>NW_006399844.1:4351249-4384372 GCF_000299155.1 Elephantulus edwardii | reverse complement strand
TTGCATTTGAAATTCTCTTCAGTGTCATCCTTGGCCTGGGATTCTTTGCCATAGTCCTTAACGACTACACAACTGCAGCCAACTACTTTGTGGCACTTTCGTTCTCGGTCAGTTTTGCAGAGGCCTACCCATTTCCAAGGAGGGACAGGTCCTTGGAGAGGAACATCATGTTTGGGAGGGTGGAGGATGGCACAGGAGGGGAAGGCCCCCTATGAGGTGGACTGATTCAGTGATTGGGGTAATTTGAATGGGAGTGTCAGAGACAGTGCGACTGGCACAGGAGAGAGCAGAGTTTAGAGCTGTTGTATACAGGGTCGCTATGAGTCGCAAGCGACTCGACAGCACATATCAACAACAACAACACCCACTCCCCCAGTTTCTTATTATCGTCCACTTTATCAGGTTGATTTGGTGTTCAGCACAAAGGGCCTGTACTAACTTGACATACACAGGCTCATTACAGTTGGATGCAAGCCCACGAAGATGGGCTTGGCGCTTGTCTAAGGCTTTGGCAGCTTCGCGGATTCCACGTGCTAGGCCATCGTGGATGAGGGCGGTCTTTAGTAAAGTGGTATTACCATCCATTACACCTCCAACAGCAATGCCTTTCTCGGCCATGGCGATGGGTTACGGGTGGAGCGGAATCTTGAACGCACCCAGACCTCCACCTCCGCACAATTCTGCGGCGACGAGGGAAAAGCAATATTTCATATTCTTCCCCAACACCACAATTCAAAGACATCGATTCTTCAGTCTTCCTTATTCAGTGGTTAACTACCACCACATCCACACGAAGTAATTAAACATACTATGGCTTGGATGAGGCTTACCTTAGTGTTTCTACTAGCCAAAAAAATGCTGCGGATTTTGGACAGCAAACATGTGCTTCTCTTATGAGAAGTTGCATATGGCTGTTTGTATGCTGGTGTTACTTGATGTGTCTATCTCTTATATAATTTTGTAGTCAGAGGAATAACTGGATTTGAATACTAGTACTGATCTGTTCTAGCAATGTGTATTTTTGTCACATAGCTATTTACACAGGGTTGATGGGAAGATAAATGGAAAAATAATACATAAGTATTTTTTATGACCTGCACAACTGTAAGCCACAGCCTAATTCCATAGCTTTTCTGGTCTGTGCCCTGTACACACTGATAAGGATTCTAAGGAAGGAGCTTCAAAAAGGAAAATGGATAAATAACAGATGAAATCCCAAACCCAGACATACAAGGTGTCCTATGTAAGATCTCTGTCTTTTAATCTGACCATGTGTCTGAACGATAAGAAATTATGTATTATTGAGAAGGCTGTCAGTAGTCAGATTATAAGGCCATTTTCAGGATGCACTAGGCCATGGAGCTGTGATCACCATTTCTTTCAGAAACAAGTTCTACTGGGAAAATCCCTTCTGACAACAAAAAAATTCTTGTTCAAAATTTGGGCAGCTAATTGTGTTTTTTAATTAGGCAAAAGATAAGAGACAAATTCTAAATATGTAGTTTGCCATTCACCAGATTTGATGTAAACTGCTTGTCTAATGCCATTCTGTGAAGGTTTTGTATATAATACATCAGAATTGTCTACCTAAGATGCAGGGTGCACTAATAAAATAAAGCTGGGCCAAACAATCAGAAAAGTAGATGCAAGTTCTGATGTTATGAAAGACAAGTCTCTGATATAAAGATCTTATTACTATAGCAAAGACAATGGTAAAACAGACTGATGGCAGCACTGGACACAATGTAACCTTGCAACTCTGTGTATATGTTGTTATTGTTGTTAAATGTCAAGTTGTAGATTACTCATAGCGACCTTATGAACTAAAGGCCTAAACACTTGTATAACTTTTATCATTTCTCTAAATTCATACAATTTCCAGAGGCAAGCTATTTCAGAAGTGGATGCCACTCCTACTTCAAGACTATTTTAATCTGGGAGCTCCACCAAACACTGTCCACTATGGGTAAACATTATTGCATTTGACACATCAGTGTCATAGTGTTTAGCATCACAGCAACCAGGAGTATGAATTCTCAAAGAGGGCTAAACCAGACCGAAGGAGACTCCCTATTGTTCATCCAAACAAATGTGAGCTTGAGAGCCTCCTTGGGATAGATTTGACCCAGAGCAGATTTCCCAGATCTGCTATTTCTGTATTGACATGTATTGGAGAAATGTCCATCATGTGTTCAAGAGGCAAAAGCAGTGGAGAGGTCCCAGGATTTCCCAGCTTGCACTACACCCTCAGGTAAATAGATAAATTATTTATCTAAGAAAATTCTTGAAAAAGAGGTGATGGAGGGAGCTCTGGTGGCCTAGTGGCAAGAAGCTGTATTGCAATCCCAGCGGTTCACGGTTCAAATCCACCAGATGCTGTGCTGGAAAAGGAGGAACAATCTCCTCCTCTACCAGTCAGATCTGATTTGACAGTACACACACACACACACACACACACACGAGATGATGGAATCTTCTTGAGGTGAATCAGGTACTGAAAAAGGGAAAATTGTCTCTGGAAAGAAGGAATCAGAGAGAAATGCCATCTTCTGGAAAAGATAGTGATTTCAAATGCCCGGAGGAGATGTCTACCCACACATATAGGCACTGAACAGTGATATCTGAGTAAGTGGCTGTGTTTGCTAGAATTACAAATGATTATGTTGTCCTCAGGTGAGTTAAATTTATACTTGTTCTCTTTCATTTATCTTGATGCAATTTCCTGGTTCTTTCTGCTAATTCCACTTAGTGGCACTGCCATCCTAAAGGCACACAGTTTGAACCCACCAGTCAGTTTGTGGGATAAAGATGGGCTGTCCCTTCCTGTGTGATTTACTGTCTCTGAAAACCCACTGGAGGGTCAGGTATTCCAACTTGACAGCACACAACAACAACCACCATTTCAAAAGTGTGAAGTACAATTTCAGAAGTTCAAGGAAAAGTCCGAATACTCACCAGGAAGCACTAATGTACACCTGACTCAAGCTATGGTATTTTCAGTCACCTGCTGTGCATCTGAGAGCTGGGCAATGAATGAAGAGGGACGACAGGAGAAGAATTGATAACTCTCAGTTGTGGTGTTGGAGAAGAGAGCTGAACATTCCAGGGACTGCCTAAAGAAGAAACGGACATGTCTCGGAGAATGTGCAGCCAGAGTGCTCTTTAGAGGAAAGGACAGCAAAACTTCATCGCACATAGTTTGGGCATGTTGTTAGGAGAGGCTTGAGGTAGCCTGGGACTGAACCTTGAGCCATTGGGGAGTCAAATTCCATAATAGTTACCCATGGTGGACGGTGTTTGGTGGAGCTCCCAGTTTAAGATAGGTTTGGAAGCAGGAGTGGCATCCACTTCCTAAACAACGTGCCTCTGGAAACTCTATGAACTTTGATAAATGACAATAGTTATAGAAAGGTTTCAGGCCTTTTGTTCATAGGGTTGCTATGAGTTGTGCTTAACTCAATGCCAGCTAACAACAACAACACAATTCCTTGGAGAGAGACATCATGCTTGGAAAGGTGGAAGGTCAGTGAAGGAGAAGACCCTCAACCAGCTGGAATGACACAGTGACTGCAGCAGTGGGCTCAAGTGTGCCAGGAATGCTAGGGATGACACAGGATAGGACCGGGTTCACATCTGTTGTTCACAGGGTCACTATGAGTCGTACTCAACCCCACGACTCCCAACAACAGCAACAACATTGCATGATCATTAACAATCCTTTGGACAATCACCATGCAAGATAAAAAGGGCAGCATTTGCCCAGAGAAAGCTCAGAACAAATAAAAATGGCAACCACAGAGGGAAGTGAAGAGTGCTGCTGCCCTGTGAGGACTGGAAGCAAAACAGGATGTGGAGGAATTGGTGAACGGGAACCGACTTGTCTGCAAGCTCTCGCTCAAATCACAATCAAGAGTTAAAAATAAGGGTACTCTGGTGGCCTAGCGGCAGGAAGCTGTGCTGCCATCCCGAAGATGTGTATTTCAAATCCACCAGATGCTCCGCTGGAGGAGGGGCAATCCCCGCCTGTGCCAGTCAGATCCGATCTGATGGCACACAACAATAAAAAAGTTAAAAACAACAGTAAATGACATAAAGATGTGGGATTATGTCCCTTAAAGATACGGGATTAAATCTCTTAATAAAGATGGTGAGATTAAGTCTCACCATCTTTATTCCTAATTTCATTCTATGTTCTTCCTTGGGCTTCTTCCAAGAAAGATTTGTTTGTCCTTTTGGTAGTCCATGGGATACTCAATATTCGTCATCAACATCAGTGTTCAAAGGAATCAGGTAAGTCTTTTATCTTCACTATTCATTATTTACCTTTCATTCAAATGAGGCAATTGGTAATACCACAGCCTGGGTCAGGACCCATGTTTATCAAAGTGATAACTTTGCCTTTTAACATTTTAAAAAAAGTTCTTTGCTGTAGACTTGTCCAATCCAATATATTGCTTGATTTGTTGATTACTGCTTCCCTGGACATCGATTATGGATCCAAATTAAATGGAATACTTGACTTTATGGAACTTCAATATGCTCTTTTTTAAATTGTTTAATATATATTTAAAAATTCATTGTTATTTACATCAATGTGCTCTTTTATTATGATGTTGCTTATTGATCTAATTGTGAGGATTTTTTTTCTTAAAATGTAACTCATACTCAAGATTTTAGTCTTTGATCATCACCAGTAATTGCTTCAAGTCCTGTAGAAGTGTTAGGACACTTTTATCAATTTATTTTTTAAAAAGTTAAATTTGTTGATTTAAAAAGCTACCACTATGAGTGGCTGAATGAAAATGCAATATGACTTGTAAACTTTCCCTTGAATAAATTCTTTTTAGAAAACCAACCCACACTTTCTCAAAAAGTTGGAAATAGAAATACCATTTGACCCAGAAATTCTAATACTGGGCATATACCCTAAAAAAACCAGAGCCATGACACAACAAATGTATGCACACCCATGTTTATTGCTGCATTATTCACAATTGCAAAGAGATGGAAGCAATCCAAGTGCCAACAAATGAATGGATAGAAAAACTATGGTACATTCACACAATGGAATATTACACAGCACTGAAAGCAATGAACTCATAAAGCATTACACAATATGGGGGAACCTGGAGGACATTATGCTAAATGGAATAACTCAGTCACAAAAGACAAATACTACATACTCTCACTGTTATAAAATAGTACAGACATGGGGGGTTGGGGAGAGAATGGGAAGAGAGTGGATAGATAACAAACACGGCATTAGAACAGATGAGGGGAAGAACTGTCCAAAAGGAATATATTATTAGGCATTCTATTTATGACACCAATCTGGAACAAGGAGTGAATTGTGTGGAGGGCTGGGGGCGGTGGAGGGGAGGGAAGAAAATGTGCAAAAAAGAAAAAAGAATGAAAACATTTAAAACAATAAAAAGCCAACTCAATTCTTTTAAGGTGAATCTGTAGATTGATTTGGAGAGAAGAACTGACAGGATAAGTAATAAGTTCACACAAAGTCCTGTTTTGGTAATATTTCCCATCCTCTCCCTCTGCACAAATCTAAAAGTGGCCAGAAAAACAGCCACATTCCCTAAGAGAAAAATGAGAATTAGATTAGTATCTGAATATTCATCAGTGGCATCATCATACACAAGATGATCATAAATCACATTAAAGAAACAGATGTATGGTGTTTTCTTCATTTCAGAAAACTTCATGAAACCAAAATCCAGTGCCATCAAGTGGGTTCTGACTCAGCAGCTCTGCAGAAATGCCCCGTAGAGCTTCCAAAGCCAAAAGAGTTACTGGCAGAATCCTGGTGGCACAGTGGTCAAAGCAGTGAGCAGCCAATCAAGTTTGGCATTTTGAACACACCACCTGCTTGTGTGGGAAGGAGGAGCCACTAGACTTCCAGGAAGATTTCCATCCTTGGAAGCACTATAGGGAGCCCTGCTTTGTTCTCTGGGTGACAGTGGAAATAAGCTCAGCAGTAGTGGGTTTCACCTCTAAAGAAGCTGACTTCTCCGTCTTCCTGTGGAGTGGGCTTCAGCTTCTTAATTTCTGGTTAGCAGTAAGTGCTTAATTATTATGCAACCAGGAATCTTCGCAAACTTACTTCATGACACATCTTTTTCATTCAAGTGTGAGAGCAATAGTCACACAGAGACAAAAACACTGAACTGCTTCTCTATCCAGATACTTTATAAAAGAGCTATGCCTAGGGAGCTCTGGCGGCCTAGTGGCAAGAACCTGAGCTGCAATTGTCAAGGCACGCGGATCAAATCCACTAGCTGCCCTGCTGGAGAAGGAGGAGCAATCTCCTCCTGTGCCAGTTAGATCTGATTTGACCATACACAACAAGAAAGAGAGAAAGAAAAAAAAAAAGAGCTATGCCTTGCTTGGAAAATGAAAGGAAATTAGTAATAAAAGAACTGAAGACATTCATAATTTAAATTAATAATAACTGATGTACCTGTAGACCAACATTCCTTAAAAGTGATGTACAATGTGAATGAAAAGCCCCCATCCCAAAAAAAGTGATGGATTGTGACTTCATGCAATTTGTCAAAACACATTTTATGAATTTTTTATTTAGGCCGAGCATTGGATGAAAAGACTTTATTGCACATGGTTTTTACTTTTTTAAAAGCTTTGGTATGAAACAATTTGCTCTCTCAAGGAGCTATCATCTCTGTCAAGAAGCACAAGAGAGAGGATTATGGCTTATTACAGAAAAGAGAGCATGTCACATTTTATATAGAATCTTTTTTTCTGCTTGATCAAGGCTCACTCTTTAGGTTGGTGGGTTGAAAATATTCTTTGTCTTTCCATTTCTCATTGGCATAGGGAGTGGCAAGTCACAATTCATCCCTTTTATAAAAAGAATATTTTTAGATTCACAAGATTTCTTCTTTTGACAAAGGATAATTGTTTTTCATGTCACTTTTTACCTCTTCAAACTAGAATTCTGTTTTCCAGCTTTGCAAACAAGCATCTTCAAAATGCTGAAGGAAGAGGGGAAAAATTTTGGGGCATAATTTAAAGATTTAGAGACACACAAGAAATTTAAGATCTTTGCTGCCCATAAGCTCTTTCAGAACTACGAAAAGATAAACTCTTCATAAAGAAAAATAAAAATAGTCAGAAATTATTAAGTATAAGACAAAGAGTAAAGAAATCCATGGAACTTACTGTTTAAAGAAAAATTAGTTATATTAAAAAGTTTTAAAGTAATTGTGGACATATATCACTCATGTCCACACAGGAAAGCTGTGTGATCATGAGGGAGAAGTCAGCAAGAGAAGTGAAAATATGATCAGAATCTTGGAGTTTTATTCAAGGTGAACATGTGGGTAGTGAGAGAATCTAAGTATTGTTAAGATAAAACCAAGCTTAAGTAGGAGTATAACAATTTAAATGTAGCTACTTCTTATTGTTAGGTGCTGTGTACTTGAGTACAACTCATAGAGATCCTATGAACAAAAGATCTGAAGTCTGCTCTGTCCTGCGCCATCTTCACATTTCCTGACACACAAGAGCACATTGCAGCAGTCATCATGTCAATCCACCTTGTCGAGGGTCTTCCTCTCCTTTTTTTTTTAAAGCTTTGATACAAAACAATTTGTTATCTAAAGGAGATAACAGAGAGACAGAGAGCATCTTGTCCCTCTCCTAGCAACCTCTTCTAGCAACATGCTCAAAGTATGTGTGCTGAAGCCCCATCATTCTTGGCTCCAAAGAACACTCTGGCTGCACCTTCTCCAAGACATACATGTTCATTCCCTTGGCAATCCATGGGATGTTCAGCACTCTTCTCCAACATGAGAGCTTAACACATCAGTTCTTCTTCTGTCATCTGTATTTATTGTCCAGTTCTCAGATGCATAGAAAGTGATCAGAAAGACTATGGCTGGAATCAAACAGACATCATTACTCCTCAATTATTTGGAGAGGTCACTAACTGCACATTTCCCTAGAGCAATATGTTTCTTTATTTCCTGACTGCTGATACCATGATTATTAATTGTGGATCCAGGCAAGATGAAGCTGTTGACAGTTTCAATCTCCTCTCCATCCATCATAGCACTGCCTATTGGTCCAGTGATAAGTATCTTTGTTTTCTTGACATTGAGATACAATCCATACTGAAGGCTGCAACCCTTGATCTTCTGCAACAATACTAAAAGTTAAAGAGAAAGAAATTGTGTAAAGAAATTTGATAAAAGTCAGTGGAAGGTAGGAAAAAATGATAGTGAGAAGAAGAAAAACAGAAAACAAAAAAGGAAATGGTCCAAAAAGTTAGTATGAGGAGATTGAAAATGTTCTGGCTTGGGCTAGACATGCCTGAGACCTCAAAGAGTTATCTTTTGTGCTTTCAAGAGGCCTTTTACAGCAGATTTTCACAATGTAATACATTGTTTAATTTATTGAATGCTGCTTCCTTAGGCATTGATTACTAGTCCAAGTAAAATGAAATCTGCCTATTAATATTAAGAGGCATAGTGGGTAAGGAGTTGCACTGCCAACCCAAATGTATGTGGTTCGAATCCAGTTCCACCAGATGTTCTGTGGGAGAAAGATAGGCAATTGACTCCACTGCAATTCACAGCCATCAGAACAATGGTAGAGGCCTTTGAGTTGTGGTGCTGGAGAATAGTATTAAATAATCCATGGATCACCAAGAGAAAGTTCAAATACATCTCAGAAGGAGTACAGCCAAGGTGCTTCTGAGAGAGGAAAGATGATGAAACATTGCCTCACACACTTTGGGCGTGTGTCAAAGAGGGCCCAGTTCTTGGAAAAGGACATCATGTAGGAAAAGCAGAGGGTCGGCAAAGGAGGGGAAGACCTTCAATGAGGTGGATTGACACAATGACCTCAACAACAGGCTCAAAGGAGCTCTGGTGGCCTAGTGGCAAGAAGCAGCACTGCAATCCCAGAGGTATGAGGTTTGTTCGAATCCACCAGATGCTTTGTTAGAGAAGGAGGGACAATCTCCTCCTTTACCAGTCAGATCTGATTTGATGGTACACACACACACACACACACACACACACACACACTAAAATTTAAAACAAAACCCCCAACATAACCAACCAAAAAAACCCCAATGGGCTCAAGTGTGGCAAAGATGGTTAGGATGGCAAAGGACAGGGCAGGGCCCAGATCTGTCATTTATGGAGTCGCTATCAGTCATAGTCATAGTCAACTCAAAAGCACTTAACAATAACAACCTCTGCCTCTGAAAACTCACTGGAAGGTCAACTATGAGTCAATTCTGTCTCAACAGCACATAGTAACAAATATTAAGAAATAGAAAAAAATATACATGACGCAAATAGCAACCAAAAGTCATTTGAAATAGTAGTTTAATACCAGTCAAAATGGGATGTGGAGAAAAAAAAAAGAACATTTCATTGCTCTTTCCTTTCCTCGTCTGCTAACAGCCTGCTGTAAGGTTTGAGTTCACCCCTGTCTTTCCCAGGGATTCTTTACCCCTTTCCCTTCTTCCTTCTTTTTCATTTTAACTCTTATGTTCCCTACTTTTTCACTAGCTAGGCCCCTGTCTTATTATCTTAATAAACTTTTTTCACTTGTTTTGCTAATAAAAAAGAAGAACATTTCATTAGGATAAAAGAAAGAATCTACCTAAAATATTTTAAAATTGCATAAATAGCTCCAACACTATGAGTACTCCCAACAAAACAACTCAAAGTCACTGCCATTGAGTCAGAGCCAACTCAGAGCTGGCTGTGAATTGTAACAGGGGATTGCTCGCCTTTCTCCCACAGAGCTGCTGGTAGATTTGAACCACCAGAGAGGCTCTGTCTCTGGGTTAGCAGCTCAACTCTGGACAATTGTGCTGCCAGAGCTCCCTGTGAAAGTAATAGTGTTACATAGAATAACCAGAAATTTCTGTTTTTACCTGTCAGATTGCTAAAGATGTCAACAAGTACTGCCTGATGATGACGTGGAAGAAAAAAGTTTCTCATCTCACTTGAGAGCAAAGGGATATAAGACTGTATTTGTCAAAGTTGGTAACATTTACTTTCTGTCCTGTTTAATCTCTGTTCTATATTTATTGTCATTGTTTACCACCAGCAGCACTTTTCTATTATTGAGTTCTTTGTTTGAATCCATGATTAATTAGCTTTCATCGAGACTTTTTTCTTAGTCTGCAAAGCTTTGGTGTACTTCCTGGCAGTCAGAAAATCAAAAGATGAATTGCATTTGGTAAATCTACTGTTAAGGACCTTTCCAGAGTACTGAGAAGGAATGAAGTCAGCCTGGAGATTAACATGCACCTGATCTAGGCCATGATCTTTGCAATTACTTGCTATGCATCAGAGTCAATGACTAAGGATGGCAGAAGAAGAATTGATGCCTTTGAGTTGTGGTGCTGGAGAAGTCTTGAACATAACATGGTCCACCAAGAAAACAAATAAGTCTGTTTTAGAGAGGGTAAAAACAAGTTTCTCCTTGTAGTTTAGGAGTTTGAAACACTGTCTCACGTACTATGGGCATGTGGACAGAGGACATCGTGCTTGGAAGCGTGGAGGGACAGCGCAGGAGAGAAAGACCCTATATGAGATAGACTGACACAGTAATTGGGTTAGTGGGAGTGGGTTCATCAGTATCAGTGAGATTGGCTCAAGACAGGGCAGGCTTCAGAGCTATTGTACATAGGGTCCCTATGGATCACAGACGACCTAATAGTACTTAGGGTCACTATAGGTCACAGATGACCTAATAGCGCTTAAGAACAACCTTCTTTTAAGATTTACATTCTTGTAAACCTGATGGAGGCTCATTATGAGTTGTAATCTACTTAAGTACAGTGATTTGGGGATTCTTTTAGGGGAGAAGGCATGGTTTGTGATGACTATAGCTGGATAGGACCATGTTTGGAAGCAGGAGTGGCATCCACTTCCTAAACAACATGCCTCTGGAAACTCTATGAGCTTTGATAAATCTCGATAGTTGTAGAGGGGCTTCAGGCCTTTTGTTCATAGTATCTCTATGAATTCTACTTGTCTTGAAGGCAACCAACAACAACATAGGACCATGACTGTATATGCATTTAGATGTTGCCCAAATAGATGTTATGTAGAGCATTGCTGTATATAAATATATACACACTATGTTTATGTGTTGTAGTTTTGGGTTTTTTTTGTGTGGAAGACTTCTTTGAGTATTTATTAATGTGATTATTAAATGTTCATAAATACTGTATTTTCAAATCTTACTGAAGAATATGGAGGAGAAAACCCAATTACAGCAGCACACCAATAAGAAACTATCAGATATTCAAGCTGGACTCAAGAGATTGTGGAACAAGAGTTATAATTCCTGATGTCAGATGAAACTTGGTTAAAAGTTGAAAAGACCAGAAAGATGTTTACAAGTCTCCTATTGACTGTGCTAAGGCATTCAAGTGTGTGGATCAGAACAAATTATGGATAACTTTGTGAAAAAAAAAAAGGGAATTTCAGCACACTTAGTTGTGCTCATGTGGAACCTATACATAGACCAAGAGGCAGTCATTCGAACAAAGCAAGGGGATATTGAGTGGTTTAAATTATTGATCTTCTGGTTCTGAAGGGCACTCACTGCATGCCTTCTGCTTCTTTGCCAGTGAAGATGCTCTCCAATGACACTGCTGGATCCACTCAATTAAATGTTGAGACTAGCCAATATCCTTGTGAATAGGCTAACACACCCTGTTTGCATATTCTGGTCCATCCATATGGCAAAATCAAAGTCAAATGGCTAGGGAAGCCATTCTGAACAATAAATCCTTAACACCACAAAAACCTACAGTAGGAACCTGAAGGAATTATTGATTTTCTGGTTAGAGTTGTGATTTTAGAATAGAAGAAACGATTATGGAAGGTAGCTAGGAATTAGCAGGCCAGGATTTAGTTTTTGGATCCTTTGCTTATGATTATGCTTATTACTGACTTCTGCTGTATCCACATAACTGTGTAAATTGTTATTTAAGTTGGCTCCCTTTGCTTTTTAATGTAACATTATGTTACTACATTAAATGGAAAACCAATAGTATCACTTAGTATAACTGGAATGTAACCACACAAATAAATACAAAGAAACCTAAAGTCCACCTAAACACTGTTGCCTCTTCTCATATTGTTATGCATAAAGGTAAAAGAGTTTGGAGGAGCTGTCAAAGAGAAATTGATAGCATGAATACTTCTTTAAGGACCGCTGGCGGTGTGTGTGTTTGTGTGTGTGTGTGTGTGTGTGTGTGTGTGTGTGTGTGTGTGGTGTGTTATGTGTTGCACTGCCAATGGAAAAGCTAGTTTTGAATCCACCAGCTGCTCCTTTAGAGAAAGAAGGGTATTCTCTGTCTGTAATGATTTAAAGTCTTGGAAATCTGAGGGAGGGTCCCTGTGAGTTGAGATTGACTGGATGGCAGTGGGTTAGCTTTGTTTGGTATTTTTCTTTGATTTGAGTGGGTTTTTTTAAAAAAATTGTGAAATAAAAATTTCGCTTTAAAGATATTGTTGACCAAAATTGATCTACCAAGATCCCTAACTCAGATTTGCTGCCATTGGTTCTGAGTTCTAGTGACCCATTGTCCGGTTTCTGAGACGAAATCTTCGGTGCAGAAAACTCTTCATCTTTATCCTGGATAAACAGTGGATTTGAACCACCAGAGATGGTTGGTCCTTTGGTTAGCAGCAGAACACCTTAGAGACTACAGCCACCAGAGTTCCTGGAAGATGTCTGTAAAAAGTACCCTTCATACACAGTACTGCAGGAATCAGTGGACCTCATGTTAGTGGACCTGGTCACTGGAAGCTTATTAGAACTGAAAGTAGCCTTCCCTGGTATTGTTTTCAGTCCATGTCATTCCCGCTTCCCCTTCCCCACCTTTGCATACTAATTTTTCTCTTTACCAACTTGGCTCTCCCTTGTTCCCAGGGACCAATTTTTATTTCAGTTCCTTTGTGAAGCTCCTCAGCCTCTCTATTCCTGAGAAAGAAGCTGGATTGCCCTCTTTAAATCTTTCCTATTCAAACTTTAGAAATCCTGGACCAATGGTTAATCTGTGATAGATGTTTCTTCACTTTGCCCAGTCTCCTATCAGTGTTGCTAAGTATAAAACATGAGCATTAAATTCAAGACTGTCATAGGTCAGATTCTAGCAGTCATCTTATCATCCAATCATCAAAGAAGAACATTGTCTTAGGACAGAGTCTACCATTCAACACATCCAACAAATATTTAGTGAGTGTCCATCATGTGCAAGAAACCAGCCGTTGTGTTAAGAGGTGGGAAGGGAAAAAGCAGAGTGAGGTGATGGTTTCGGCACAGAAAGCAAGTGATGACTTTTGACGTGACCATGTGGAAGACCTCTTCACGTGAATGCTTTTTGAGCTGAAATCCGAGGAAGAATTGCACAGGCTTTGCAGTGAGAAAGAACGTGGAGCTTTTGGTGAAGATGAAGGAACGAAGTGAGCAGAATGGTTGGGGAGCCAAACAATAATCAACTGAGATTGGAGAAATAGGCAGAGATCAGATTATAGAATACTTTGGCTCACAAGGCTCAGAAACATTAGTTACGATCAGAGAAGGAACATAGGGAAGAATATCAAGTGCAGAGGAATGTCAAGACAATCACAAAAAGGTGAGTTAGAACTATTGGTGACATTGAGAATTTTACATTTTTGACAAACAATTTTTTTTTGTGGAGACACTGGAACCCTTATTCACTGCTGGTGGGAGTGAAAAATGGTCTAACCACTATGGAAGGCTGTATGGTACTTTCTAAAAAAGTTACAGATAGAAATACCATGTGATCCAGCATTTCCACTACTAGGAATATACCCCAGAGAAACCATAACCACTACCCAAGCAGATATATGCACGCCCATGTTTATCTCAGCTTTGTTCACAATAGCAAAGACTTGGAAACAACTTAAGTGCCCATCAACAAATGCATGGATAGAAAAGCTGTGGTATCTTCACACAACGGAATACTATGCTGCATTTAAAAACAAGAAATTCATGAAATATTATACAAAATGGTTGACCCTGAAGGACATTAGGCTGAGTGAAATATCTCAGTCACAAAAGGACAAATACTGCATAGTGCCATTGTTGTAAAATGGGACTGACATAAGGGTTGGGGGGAGACTGAGAAAGATGGGATAAATTATGTATACTGCATTGAAACAGATGACGGAGAGAACTGTTTAAAAGGGATATGTGATTAGGTATTATTGTCATGACAGGAGTCCAGAATGAAGGCTGTATAGTGGAATGGACTTGCGGGGAGGGATTGTATAACAATGAAAGAATTTTTCTTTTACTTTTCAAAGAGAAGAGTGAACTGCAGGGGGAGGGGTGGGCAGGGAGAAAAGTGTAACAATGAATTAATGGAAATCCAAAGTCTCTGTAAACTTTCATTAAAACTAATAATAAAAAAAATTAAAAAGTAAAATATAAAAAATGTTACATTTCTGATGATGACTTGAGTAGTACAAATGGTTGGTGGATTTGACTGAGAACTAAAAATCTGAGGTTTCACTTCACTGAGAAATACCTTTGAAATAGATTTATGGGCCAGCAAATCTCATGAACCTGGGGAAAAGCTCTGGTAGACACTCCCAGTAAATTGAGAGAATTCTTACCTCTCTACTAATGAATTCTCCTCATGCATTCCTTTAGTACTCTCCCCTCTCCTGCTGTCTTCTTGATGGAAGCTGGAGCTGAATGAAGAGTATAGGACTGTTCTATGCTATTTTTTAGCAACTTTTTATTTATTTATTATTTAGCAACTTTTTAAAAAAAGAAGATGTAATTGGTTCTTTATAAGGTGGAGACACTCCTGACCTGGTTTTCTCAGCTTTAGTGTTTTATTGCCATTAATATTTTTGTGGTGGTAGTTGTTTGGTGCTGTTGAGTTGCTTGTGACTCATAGCAATTATATGTACAAGAGCTTGGAACCCTGTCCTATTCTGAGCCAATCGCACTGTCTCTCACATGCCTGCCCCACTGCCATAGTCACTCGGTCAATCCATCTCATCTAGAATTGTCTTCTCTTGTGCTATCCCTCCACCTTTCCAAGCATGTTGTCTTTCTTTAAGGTCCCTCACCTGTCTGTAGTAAGTGAGATGAAGCTTCAAAATCCTTGGCTCTAAGAAGCAACTCGGTTCCACACCCTCCAGGACAGACCTTGACAGTTCTCTTGGCAGTCCATGGTATATTCAATAGTCTTCTCCAGAACCACAACTTAAAGGCATCGACAGCCTGTGTTAGATGACACAACTTGCTTACCTAAGACTGAAGAGGACTTGAAGCATTTCCTGAAGAAGGTTAAGGACTGCAGTCTCCAATATGGATTGAAGCCCAGCATCAACAAAACAAAGATTCCCACCACTGGGCCAATTGGCAGCATCATGATAGACAGAGAAGAGATGAGATTTTTAACAATTTCTGCTTGCTTGTTTCTATAATCAACACCCTCAGCACTAGCAGTCAGGAAATCAAAAGAGGAAATGCTTTGGGAAAATCTGCGTCAGGAACGTTTTCAGAGTCCTGAAGAGCAAGAATGTTAGTCTTAAGACTACGGTGTACTTAATCTAGGCCATGGTCTTTGCAATTACTTGCTATACATCAAAGAGCTGGACAATGAATAAGTATGAAAGAAGAAGAAACAATGCCTTTGTATTGTGGTGCCGGAGAAGAGTATTAAACAATATTTTGGCACACATCAGATTTTTAAAAGAAAGGTTCAGTTTACATAGATTCATGAAACCTTTGACTTTGAAGAAATTTAAGGGACATTTAGTCCAAATCTAACTTCCTGTTGAAGTCAGGAATCCTATCTACTTATTAAGCTATGGAGCTTACCTAGTTTTCATATGAACTCATCTAGGAACTAGGAGCACATTTCCTTTTCTTTAGACCTCAGCTTTGTCGACTACTTTATGAGCTTCAGCAATTCACTTAAACCTGTCTTAGTTTTCTCAACTAAAATAAGTAGTGCCTTTCAAGTTGATCCAGATTCATGAAGACCTTCCATTGGTTTTTGAGATTGTCAGTCTTCACTGTAGAAGATTGCCCATGTGTTCTCCATGGAGGTGTTGATGGATTCTAATTGTGGACCTTTCAATTAGCAGCCCAACATGTTAAATGTATTAAGCCATTAAGATTCTTCATCTTCAGGGAGCTCTGGTGGCCTAGTGGCAAGAAGCTGCACTGCAATCCCAGAGGTAAGTGGTTCAAATCCACCAGATGCTCTGCTGGAGAAGGAGGGACAATCTCCTCCTGTACCAGTCAGATCTGATTTGACAGCACACACACACAAAATAATAATTTTTTTAAAAGATTCTTCATCTTCTTTTTGGAGCTCTGGTGGCTTAGTCTATAGGTAGTTGAATTAACTAAAATGCCAAGAATCTCTGGTGGTCCGAATTCACCCACAGCACCATGGGAGAGGGATGGCTCATCCCTTCCCATTGGATTTGCAGCCTTGGAAACCCAATGAAGGGTCAGCTATGGGTCAGGTCCAATGGCAATTGTCCATAGCAATGACACTTATAGAAAAAGAGGACTCTTGATTGTGCAATAGCTGAAGCATTTGGCTTCTAACCAGAGATCAGCAGTTTGAGAAAGATAAAGAAGTCTGCTTTCATAAAGATTTACAGTCTTGGAAGACCTTTGGAACAGTTCTACTCTGCCCTGGAGGGTTTTAATGAGTTGAAGTAGAGTCAGCAGCAGTGGGTAAGTCAGACACAAAGAACAGTGCAATGATGACTCACTTTATAGTTTCTTTTAATACATTTATGTATCAAGTCAGAACTGACTCATAGCTTACTCTCCAATAGATTTTCAGAGGCACAGTAGGAGATTGCCCACCTTTCTCCCAATAGAGCACCTGGTGGATTCGAACTGCTTTCTATTGGATTGGCAGCACAACTCCTTACCACTAAGCCACCAGACCTCTCTTTCTTCACATTGGGCAACATATTTGGATTGCTGTCACCTACAGGAAGGTCATCTTCATAGGTTTCTAATAACTTCATAAATGGCCTCTGTTTTTATTCTTCAGTACTTAGTTTTCAGTCCTCAGTGGTTATATAGAATGTATCATCTCTTCTCACTTGACAGCCTTATAGATATCTGTGATTTTAGTTGAAGGAACTGAAGTTATTGGGGAGAAAAATGCTCTTTTTTTTTTTGCTTGGGTAATTGGGGTATTTGATAGCCTACTGTGTAATTAAAAAAAATTGTTTCTTTTTGTGTGTATACTGTCAAATAAGATCCGACCGGTACAAGAGAGAGAAGATTGTCCCTCCTTCTCCAGCAGAAGATCTGGTGCATTTGAACCGTGCAGCTCTGGGATTACAGTACAGCATCTTGCCACTAGGCCACCAGAGCTCACCCTACTGTGGAATTTTTAAGAGGTATTTACCAAGCGAATAGATGAAAGATGAGCTTTCACTTTCTAAGGTCCAGTCCAATACTATAGCAATACTGAAATATTATCTTTCACCTGTTTGCTTGGTAAAGCGTTTTCTTTGACATTGCTGGGTTTACATCACAGGCTGGCTAGTGTCCTGTGGAATCGAAATTGGAGAAAGTGTGTGTGTGTTTGTGTGTGTGTGTGTGTGTGTGTGTGTGTGTTAACAAATGGTGTTGTTTGTCCCATGATGTTGTTAGATATCATCTCTCTCTTTCTTACTGCCATCTACTCGGAACTGATTCATAGCTGACCCTCCAGGGAGTTTTCACTGTGGAGGAGGCAGCTCATTCTCCCCTTCCCCTTCCCCGGCCCGTTTGTGGATTCAAACCACCAGAAATGCAATGCCTTTGGGTTAGCAGCGTAACTCCTTCCTACAACTCAAAGTGACCCTTTTACACCCGGTCAAAGCACTGTCCAGCACTTGCATACTTAAGAGGTGATTGAAAATATCTTGGTCTCGGTCATATGCACTTTATTGTGACCTCTTTACTTTTTAATCCTTTAAAGACGTCTTCTGCAGCAGAGGAGCTACCTCTTTATGAACTTGCATATTGCACCGAATGAATGGTTAAACGTGGAAATGGCAAAAGCTTTCATCGAATACAAAGACAAATGCTCAAAAACTCCCTTCAAAGGGAGAACAACGGGGATGCAGGGTAGGCGGGGACAGCCTGGGATTTGACCCTTTCCCTGGCAGTGCCGCTTTTACGCGCGGGCTGGCCATTAGGCGGTGCTGGGAGTTTGCCGCCCACCCAGCGAGGCGCCGCGCTGTCACCCTCATCCCCGCATCCCCTTCGTTTGGCGACGAGACTACAACTCCCGTGGTGCACTGGGAGAGCTGGAGGCTGTACCACGGGAGGAGCGAGACGGGGGCGGGCTTTCCGGGTGTGTGTTTCCGGCGTCGGCGGCCGCGGCCGGGGACGGTGTGAGAGCGGTAAGATGGCGGCGGCGGCGGTGGTAGAGTTCCAGAGAGCCCAGTCTCTACTCAGCACCGACCGGGAGGCCTCCATCGACATCCTCCACTCCATCGGTAAAGGCCGCCGCGCCCCCTCCTGGCCCCTGCTGGCTCAGCTCGGCCTGTGTCGGCTGCCGGCGGCGGAGCAGGGCCGTGCTAGCCGGCTCTGGTGCTGCTGACTCACTGTGAGGGGGGCCGGGCCGGGGGCACAGGCCGCTTGGGGCTGCCCGGAATCCCCCGGGTCTCAGTCCGGTGAGAGCCCCTGAGGGTCCCCCCGGGGCCCCTCGCCGGCTGCTGACTCACAGTGGGCTCCGCGTAGGGTGGGCGAGTGGGCCGGGCCGGCGCCCCCGGCGCTCGCCGGCGTTGTCCCCAGCGTGGCCCGCACGGGCCGGTCCGGGACCGGGGGCAGGGTCCGCACGCGGGCTTGTTGCGATCGGGCCCGAGCGCCCCGAGTTAAAGGATCTAGGCGAAAGCCGCGCGCTGGGCGGGCATTTCCCGCCGTTGTTATCAGTCCTGTCTGCCCGGGTGGGAGCGCTCGCTTTCTCCTGGAGTTTCCTTCGCCCGGGACGCCGGGGGCTCCCCCTTCTCCGCGGCCCCTCGGCTCGCCGTGCGGGGGACGGGACTCTTTCTCAATCTGGGAAATAGTGAGGGGACGCGCACTTGTGATTGACTTTAGATTTGAGGAGGGGGCTCAGACTGTCTGCCCCGTGGTGGGATGTAAGATTGAGGTGTGGGGACCGCCCAGTCGGAGGAGGTGACTAATCGTCCAGTGTGGAGGCTGCAAGTGAGTTCCGAGTGAGTTGTCAGCTGCTGAGTTCAGGGAACTGTTTGAACCGGCCGGCTGCTCCTTGCTGAGCAAAAGAAAAATTTTCTCAACTCCTCCGTAGTTACTGTCTTGCCCCTGACTCAGTGGAACAGTTGAAATGGGAACCTCTGCTAGCCCGCTTCTGACAGCTTTCTGCCAGAATGCAAGGGGAACAAAAAATAGACGTGGACAGAGAAGCCTTTTAATGGCCAGTCATAAAGTTTGGTAAGAGCATGAGCGAGCTGGCTCTTCAAGGCATGTGCAAGTGATGTGATTTTTTTTAAAAAAAAACACAACAGCGCAGCTCGAGAAGATTGTTACTGGACCAACAAGTAGCATGAGAAAGTATGAATCTGTCGGGCTGCCAGGATGTTGGCTGTTCGGTCGACTTTTATTTCATTAGTCTATTGAAACTTGGGACTCCTGACTTGGTCAGGGTTTGATGTTTTGGAAGTACATGGTCCTGGAGATGGAGAGAAGGGGCGATGGAGCTGTCCAGACGCATCTATGAGTGCAAAATACTAGGAAAATTTCATTTTCAAGTTCTTACTTTGACTTGCATTACAATTACAGATCCAGAATCATCTCAGTCATAAGTGGTTTTGTTCTGTGAATACACACTAATATTTAGAACTCATGTGAGAAGCATGACGTTTATATTTCTGTGCCCTCATGCCTACTGTTTGCCTTTTAGAAGTGGCAACTGTGGTAAACATTACAGTTAGATTGTTTTTTGTTTGCCGGTTATACTAGGAGAGTTCTCAGAAGCCTCCCCGTTATGAAGCTTGAGTCATGATGGTTGACAGCCTTACTTTTTTCCCCCAGGCTCCAGCATGGAATATCAAAAGCTTGATTGGTTTTTTTTTTTTTTTTTTTTTTTTTTGTCAAGTCATGATGCTCTCTAGAACTGAAGGGATAGCTAGGTGGTGATAATGAAAATTATCACTGTAAACATGGGGCGTCACTTGATGTTGGAGTGGTAGATAAGTTATTAACAGGACCTGAATCCATGACGAACCAATCCCTTCTGACTGTTCAGAATCACAATGAAGCTTTGAAGAAATGGTTTTTCTAGAATGGTTTCTTAGAGCTGCTGGGACTTTTACGGACCTATAGTTTGTTAGAAAGCTTTGACTTTGCGGTTGTCAGTTACTTGGTCCGTGGGCTTAATCTGGGCATGTTTAATATTTTCACATAATGTAATCCATAGCATAGCATGGTGCTCAGTACTGTAAATAATGAGGCACGGAGAGGCATAGAGAGAGGACTTCATTTGTTTTAACCAAGTGATTTAAGTAGACATTTTTAGTGTTTATGAGTAAGGGAAATTTTAACTAGGAAAATGAGAGGGCGCCAATGAATTGCAGAATGAATCTAATGATTTAAATGGGATACATCTTAACTATACAAGAACATTTTATGGTTTGTTGTTTAGACCTTGTAGGGTTTTGTGTGGGTGGGTTTTTGATATTCCATAATTTATGTTTTGATGACTGAGCTTATAATGGTGAAAGCTTGTGAGGTCTTATAAAGGTGACATTTCTCTCAGTTTTTGTTTTTTTTTGGTCAGAATTTTAAGAAGTTTTGCATTTTCCCTTCCCAGTGAAGCGTGACATTCAGGAAAATGATGAGGAGGCAGTACAGGTCAAAGAGCAGAGTATCCTGGAACTGGGGTCTCTCCTGGCCAAGACTGGACAAGCTGCAGGTAAGTGATACAAATAGGCTACATTGTCTTTTACCTGACATGCTGGGTGAAATTTCAATTTTCTGTTAACGTGAGGGAATGTAGAGATATATCTACATGCTCAGTTCATTGGTGATATAATTGTTTTATTTTCTTGGCAACTTGTTGAACTTAAGTCTCTTAACAGGGAGTTAAAAATGGCCTTTAGACTTAGTTCTTTCATGAAAGTGTTTTTTTTTTCTGTAAGGGAAGGAAGATCCTTTTTCTGTTGGGACATAGTGGTCCATGATTTGTCTGCGATTTTCATCTTTTTGAAGTCTCACTGTATTTTTTTGTAATATAGGTCTCAGTGTCCATTGCTTTCACTGGGCATCTCTAATGGTTTTAAGTAGATGGTGACTTTAGGCCTCTGACTTGAAAATGACAAGAGATTATGCATCTCTGTAAATGACAGTGTCTTTATTTTCTGATAGAATGACTAAACCATTAAATGGTTAGAGCCTTCTTAAGGCTTCATTGGTAAGTAGGACTTCCTGTATCTTATTGTGGTTATTATACTTGAACCTATAACTGTCTAGGCTTGAAGTGATAATTCTGATCATGTATATATCTTTGGAATAAAGAGAAGATTTTGTTGAACAGGTAGACCTTTGATCAATAAAGTGGTAATACTTTTTGGAGAGAACCTGGGTTAGACCAAAATCAGGTGATTGTTTCAACTTTAGAGAGAATTTAGAGCTTCTATGGTTAAGTATGTCTCTTTTTGTGGGGGAGGATTAAATAAGGTGCAGCTAGAGTGCTCCTTTGGCATAGATTGATGAATCTTTTTGTCTCATACACACTGGGCATGTTGCTAGAAGAAGTTATTCCTTGGAGTGGGTATCATGCTTAGAAAGGTAGGACAGTGAAGGAGAGGAAGACCCTCAGCAAGGTGTATCAACACAGTGATTGCAGCAATGAATGGGCTTGAGTGTGTCAGAGATTGTGAAGATGACACAGATAGGTAGGACAGGGTTCATATTAGTTGTTCATAGGGTCGCTATGAGTTGTATTTCATTTGACAACATCTAACAACTAATTAGAATGAATTCAGTTTGATAAGCAACCTTATTAATTACTTGCTCGAAGATAATGTTATCTAAGAGAGTGATGAGTATAAGTTAGTAAAACTTTTCTTGCATTTGATTGAGAACTATAATCTTTCCCAGTTAAGTTTACAATTGTAAATTGTATGCAATTGGGAGATATGTTTGCATGGACCTATTATATTGTTTAAAAATAAGTATAATAAGAATGGGCTCATGTCAGCATACACTAAAATTGGAACAATATAGAGAAGATTGGCATGGCTCCTAAACAAGCCAGATTAGTGAAGCCATTCCATATTTTTGTAGGTGTGTTGGAGACAGTGTAATTGGCTCAGGGTAGGACGGAGTTCAGAGTTGTGTATTAGGTCACTATGAGTTGCAGGTGACTTGGCAGCATATAACATCAACAATAATAACAAAATAAGAATAATCATGCCCTACTTTGTTTCGTATACTTCCTATGAACCAGTTCCTGCTTTAAGTACAAACATAATTTGGTTATAGAATCTGCAGAATAAATTGATAAGGTAGATACTATTATGCATTTTACATACAAGGAAACAAAGCACAGAAAAGTTAAATAAGTCATTCAAGGTTACTCAGCTAGTCAATGATGAACATAGGATTTTAACTCTGTAGAGCTAAAATCACCTCAGAGCCCATGATCTAATGACTCAGTGGTCATTGCTTCCTCTAGTTAGTGTCTTATAGTTTATCAGTAATGAAGCTATTTGTCATATTTATGATTTCCTTTTACCTATCAATCAGAACAAGTCTCAAGAGTGGGTAGGTGGGTGGCAAAATAATTTTTATTATTAGTTCATATAAAGTATAATTAATAAGATAAACAGAAAGAATTACAAAGACAGGTGAAGCGACTTAAGATTTTTCTGTTAAAATATTCAGGGGGAGCTCTGGTGGCCTAGTGGCAAGGAGCTGCAACTACAATCCTAGAGGTGCACGGTTCGAATCCACCAGATGCTCTGCCAGGGAAGGAGGGACAATCTCCTCCTGTACCAGTCAGATGTGATTTGACGGTACACGCACACAAAAATTTAAAATAAAAAAAAATATTCAAATCTTTGCTTTTCTCTAGTGATATGGATTATTAAAAACAGTGTATAGTATTGTCAGCACTTAAGAAAGTTTCATGCAAAAATATTACTGTTTTTTAAAAAAAATAAAACAATAGCATATTGTTGTTGTTGTTATGTGCTGTCGAGTCGCTTGCAACTCATAGCGACCCTATGTACAACAGCCCTAAACTCCACTCTGTCCTGTGCCAATTGCACTGTTTCTGACACTCCCATCCCAATTATCCCAGTCACTGAATCAGTCCACCTCATAGAGGGCCTTCCTCTCCTGTGCTGTCCCTCCACCCTCCCAAGCATGATGTCCCTCTCTAAGGACTGGTCTCTCCGCACAGCATGTCCAAAGTATGTTAGACAGAGCCTCAGAATCCTTGCCTCCAAGGAGCCACTCGGTTTAACCCTTTCCAGGACAAATCGGTTTGTTTTCCTAGCAGTCCATGGTATTCTCAATACTCTTCTCCAGCACCACAGCTCAAAGGCATCAATTCTCCTTATATCCTCCTTAGTCATTGTCCAACTCTCTGATGCATAACAAGTGATTGCGAAGACCATGGCCTGTATCAGATGCACCTTAGTCTCCAGAGAGACACCATTGCTCTTCAGTACTTTGGAGAGATCCCTAACAGCAGACTTTCCCATGGCAATGTGCCTTTTAATTTCCTGGCTGCTGGTGCCAAGACTGTGGACTGTGGAGCCAAGCAAACTAAAGCTTTGTACAATCTCAGTCTCTTCAACAGAATAGCATATTACTGTTTTATAAAGCCAAAAAAACCCAACAAAAATGAAACAACAACAAAAAGACCAAAAACTGTTGCTTTAAATTCCTATTTCATGCTTATTCTTTGCTCATTCCTTGATCCCTCATGATCAAATAAATATCTGAGGTTAGAAGAATACAGCTAAACCTACTAGAATTGGGAAAGGTGAGTGAATAAGGATTTAAAAAAATCTTCCATGTTATGTAATATTATTTTCTATGAAAGAATTTGATAAATACAGAGATGTACAACAGAAGCTGTAAGGAAATCTTTGGGCTTATAGTCACTTACGTGTCTTTGCTAGTAATCATTGATAGCTTTGTGTTTCTTGTTCTTTTGATTTTGAGCTCTCAGAGAATAGAAAATATGCCTGTTTCATAATCTTTAATTTTGTAATGCAATGTAATGCAGTTAGTATGTACTTATATTGATTCTGACTTTATAGTGAGTCTGCAGGACAGAGTAGAACTGCCTTACAGGGTTTCCAAGGCTGTGAAACAGATTGCCACATCTTTCTTTCTTGGAGTGAGTGGCTGGTGAGTTCAGACCACTGAATTTTTTGATTAGCAGCTAAGCACTTAACCACAGTGTCATCACTGTGCTGAGTTGTTATGTTCTGTCAAGTTAGAAGTAACTCATAGCTAAATCTTCAGTGGGTTTTCACAGGCTATAAATCATGTGGGAGCTTGTCCGTCTTTCTTCCTTGGAGCAGCTGGTGGATTTGAACCTCATGCCTTTGGCTTGGGAGTGCAGCTCCTTATTTGAGGGCACCAGAGAGTATTCTGTGCTAAGTAGTCCACTCAAAATTTAAGATAAACTTCCTCACTGGCAAGAGTAATTTTGAATTAGACAAAATCTGATGTGTTACAGTGACTCAAGTATTGCTTAGCATCATCAGAAATAATATGTAGGCTCTAGATCTGCAGGTCGCACAGCCTGAAACTCTTAAAAGGAATATGTTTTGTAAGAGTTATGAAAGGAAATTCTGGTCATATAATTTTAGATAATCAAAGATTAGATGGAAGAAGTCAGTAAGATTTTTGAGAACATTGAAAACATAACAGCACCTATGAAAATGGAAAAAAAAAACCCTGGAAACATAATCAAGAATGAATATACAATCATGAATGAAAATCGAAAATAAGATTTTTTTTTAAAAATGATGACTAAGCTTAAAATAAGAATAAAACACATTGCTTGGAGAAAATATTATGATGCTAGTAGGTACTTGAGAGAAAGGCAGAACTTCTTAGCTCATGTTTTGCTTCTACCTTTTCTAGGAAGGAAAATTATTTTCAAACTGGAAAAGTTAGAAATAACATCAGAAAGAATTAAAGTCAAGGTGGTGAGAGAAGTGAGAGCAGATAGCCTCTAAGTTTAAGGGTCTAGACTGTGACAACTTTTTATTCTTTACTATGTGTAGGATAGTTCTAGCAGATGTAATTACTGAGCCCCCGCTGTTATATCTGCAAAGCCCAAAGTATTTACTTACCAGAAAAAGTTTGCCAGCCTCTAGAATAGAGGAATGACACAGACTTCATATCTGCTTTAAACAGATTATTTGAGCATTTGTTTTAATTTTACCATGACAGGTAAAGGTTAAAGATTTACATAGATCTCACTAACCAACCAACCAAACTATATTAATAGGTAGGTCAGTGTCATCATGTAGGGAAATCTTGAACATCATGTTACGACCCATCTCTCTGGTCAGCATTTTACTTAGCATCATAGCTAAAACTATTTCAGTAGGCATGACTCTCAGTACAGTAGAGTACACCATTAAGATTTTTTTTTTTTAGCATTAAGATTTAGTTATTGCCCAAGCTGGGAAGATTCAACTCACTTGTGACAAGAATAAAGTTAAATACTTAAAAGTATTCCTCAAAACAGCAGAATACTACTGCCTTGATAGTAGTCTATAGGGAAGAAGAAAAACAAATGAACATAAATGGAATCAGTCATAACAAGGAGTGTTATTAGACAAAGGTAAACATACTATCTTGTGTTACATGTGGACTCGTACTCTGTCAGATTCTACCGAGAACATTATTATTAGTCCTGAGAACCACATTTAAGAAATATCTTTACCAAGTTTGGAGAAAGGCAGTTTAGGTGGTAGGGCATCTAGAAATCCCAGAATGTTGGAGCAGCAATTGAAATGGTAAAGATAGTTAGCCTGGAAAAAAATTTCTTGAAATATAAATGATAGTTATGATAAGTTATCTTTAAATAACTTAAGCCCTTGGAATGGAATGGAGGATAGAGATTCATGGTTTTAAAAAGAACAGTTTGGTTTTGGCAGCAGCATCATTATGGATGGTGAAGAGATTGAGATTTTTAAGTTTTAGTTTACTTGGCTCCACAATCAACATTCTTGGTACCAGCAGCCAAGAAAGCAAGAGATACATTGTGTTGGGAAAGTCAGCTGTCAGGGACCTCTCCTGAGTACTGAAGAACAATGATGTTAGTCTGGAGACTAAGGTATGCCTGATCCAGGCCATAGTCTTTGCAGTTGTTTGCTATGCATCAGAGAGCTGGACAATAACTAGGGATCATAGAGAATTGATGTTTTTGAGCTGTGGTGCTGGAGAAAAGTGTTGAATATACCATGAACTGCTAGGAGAACAAACAGGTTCTTCCTGGAGAGGGTGAAACCAGGCTGCACCTTGGAGGCAAGGATTCTGAAGCTTCATCTGACATACTTTGGACATGTTACAAGGAGAGACCGGTCCTTGGATAGGGACATAATTTTGGAGGGTAGAGGGACAGCGCAAAAGAGGAAGACCCTCGGTGAGATGGATCGATTCAGTAACTGGGGTAATGGAGGTGGGTGTGTCAGACAATAAGGTTGGCACAGGATAGATCAGAGTTTAGGGCTCTTGTACATAGGGTTGTTATGAGTCGCAAGTGACTCAGTGGCACATAAAGAAATAGGCTGTTTTCTGAACATTGTTCTTCGAATTGTTCAAGCATAGTAGAAAATGTGGGAGAAGTAACATTGCACTAGGCTACTTTTAAAAATCTGACTGTATAATTGAAATTTACATAAATTCCAAAGGAATTTGAGGAGAAATGACTATAGACTTTAATTAGCATGGAAGATGAAATAGGACTTTTTAGCTGGACCTAAAGTTAGGATTGTATAGGTTGAGAAGATAAGTTTATAGTATGAGAGAGACATGTCCTTTTGAGTACGTTTGTCTGTGTAACTTGAGTGGGATGAAAGATGGGAAAAAGTCTTAATAGCAATCAAAGATTGATATTAGGGTATAAAGGGGATGATGAAGGTTTTCACCCTGTGTGAAGTTGTCTGATACCTGATGCAGTCCCATGTATCTTCTGAGTCTTCAGGCAGTTTAGGACTTTAGGACCCTGAGTTAGTGTGCTCAGGAGAGTGAGGTTTGCGTGCCCTGAATTAGAGTTCTCAGGAGGGTGGAGAATATTAAAGAGGCAGTGACACTAAGATAATTTTAACCTACATTCCAAAGATAATTCCTTAGCTGTTTGATTGAAAGAAATTACTTGATTGAAATGGAAAGAAATAAGTAACAATAATTTACTCTTGGCCCAAACTCCAGCCCCAAGGCCTACCAAGAGAGGGAGTCTCACCTCACTAGCATGTTGTCTCAGTTCTATCAAGGAGGGCGGCTCAAATAATTCTGTCTTTACATTTTTACGTTAAAAATAATTTACTCTGACAAATACACCTCAAATAGTTCAACTTATTTTTAAAAGATGCTTTTGTTGAGTGTCTGTTCCACTCTTCTTTCGTTCTGTAGAGAGGAAAAAAGCTACTTAAGGACATCATATACACTCAGGTCAATGAAGGATTTTAAAGAGCAACAACTCTAAGGATAGAACACCACAACTTCTTTTTTTTTTAATTTTTATTTTTTTTTCTATAATTATATTTTATTAATTTTCATAAACATTTACAGAGATTTTGGGCTTCCACTCATTCATTGTTGCACTATTCTCTCTACCCTCCTCCCAGTTTGTTCTTGTCCAAATGCCACAGTGCTTGTCAAAGCCAGTTCTGATTAATCTTCTTTGTCAGTGTATCCTTTGCCATTCCCTATCACTCCTCCCTGAGAGAGACTTCACCCTGAGTCATAAGGAAAAGGGGACGGCGTATTCTCTTAGCTACTTCCTGCTGAAAAGGGACGCTGTGGGTTTCAGGGTGAAGATCTTCTCTCACTACTCTAAAGGGCCCCTTTGGCAGTAGGAAACACATAGACTATTATGGAGATTGATTTTGGAATTCAGATGTACTCTTATTGATTGTGCTTGGCTGTACATGTACATATCCTTCAAGATGTATCATGGGGGTGTTGCAACCTAGAAGACACAAATTTGACTAACAAGTTATAAGTACACGAGTCCAAAAATTATGGAAAAGTAAAAGAAAAGATTCTTTCATTGTTTTACAAACCCTCCCCCAGGTCCCCTCCACCATGCAGCCCTCGCTTTAGTCTCCTGTGATGACAGAAATACCCAGTTACATCTCTCTTTTAAACGGTTCTCTCCCTCCTCTGTTTCAGTGCAGTATACATTATTGAACCCATCTTACTCAGTCTCTCCCCAACCCCAAGGACAGTCCCATTCTACAACAGTGGCATCATGTAATATTTGTCCTTTTGTGACTGGGATATTTCACTCAGCATAATGTTCTCCAGAGTCAACCATTTTGAATAATATTGCATGAGTTCCTTGTTTTTTAATGCAGCATAGTATTCCATTGTGCGAATATACCACAGCTTCTCTAGCCATTCGTTTGTTGATGGGCACTTAGGTTGTTTCCAACTCCTTGCTATTGTGAACAAAGCTACAATAAACATGGGTGTGCATATATCTGCTTGGATGTCAGCTATGGTCTCTTCAGGGTATATTCCCAGTAGTGGAATTGCTGGGTCAAATGGTATCTCTATTTGCAACTTTTTGAGAAAGCGCCATACTGCTTTCCACAGGGGTTGCACCATTTTACACTCCCACCAACAGTGAATCAGGGTTCCAGTTTCTCCACAACCTCGCCAGCATTTGTTGCTTGCTGTTCTGTTAAATTTTGCTATTTTGACTGGGGTGAAATGATATCTCATAGTTGTTTTAATTTGCATCTCTCTTAGGGCTAGGGATTTTGAGCATTTCTTCATGTGTTTGTTAGCCATCTGAATGTCGTCTTCGGTGAAGTGCCTAGAACACCACAACTTCTGTGTGGACAGGAAAGTGATAGTGCCTAAAAGGTTTTAGGAAACTGCAGGAAGGAAGGAAAAAGGAACTTGCTAAGAGAAGAGCCTTAGTGGCATGTTGTGTAATGTATAGAGTGTGAGTGAACCTACCCTGTACTCTGAGGAAGAAAATTAAATCGTTTCTTGCTGTAGAGGTTTACAGTCTCAGAATCCCAGTCAGGGTCATCATGGGTCAGGATTGACTGGGCAACAATTTGTTTTAGGTCTATGTTTAAGCTGCTAATAAGGTTGTCTAGGAAATTTCTCCCCCTCCATAGCCTGATTGTAGATCCATATGTTATGTTTAGGGAAGTGATTTTGTCTGACGTGGGAAGAGACATACATATTTCATGTTCTAGAAAAAAATTCTTTGAGAATATGAGTCCTTTGCTATTAGTCTTTTATTAGGATGGGTAAATGAGTCAGAGTCATGAATTTTACCCAGGGCCCTGATCATAACCCAGTAAAAGAATGGGGAACAGAATACAAATTTAGCATATGACACGAACTAACTTTTGTTCCTCTCTAACCTTCTGGGAATGCTTTAAGCCCCTAGCAAGTTCTATTTAGGCCGATGCCAATGACATAACACTGATTTATTAATCCCAGGTTGTATTTTGGAAAATGCCTATTTTGTTCCTGTTATTGATATATACTTAGCTTTCCTGAATTCTTTCCACACAGAGCTTGGAGGACTCCTGAAGTATGTACGACCCTTCTTGAATTCCATCAGCAAGGCTAAAGCAGCCCGACTGGTCCGGTCTCTTCTTGATCTCTTTCTTGATATGGAAGCAGCTACAGGTCAAGAGGTGAGCCACATCATTGACAGAAGGTAGACAATATGGAAAAAAGTAATTCAGTGAAAGAAATTCCTGCCTGCGCAGTGGTGCTAATATGGAAGGAACAGCTGGTAGGGTAGCTCAGGACTTATCATGTCAGTTTCTCTTTGTTGCAGGGCATTCGATACTTTGGGTCTGTTCCATGGTTTGTTTTGTAAGTGGAGCTTGTCAGTGGTCCCTGGATTCCTCATTACATGAGGGTCACAAACTGATTCTTGTCTTTGAGGTATTGTATTGCCACACCTTTGTGATGTTTTATGTGTCTGTGGTACCTTTCATCCTGTGTCACAAAGCTCCTGTGAGCACTAATTAAGTCTTGTGACATCCCTTCTTGTCATGTTTTGTACTGTTTATATTGTCTGTTGAGGGAGCTCTGATGACCCGGTGGTTAAGAAGCTGCCCCGACAACTTGAAGGCATGCTGTTTGAGTCTTGTCAGCTGCTCTGTGAGAGAAAGATGGACAGTGTCCGCCCGTGTGGTTTACTGCCTCTGAAAACCAGCTATGGGTTGCTTCCGACTTGATGGTACACCACAACAATAACAACAATGTACGTCTTTTTTGAGGGGTGAACATTTATCTGTCTATGTCTTAAGTGTGTGAAAGTAACTCTGATGTTCTGTACATACCCTCTCTAAGTTCACGCTACATTGTGAGCTCTGTTAAAGAGTTTCTGACATCATATTACTTTTGTATTTTTACAATTTTTTTTGTAAGAAGGAGATACACATCTGAATTAAATATTCTGCAAAAAAGTGGCACAGTCAACCAAGGGTGTATTGTGATGGCTTGATTCTACTGTAGGAAGAGGTTTGACTCTATGTGTAGGAAGAACATATCTTTCCTATAGTTAAATGGATCAATGCTCACTCACTCTGTGCTTGCTATGTGTTAGTTGTTTTTACAGGTATTAAGGGAGCTCTGGTGACTTGGTAAGGAATTACACTGCCAACCCATATGTATGTGGTTCAAATCCACCAGCTACTGTGCAGGAGAAAGATGGGCAGTCCCTTCCCATGTAGTTTACCACCACTGAAATCCTGCTGAAGAGTCAGCTATAGGTCAGGTTTGACTCAACAATACATGACAACAACATAGGTATTAGGGATACAGATGTAGAAACAGTCACTTCTCATGAGGGTGATATTTTAATGAGAAGACAGGTCGTAAGCAATATACAAAATATCAGCTAGTAGAAGGGTAAGGATTGGAGCTGCTAGTTGTAGTGGTTATTTTTTTCTTGTTTTCTTTGAATTTGCAAGTTGTTATTATTAGGTGCTGTCAAGTTGAGTACAATTCATAGTGACCCAATAAACAACAGACCTGAACTCTGTCCTATCCTGTGCCGTCCTCACAGTCTCTGACACTCACACCCATTGCTGCAGTCACTGTGTCTTTATTTCTCATTGAGAGTCACCCTTTCCTTTACTGCCCCTCACCTTTCCAAGCATGATGTCCCTCTCTAAGGAATAACCTCTCCTAACAACATGCCCGCAGTATGAGAAAGCTTCATCATCTTTGTCTCCAAGAAGCACCCTGGCACCTTCAAAATATATCTTTTTGTCAATCCATTCAACACTCTTCTCCAACACTACAGTTCATTGGCATTGAGTCTTCTTTTATCCTTACTTATTGTCCAGCTCTCAGATGCATAACAAGTGACTGAAAAGACCATGGCCAGAATCAGGCACATCTTAAGTCTTTAAACTGACATCATTGTTCCTTAGTAATTTGAAAGCTTGACTGCATATTTTACCAGTGTAATATGTCTCTTGAGCTCCTGTTTGTACCAAGTGCATTGATTGTGGATCCGAGGAAGATGAAGTCGTTGACAGTCTCTCTCATTTTTTCATCTGTCGTGATGTTTGTTGCCTACTGATCTAGTGAGAATTTTTGTTTTCTTATTGTTGCAATGCAATCCATTTTGAAGCTTGCAGTGTTTAACCTTCTGAAGCAAGTGGTTCAAGTCCTCACTTTTTAAAAAAAAAATTTATTGAGATTTAAACAAAAGTTTATCAAGAACTTGGATTTCCATTCATTCATTGTTGCACATTTTCCTCCCTACCCCCACCCTGAGTTCACTTTTCTCTTTTAAAAAAAATTCTTTCATTGATAGACAGTTTCCTCTCTCCCCCCTCTCCCAGTCCACTTTGCTATGCAGCTCTTACTCTGGACTGTTGTTATGCAAATAATACCTAATCATATATTTCTTTTATGGAGCTCTGGTGGCCTAATGGCAAGAAGCTGCAGTGCAATACAAAAAGCACATAGTTTGAGGCCACCAGCTGTTCTGACGGAGAAGGATGGGCATTCTCCTCCAGTGTGATTATCTGCCTCTGAAAGCCTGTCAGAAGGTCAGCTATGGGTCAGTTTTGACTCTGTGATACAGAACAACAAACAGTATTCCTTTTAGCAGTTCTTTCTCTTATCTGTTTCAATGCAGTGTACGTCATTTATCCCCTTTTCTTAGTTTCTCTCCAATCCCCATGTCAGTCCTGTTTTATAATAGTGGCATTATGCAATATTTGTCATTTTGTCCTTCTATGACAGGGTTACCCTTTTGTATATAAGTTCCTTGTTTTTCAGTGCTGCATAGTATTCTGTTGTGTGAATTATACCACACCTTCTTTATCCATTTGTTGTTGAGGGGCACTTGGGTTGTTTCCACTTCTTTGCTGTTGTGAACAACACAGCAATAAATGTAGATGTGCATATATTTCTTTGGGTGGCAGTTCTGGTTTCTTTAGGGTATATTCCCACTAATGGAATTTCTGGGTCAAATGATATTTCCATTTCCAACTTTTTGAGAAAGCACCATAAAAAATATGGAACTGCATACCCATGTTTATTGCTGGGGTTTTTTTTCCTTCATAAAATATTATACAAAATGGGAGACTTGGAGGGAATTATTCGGAGTGAAATATCTCAGTCACAAAAAGACAAATACTGCATAATACCACTGTTATAGAACACGACTGATAGGGGGGTTGGGGGAAAACTAAGTAAAGAGAGGGTAAATAATGTACACAGCATTAAAACAGATGAGGGAGAGAACTGTATAAAAGGAATATATAATTAGGTATTATTGGCATGACAAGAGTCCAGAATAAGAGTTGCAGAGTAAAGTGGTAGTGGTGATGGTGCGGGACACGTGTGCACGTGTGCACACCCCGCCCCCCCCCC
>NW_006399844.1:4322537-4351105 GCF_000299155.1 Elephantulus edwardii | reverse complement strand
TATAAACTTTCATTAAAATCGAAAAAATAAAATATGGAACACTTCACAAATTTGCTTGTCATCCTTACACAAGGGCTATGCTAATCTTCTCTGTATTGTTCCAATTTTTAGTATATGTGCTGTGGAAGCGAGCACTCAAGTCCTCACTTTGAGCAAGCAAGGTTGTATCATCATTACCATCAAGAAAAGTGGGCAAGAGATCTCATTCCGTGGACCTGAGATCCCTACACAAATCAGAGACAAATAACTTTAACACTCGAGCGATGGGACAAGTTGGCATAAGACAAGATGGTGACTGTAGCAGAGGTGGCATGGCTTGATGTGAAACTGGAGTGGGAAAAAATGAGTGCTTGCTGGTGGAGTAGATGTCTTGGGGCATTTGGAGGGGAGCTAGATCTGTTCACTGCAGAACTGATGGAGGCATCCTTGATTGTTACTATTCGTCAGTAGAGTTCTCAGTAGAGAAGTGATGGGTACTGTAGTAGGAGCATGGCTTGGTTGGGCCATCACTCCAGTGAGCTGATTTCTTTGAGTGTTTGGTTACCTTCACTCTAACTTGGACTAGGTAGGAAGAGACATAAAGTTATATCTTAGATGACCATGCACAATCTTTATATGCTGGTTGTTACAGATGTCCCCTGAGACTATGGATTTTAGCTTTCAAGACCAGTATTTCTGTTCCATGAGGTGTTTGGAAGTGTTATAGGAATTTTCTGTAGCTGTGTCCTCTGTGCTCTGTTATATATATGATTATACCTTGCTGCTAGGTTAGGTGCCTGCTGGTAGACCAGAGGACCAGAGCTCTTAGCCACCCTGTGAATAGCAAATGGGAATTTTGCCTTGTCCTGTGCTTTCCTTGTGGATCTCTGCTAGGCTTGAGGCTGGCTTTGTGTCAGTCCATCTTGTTCGGGGGTGGGGGGGTGGGTCTTCCTCTTTTTCAATGACCCTCTACCCTTAGCTGCATGATATCTTTTTTCCAGGGACTGGCCCTCCTGATAACATGCCTAAAATATGTGAGATGAACTTCCACCATCTTTGCCTCCAAAGAGCACCTTGATTGCACTTCTTCCAAGACAAATTATTTGTGCAGTCAAATCTGAATATACATGTGTTCCTGTTACTTGCTGTCCAGTCGGAACTGACTTTTAACTGGCTTTCCAGAGGATTTTCAGTGGCAATAAATTTTGTGGGAAGAGAATGCCCATATTATTGTCATGGAGCAGCTGATAGATTTGAACAATATGTCTTCAGGTTGCAGCACCACTCCTTACCACTGTGCCACCAGAGCTTGCTGAATTTGCATATATTGTTGTTAAGTGCCGTCGAGTTGCAGGTGACTCATAGTGACCTTATGAAGGAGAGTCCTCAACACTGTATCTTTCATCCTCTCTCCAGGTTCTTAGGCAAGCTATTACGGAAGTGGATGCTGCTCCTGCTTCTAAGCTTGTTTTAATCAGGGAGCTCCACCCCACTCTCTCCACATTGGGTAACCAACCATTAATGCATTTGACACATCAGTGTCACAGTGTTCAGCCTCGCAACAAGTTACCTATATATGGCAACTTGTCCACCAGGGTTATACGACCTAGAGGAATGTCTGAACAAAAACAATGAAAGACAGGCCCAAGGGCCGCAGATTAAAAGTCACCCACGGATTTGCATATAGTATATAGAAATATTTAAATACTCACAATTAGATCCACTTTATGTACCCTCCCCCAGCTATAAAACAGATATATCTATACCTGTGTAACCACTCGCACATTTTAGGCTGTTACTGCTGTTGCTGTTAAATTGTACATGGTATAATAGTTACCATGTTATTAGGTGCCATTGAGTTGACCTTGACTCATAGCAACCTTATGAATGACAGAATGAATGCTGCATAATTCTGTATCATCCTCACAATCTCTGCTGTGCTTAAGCTTAATGTGTGTTGTTGTTATGTTCTGTAGAGTTGGAACTGACCCATAACTGACCCTCCAGTGGATTTTTAGGGGCAGTTAATTGCACAAGAGATTCCCCATCTTTCTCTTACAGAGCAGCTGGTGGCCTTGAATCACGTGCCTCTGGGATTGTAGCACGGCTTCTTGCCACCAGCTTTCCCCTAAGTTCAGTGTAGTTACCACATATCTAACTAAGTTCATTGATTTTGACCCATAGCAGTGCTCTGGATCAAAACAGTATATTGAATTTCTGGGACTGTCTATCCTAACCGGAGCAGATGGCCCATTGTTCTCCTGTGGAACCACTATCCGTTTTAAGCCGCAGGAGATGTGGAGCCTTTGGGTTAGCAGCTTAGCACATTATGGATTATGCCACCTGAACTTCTGTCGTAGTTACTGTGTTTGTGTTGTGAGGTGCCATCAAGTTGAGTATGACTCATAGCGACCCTTATGAACAACAGATCTGGACCCTGTCCTGTCTTGTTCCATCCTTTTTATCTCTCACACACTTGAGCCTGTTGTTATAGTCAGTGTCAATCCATCTTGTTTAGTGTCTTTCCATATTTCCAAGAATGATTTCCCCTTCCAAGGAATAGCCCCTCCTAATAATATGTCCAGAGGATGTGAGATAAAACTTCACCATCCTTGGCTCTAAGGAGCACTCTGGCTACACTTTCTCAAAGACATATCTGTTTCTTCTTTTGGTGTGCATGGCTCTTTTTGTAACACTGCAACTCATAGACATTAATTCTTTCACCCTTATTCATTGTCCAGCTCTTGGATGCATAGCAGAGGTTTGAAAAGACCACTACTTGCTTGAATCAGAGGCACCTTGATCTTTAAACTGACATCATTGCTCTTCAGGACTTTGGAGAGGTCTCTGACAGAAGACTTTCTAATGTAGTACATCTGCTCTACTGATTGCTGGTACCAAGGGTATTGATTGAGAATCATAAATAAGATGAAATTGTTGACAGTTTCACTCTTTTCTCCATATATTATGATCTTGTTTATTGGTCCAGTGATGAGGGGTTTTTTGTCTTCTTGATGTTGAGATGCAATCCATATTAAGATTATAGTCCTTGGTTTTTTGCAGTAAGTGCTTCAGGTCCACTTATTTTTCATTGAGCAAGGTTGTGTCATCTGCATAATGCAGGTTGTTGAATCTTCATAAAATCCAACTTCTCACATTAAAAAGGTAAGGAGTAAGTATACTGACTGCCCTGATACACACTCTTCTCTGTTTTAAACCATGTGGTGTTCCCTTGCTCTATTCAGACCACAGCTTGTTGGTCTAGGTATAGTTTTCTTATGACCATAACTAAGTGTTCTGAAATTCTCATTTGTCTCAAGTATAGTTACCATCGTTGTCCTTTATTCTTGTATTCATCTTGGTGTCTTTATTTGCCTTGTTCATATTGTGCTGATCTCTTTCATATTATGAATTTGCCTTTCCTTTCAGCAAGGTTAATAGGTATTATCAGGAAGGGTCGGTTAATGGAAAAGGACATCATGCTTGGAAGAATAGAGAAGATGGTAACTCAGTGAAATGTATTGAAACTAACTAATAAAGGGTTTATTAGGCCTAATAGAGACTATGAGGATTGTGCAGGAATGGGCAGGGTTTCAGTCTCTTGTATGTGGGTTTACTGTGAATCTGGACTGGATATTGCTAACAGCAGCAGCAGTATCGAATAAGCAGTTCTCCCTCCCTGCCTATCCCAGGTAACTATCAAAGAATGATGCTTTCTGAGCATAAGACTATTAATTTTTTTTAAAGGCATAATAGCAGTATTTGTCCTTTTGTGATTGACTGGATTCACTCAGTATTATATCCTGAGTTCATCCATGTTATAAAATGTTTTGTGGATTCATCGTTACTGACTGTTGTATAATATTTCACTATATGTATGTGCCATAATTTATCTTTTACCGTGAACAAAGATGTGTATGTGTCTATCTGTGTCACTGCTTTTATTTCTTTAGGATCTTTACCTAACAGTGATATTGCTCAATTATAGAGTATTTCTATTTATAGCATTTTCAGGAAGCACCATAATACTATTTTCCGTAATGATTATACCATTTTCCAATTTCTCCCCATAATCTCGTATTTGGGGTGTGGTTTTTTAATTTTTGCATTTTATTAATATGTTCCATTTTTGCAGAAGTGATATGGTTGTTTTTTTTCATTACAGTTTTTATTGGGATCTCTCCACTAGCTATTGATTATAAACATCTCTTCATATAGAAAGGATAAAGTTCCAAAAAGCTAAAGTATTATTAAAGAAGAACAAAGTAGGAAGCCTTATAGTTCTCAATCTCAGGTTTTACTCTGCATTCAGAGTAATCAAGATTCAGGTACTGGCTTGAGTACAGACATGCAGACCAGTGGAACAGATTTTTAGAATCCAGAAGTAAATTCTGTTTATTACATAGAGATATAAGCATGGAACATTTTTACTACATTTGTCTAGATGAGTTAAGGTCTCTGACTTGAGGAAATTGTTCATCTTGGAAAAATGTAGAATCTTTGGGTGATAGAATGGATTGAGAAGAAAGTTAGACATGGGTCACTTTCATAGTAATATTGAGACCTGCGGCAAACTGACATTTTGGAATTTTACTGTGAGTGAATGTGGTCTGGTGTTTAGGAGTTTGAGGGAGAAGATTTTTCTTCTACCTGAATTTCTTCTACCTGGGGACTAACTATAAGCCAAATATATCTATAGGACAATCTTCAGCTTATTATCATATTACCAATGTGATAAGGCTTAAGCTAGGATCAGGTAAATTCCAGTGGTAAGCCTAGTAAGTGAGGATTTATGTGTGGAAGAATGGGGTTAGGAGGAGGTGAGATAGGAGGTAGGTAAGGAGTGGAGAGGGAAGAGGAGAGAAAAATGGTCAAAGCAGACCCTTGTCAGAGCATAAACTGAACGTGTAGAATTAATCTTCTCTGCCAGGGATTTTCCAGGAAGCCCTTTTTCTCTTTTTATTAATGATTTTTTTTTAACTGCAACATATATACTTTTTACAGCATATTCTCCCTGCTCCCCATCCAGTTCATTCATTCATTAATTGTTGTACATAGAGGCCATTTCTTGGTATAGTCTGCCCAGGGTGAAATGCAGTATCACATACCTGGGAAACTTGACTTCAGAAATCATGGGGACAAAAGTGTTTCAAAGTATCTCTGTGAGTGATTAAATGGAAAACTAATATGATTTGTAAATGTCCACTGACCTAAAGAAAAAGTTATTTCAGTGGAAAAAGGTATTTGTGCGTCAGAATTTCAGACTTGTAATTTTTACCCCCTGCAGAAACATGGGCTTTACGTGAATCTTCTTTTTATCAGTCATTGTTAACATTAACCACGTACAGAGCCACTCAAACACACTAGCTTTGTAATTTGAGCAGTGTGGCCTTTTTTATCACCAGTCAAAACACTGCAAATAGTATACTCTTGTAATTAGTAGAGAACTCTAAAAACTCTAAGGAGTTGTGCTACTAATTCAGAGACAAGCAGTTCGAATCTATCAGAAGCAGCCTCCACTTGTGTGATTTACAGTCTATGGCAACCTACTGGAGATTCAGCTATGCATTGGTTCCAGCAATACACAGTAAGTTGTTGAGTTTTGTTGTAACTGATAGAGCTAGTAGCAAACAGTCTGTAAAAGAGATCCTTGTGGTAGGAGAAATGTAGATATATAACATCCGGACTGTCAAGGAGATGGAGGAAAGTGAGGGGCAGGAGTAGAAATTGGTTCTTCATTAGGGATGATTCTTGGAAAGATGGAGTATCAGCAAAAGAAAGGAAGACCTTCAATGAAATGCATTGACACAGTGACCACAGCCGTGGGTGTATCAGAGATTGTGAGAACAGCACAGGATTAGGAAAGGGTTCAGATTTGTTGTTCATAGGGTCACTATGAATTATACATGACTTGATGACACTTAACAACACCACAACAGTCTATACTGTGGAATCAGGAGCCCAGGCATTTATTTTTGTATTGTTGGGAAAAACTCCCTGAGTGATTTGTGATGATGTTTCCTAGCTAGCCAAAGTATGTGGGGCTAAATACTGGTATATTCCTTTTACCAAACAAATGAATGAAATAGTTGCAGTTTTTCCCCCCATGAACAAATCTTTATTTGAATTTGATTTTTTAGAACATAACTCAAAACTTGAATTGTAATTGACTTACACTTAGTTTTTAGGTCTGTGTCAGAAATACTTTTAGTAGATGATTTAGGAAATCATTTGAGTTTAAAGTTGGAGACTAAGCTGCCACCACCAGGGGGCTCCAATGAGGAATTTTAAGAATCACTGAATCTCTTACTGGTACATCTTCCCAGTGCCTGTAGTAAATTTGTTTACTGACCTGGATGTAAGATTTATAGACAGAAGATCTTTCCAATTTAGTTATATCTTTTAGTTTTCTTACGTTACTCTTAAAGTATCCTTGGGTTGATATAGAGACTTGTTAAATTAGCAATAAGTTTTCTGGGAATCCTGCTGTCTCATGTAATTTCTGTTTGCTTTATGCTCTGGTTAGGAATCTTAATGCAAATTTGCTTTAACAGAAAGAATATAAGTTTTGCAGTACTTAACATATACTTCATCAGGGATAAAGCATAGTACATTATTTAAATTATCTAAAATTATATACTTTGCTCTTTACATCATTGCTTGGGTGGCAGATTTATATGTGGGTTCTGAGCGCCTTTATATAAAGCTGCTGTTGTTAAGTGCCATCGAGTCAAGCACGACCCTATGTAGTGACCCTATGAACAAAAGACCTGAACCCTGTTCTATAACTTTCATTATTTTACTATGTTTGTGGAGTTTCCAGAGGCAAGTTCTTTAGGAAGTGGATGCCACTCCTGCTTCCAAGCCTATGTCAATTTGGGTGCTCTACCAAACACTATCCACCATAGGTAACTATTATGGCATTTGACACACCAGTGGCACAGCATTCAGCATCACAGCAACCCCTGGTTATCTCAGTACAACAAATCAACAGACACTGCTATCCCACTTAGAAGAATGTTTGTCCCAATATCAGGTTCAACAGACTTTTAAATTCAGAGGCCGCCCAACTAAGTCCTGACTGATTCTAAACAAGAGGCTTTCTAGCCCACTAGAGATCCCCTTTTTAAATTTTTTTAAAATTTGGTTTACTTACAAAGCTCATATACATTGAGTTTCACACTATTCTTCATTCACATTGTGTTTCATACAGTTATTCCCATTCATTATGTAGAAAACCCTTTTAATGTTAGACCAATTTGCATTTCTTTCTGCTCCCTGGAATACAACCGCAATTGACTATCTGAAAGAGTAATGATGTGAGTTGGTTAAGTAAACTTCTCAGTATCTGAAAAGGAAATAGCTGGATCATTTGAGTCTTAAAAGCAACTTTAGAATCAAAGCATCTGTGTTCAGGCTGAGAATTTTTCCTCTTTATTACTAATGTATTTACATTATGACAAATATTTTAAATTGTTTAAGGAGAGATTTCGAGAGATTTCTGTTGCTTTAAAATTCCTGACCTATTGTAGAAATTTTTATTCCAGGATGTCATGTATTTGGAAATTCAGCGTCAGTTCTGGAAAGATACAGTAGGAGTTTTCCAAAACAACATAGTCTAAAACACAAAAATAACATGTGTAAAAGTCAAGTTTTGTCATTATGATAGGATCTGTTACAGGTTAAGATGGGTATGTCTGCTAAGAGCTACATGGGTAATATGCAAGAAAGGAATTGGATCTGGTTTCCAAAGCAAATTTTAGAGGAAGAATTTGAGGGTTGGCATAATGTATCATGTACTTTCTCTCTCTGTTGCAGGTCGAGTTGTGTTTAGAGTGCATTGAGTGGGCCAAATCAGAGAAAAGAACTTTCTTACGCCAAGCTTTGGAGGTAATGCACCTAAATTAGTACTGAGTGCCATTCTAGTCATTAGATAAACCTTAGATGAAAGTAACACTATTCTAATCAAAACTGTTGTCAGCAATTTTGTATTATCCAGGTACCCAAAGATTAGTGATAGTAACTCCAGTGATGAGAATGGCCAAATTGAAGTTTTGAGGCAGATTTGCTACTTATACTTAGTTCAGGGGAATAAGCAACAACCTGGTGAAGTTAACGGTCACTGACCACAGTGGAAAACAACACTATGGTCTAGATCATTTCTTAATGTTGAATTGAATTTGAGGTTGTCATCATAATTTGTCTAGTCAACAATAACAGTTTTATGACTGTTCATCTTTGATTTCTTTCTTTGACCTTTTTCCTTCTTCCCATCAATCAGTGCCTTTTCTCTTTCCCAGGCAAGACTAGTGTCTTTGTACTTTGATACCAAGAGGTACCAGGAAGCATTGCATTTGGGTAAGTGAACAGGTAGAAATTAATAAATGTCTTGAAATATATTCTGAACTTACTTTGGCAAATTACCTGTTAGTGATTTATATCCTGTCTACTTCTAAGGAAGAATTAAAGTAGCTTCTGTTTACTGAACCTGGAATGAGAAATGTCATATTGAAATTCTAAGACACTTGACAAATTTGCAAAATTTCTAGGGCAAAAGGTGTCACTTCATTTTTGTACAGTTAAATTTATCTCATTGTAATTCTGAATTTTTTTTTTCAGTATCTTCATTTCCCCCCCTATGATACCTTTCCAAATTTCAGAGATAGTTGAAATAGAAAATGTTTTACTGGTTATTGAATTTACTACATCTGTTTATAATTATACTTAAAAAATAAATGTTCTCTGTCTCTTGTCTATATTTCTCTGGTGGCCTAGTGGTAAGAAGTTGCACTGCAATCCCAAAGGCACAAGGTCCAAATCCTCTAGTGGAGAAGGATGGGCAGTCTCCTTCTGTATGATATATTGCCTCTGAAAACTTGCTAGAGTCAGCTGTGAGTCAGTTCCCACTTGATGGCACACAACAGTATAAACATATTGAAATCTGAATGAACCAATTGAAGGCTTTTTTTGTGTGTGATCTTTAAACCATGCATTTGAAAAGATTTGAACACTTCAGACATGGCTGACAAATTGAAGCTGAAACAGATTTGAATTTTTAAAAAATGAGTGATTTGAAATGGTAACTGGAATGGTAAAGATGATGGATGCTAAAACTGGAATGAGAAGCTTAAAAGAGGCATAGTTGAGTCTTTTCAAGAGTCTGGAACATCATTGGCAGGACTGTAAAGAACATCATACATTCCAAGTGGTGTGGTTGACCTCCATCTTTGAATGAAGCACTACTACTCCCAACTCTTTAGACACGAGATTTGGTTTCTTATACAACATGATAGTTGCCTTTGTTTAGTAAGAATGAGATTAATGTAGTAGGATTTCTATTCATAATTTCCCCATTCCATTTACTATTCTGGTACATCTGAATTTGACATTGAAGATACACATTGAAAACTTTTGGTGTATTCCAGTTGTCCTTCCTTGGCCATTACACAACTTGGAAAGAACTTGTTTGAAGCCCTACTTTAAACAACGTACTTGTGTTTTTTACTAATGGGTAGGTTTAGATAGCTTTTTCCAGATGGATTGGATAAGCATGAATTTTATGTTAAGGTGGAAAAATGATGGATATTTTATTTTTACTTTAAAAAAATGTCAACTTCATAAGATTCAACACATTAGCAATTAAGAAACAGTAATAGCTTTATTTAGATGTAATTCACATACCATAACATTCAGAATTTTAAAGCATATAATTGACTGGGTTTTAGGTTTTTTCTCAGTCATACAACCATCATCACTATTTAATTTCAAAACATTTTTATCATTCCTGAAAGGAACCTTGTACCTGTTAGTCCCTGTTAGTTGCCTGGCACTCCTTTTCCTCCCAACCCTAACAAAAACCAAACCAATCCCACTGCCATTGAGTTGATTCAGATTCATGGTGACCTTCATAGATTTTCAGAGACTATCCATCTTGATGGAAGAGAGGACGGCTTATCTCCTGCAGAGTGACTATTGAGTTCACGTAGTTCATCTCTGGTTGGCAAGACCACTAGTGAACCTTATCCTCACTATAGGCAACCACTAATTTATCTTTTGTCTCTAGGTTTATCTATTTTAGAAAATTCATGTAAATGAAATCAGACAATATACTGTCTCTTTTTTTTATTAGCTTTGCGCACTTAGTGTAACATTTAAAATTTCATTTCATAACATGTCTAAGTATTTCATTCTTTTTTATTATACTGTAACAATCCATTATATAGATATACTATATTTTGTTTACTCATTCATCAGTTCATGGGGATTTGGGCTGCTTGCACTTTACTGTTAGGAATAATATAACTGTGAACAAATTTTATGTGAACATTTTCCATTTTCATAGGGTAGGAGTGGACTTGGTTGGTCATACGGTAACTGTGTTTAACTTTTTTTAAGAATTGCTAAATTATTTTCCAAAGCAGCCATACTATTTTAAGTCCTAGAAATAATATGAAGGCTACAGTTTGTCTACACCCTTGTCTGTCACTTGTTACTACTTTAATACTTTTTATTACTTTATCTTAATACATATGAGGAAGTATCTCATTGGTTTTTATTTACATTTGCCTAAATGATCCTGAGTTATGTGCTTACTGGTTGTGGATTTATCTTCTTTAGAAAAGTATTAAATTTCTTAGCTGGTTTTTAATTGGGTTTTCTTTTTATTATTTTTATATAAGTCCTTTATTAGATAGATAATTTGCAAACATTTTTTCCCTTTCTGTAGATTTTTTCACTTTCTCAGTGGTGACTTGAGAAGCACATTTTAATTTTGATGAAGGCCCATTTGATTTTTTCTTTTTTAGCTTTAGTTTTTGGTTTGTCTAAGAAGCCATTTTGAATTTTATTTCTAATCCAGAGTTGCTAAACTTTTATTCTTATGTTTTAAATGTGTTTTTGTTTTGTTTTGTTTTGTCTTAAATGTTTTATAGGTCTTTAGCTCTTTGATCAATCTTGAGTGAATTTTTATGTGTGATATTAGTCTATTTTGATTTGATGTTCTCATCTTTTTAAAATAGACTGCTGGTTCCAGTGGAAAGTCACATGTATTTAAATCTTATAAATTTCTCATCCATTTTCCTCTGGAGTTGTCCTTAGGATGCAGAAAACTTCAAAGAGATTTCTACTTCTCTTTCAAAAGATAGCATTCAGTGGGAAATTTAATTTCATTGTGGAGCCTATTAGATAACCTGTTCTCCAGTTCAGGAAGATTTCTTTATTCTAAGCATTCTTACGAGGATTAGAGAGAGAAGGATCTTAGGGTATTAAGATAATGGCTAACACAGGGTGTGCGTCTTTTATTTCTCCAGGTTCTCAGTTGCTGCGGGAGTTAAAAAAGATGGATGACAAAGCCCTCCTAGTGGAAGTACAGCTTTTAGAAAGCAAAACCTACCATGCTTTGAGCAACCTGCCGAAAGCCCGAGCTGCCTTAACCTCTGCTCGAACCACAGCAAATGCCATCTACTGCCCCCCTAAATTGCAGGCCACCTTGGACATGCAGTCAGGTAATATCTGTAGCTACTAAGGAGATACGTGTTTGTAAATCTCATCCTACCTCAGAGGTGAAAGGAATGGGACTTGGGGCTGGAGAATAAAATTGACTCAAGCCTCTCAAGCTTCTTCAGAGACCAGTTAAAAGCCAGTTTCTTTCACTCACACGCTATTGTCTCCTTTCCGATTGCCTTGCTATTAGTAGTTACCTGACATATATTAGGAATATGCTCATCAGTGGTTGACAGGATAACTTGATTATTAGAGTCAAGACTTTAGTTAAGTCTCACTTGAGTTGATCCCTTAACTTTTTTTCAGTCACCAGGACAAAAGTACTTTTCTCTGTCTGATTAGACTAACCCAGGCGAGTTGCCACTTAGAGTCCTTTGCCAAGTTTGTTGGACATTTTTCCAAACAGCCTTAGATCAGTAATAAGGAAAGTTACCTCAGTTTCAGCAAGTGCAATGAGTATCTTTCTGATGTATGAAAGCTGGGGCCAAGAAACCATAGATTAGGAGATGGAATGCTTTCCTTGTATTTAGTAGCTTTTTACCAAAGGCATTGTTACTGAAGCACCTCTGGAATTAGAGGGCAGGGGTAGTAAATTGTTTAAGCCCTGGTCTTGCCCTCTGTAATCGTTGTTTCTTTAACTGAAATGAAGACAATATCTGCCTCTTAAGGTTTTTAAATTTTTTTTTGATAGTCAGACAGCATATTTTAACCTATCAAGTCTTGAATATAGAAATCAGTGGCACAGTCATATTTTAGTAGAATAAGCCATAGACTCATGGTATAGCTTTACTTTGCTTACTTTTTCTGACACTTAGCTTTTGTGATTGGTACTTTTACAACTTCAGTCTCCTGTAAACACCTAATGCTGTTTGATGCTTTTCTCTAAATGCTCCTTTTCTCATGGTCTATTTTAGTTCAGGGGTTAAGGAACAGAGCTTCTAGAATCTGACTTTCCTATGTTGAAATTGCAGTTCTTTTTTGGTCAGCTTCTACCTTTGTGTCTTGCTTTTTCTAAATTCCATATCTGGATTTCTAGTTGCTTAATGGGAAATAGATACCTAAATGTCCCATAGATATCTTAGTGTTTTAATCCAAGCACTCAAACCCGACTGTTCCTGTCAACATTTACTATCCTAATTAATGGTATCATTGTTATTTAAAATTCTTTTTCACCTTACTCTCTTAGTACACCCCAGTACATCCTTTCAGATCTAGCTCAGATGTCTCTTAAGTAACCTTTCTCTACACCTTCTTTGCTTTCTGACTTCTCAACCAAAGATCCAGCTTTTGTACATATTATAGTACCAGTGACCTTTGTGTTTTGTTTAGTGACGATCTTTTTCACTGACTGAGCTGGTTAGGGGCCTTATTTGCCTTGTTTCCTTCATATAGTACCGACTTTAGTGCTTGGAACATAATTGTTGTATGCTAGTAAGTTGATTCTTCTATCTTGTAATGAAGACCCTACATGACAGAGTAAAACAGCCCTGCTGGCTTTCCTAGACTGTAGTTGTCACAAGAGCAGGTTGCCTGGCCTTTTCTCCCACAGAGTGGCAGATAGTTTCGAACCACTGGTTCGAGTAGCTGCCAAGCAGTTAATCCTTGTAACACCAGGGCTTCTAAAGAATAATAAATCTGTAATCACTGTGGCCCCTATTTACTAATGTTTTGGGGAAAATAATGTACCAATAATGTACCTTTATCTTTTTTTGTTGTTCTGGGGCTGTTGTGCTGCTTATCCCCAAAGTCAGCAGTTCCAGTCCACAAGCTGCTTCAAGGGAGAATGATGGGCAGTCTCCTCCCATTCAGATTTACCACTTAGAAACCTGATTAAGGTTGACATGAGTTGGAATTCCCTCAATGACACTGGGTTTTGATTTGGTTGTGGCTTCTTACCTTACTCTGGATTGGAGGATGTATAAAACTAGGCATTTGACTCATTTAGTTTAACAGAGTTAATACTTTGTTGAGTATTCTTGAGAGGTCTTTCCTTGATTGCAGAAGACAAGATTTCCTCCAGACCTCTAGAGTTAAGAACAGAAGTAGAAGAATCCAATTCCTCTAGTCTCAAAATGGAAAGCTTTTTTCCAGTAGAGTAAAAGGTGAGACCAGTTCCTGGTCTCCAGTTCCAGTTTATGCTTGGTAGAAGTTCAGTGGAAAGAGAAGACCCTCAATGACAAGTCATTGTCACAGTGCCTGCAGCAGTAGGCCTAAAGCCCAGCAGCAAAAATGAGAGGTACAGGACTGGATAGTGTTTTTTTATCTTGTACACAGAGTGGGCATAAGCAAGGGCCGACTTGATGGCACCCAGCAGTGGAAGGGTTTGGGAGTAGCATGTCTTAGTATATAAATGTTTATTTAGTCAGAAGTACCCTGCTGTGTCTGAGACACCCAGGAAATCTATAGACAACTTAAAATTGTACTGAAACATTTGTCTCTGGGGTTACATGGACGCATCCTCTTGCTTTTACTCCAGTATGCTAAATATTTTCTTTCTGTGCCTTGATGTGAAAATTGTTGGGAAACACTCTGACAAGCAAAGGGATAGGGCTAGGGTCTGCAACCTCGTATGAGGCTGGAACATAAGTTAAAGCTGATGGTACAGAAGGGCAGGATCTAAGCGTTCAGATGCCTCCCAAAGTGGAGTGAACAAATTTTTATTTTATTTCAAGTCATAGCTCAGGTTGAAAATAGTAATAATAGATTCAAACAGAGTTAGGCTCCATGGAAACAACCAAACTTCTTAAGAGTAAAGTATTGATTAGGTGAAATACAGTATATCAGCCTAAAGAGATTTTAGAAAGGGAGCTCTGGTGGCCTTGTGGCAAGAAGCTGCGCTGTAGTCCTGAAGGAGCATGGTTTAAATCCACCAGATTCTCTGCTGGAGAAGAAGGGGCAATCTCCTGTGCCAGTAGGATTCGATTTGATGGCACACAACAACAACAGCAACAACAACAAAAGATACTGGTGGCTGCACTGCAGTCTCGATATGCTGTTCAAATCCACCAACTGCTCCACGTGAGAAAGATGGGTAATCTTCTCTCGTACATTTTACTGTCTCTGATAACCCATTGGAAGGTCAGCTATGGGTCGGTTCTGACTCAGTGATAAAAAAAATAGATACTGCTTAACCATGTAAACTGAAGTTCATGAATTTGGCATAATGTGAAATCCACACACTGATTTCATTATAGGTAAAGTATTTCTATAAAGAACAACTTAAAATGAGGCTAATGAATGACTGGACATTTTTCTCTTCCTTGACAGTTACCTAATGGCAAGCTTGGCTAAGCTGTCTAGTGGTTGATCTTGTTAAAAAAAGTCATACTTAACAATCTAGGGATGTCTAGGTAAATTTACTGACCTATGAAAGTGATGTCATGGCTTGATTAACGCCGCCTTTTCCAGTGTTTCTGTTAATTAGCAGGACTAGAGTAGTGTGAGAAGCAGGGGGTAAAGATATTGTTATATGTGGTTTTTAGAGCCCCTTGGAATGGAATCTCTTAACTTTGGGAATTTATATTGGGAATTTGGCAATATGATACTGAATGGAAAAGACCAAAGATTTGGGTTCTGGTCCCAGATCTGACACTAGCTGGCTATAACTTGGATCAAGTCCTTTATCCTCTCCTGACCTCATCTATAAACAGATGAAGTAGGCCTACAAGGCTGAGGTCCTTCTCAGCGCTGATCTTTTATAGTTCTATTTTATATGGTTCTTACTCCTTTCTTTTTAATGCTCAGGTATTATCCATGCAGCAGAGGAGAAGGACTGGAAAACTGCGTACTCATATTTCTATGAGGCATTTGAGGGTTATGACTCCATTGATAGCCCCAAGGCCATCACATCTCTGAAGTACATGTTGCTGTGCAAAATCATGCTCAACACGTAGGTGCACGTAAACTCTGGGATATAAAAACTTAAGCTCTTCAACTAAGTTTGTCTGCAGTGACAGAAATGACATATACAGGGGATTTGGCCAGTTTAAAGCAGCAACAACAGCCGCAATGGGCTGGCTAGGGAAGAGTGGGGTAGAGCATGGAGTGTTTTAAGAGGACTTTTTCTTACTAGTCTTCAGAATCGAGGAGACAGATTTTAGAAACCCCTTTCAGCTCCTCTTAGAGTGGTTCCCCTCACCCTGCAAATATTCTGTCAATAGCTGCTGAGCACAAGACAGCCAAACAGGGCCACCTAGAATGGGGGTGGAGTGGAGGGTTAAAGAGAGATTTGAAAAGGTCAACAAGAGAAAGTAATAGTTCCTTTTACAGAATTATTCATTTTCTTTTAAAAAAAAATAAATGAGATATGGACTGGAATTTTCTTTGGGTTACTAGGGATTTTGTTTTATTAAAAACCCTTATAGTGGGATTTGATTTACATTGAGCATTCTGCCTGTTGGGTCTGTAGGTAGGCTCATGCAGCTTGCATTTCAACATTGGAGCTTTTCTACTCGTCATTGATGAGCTTTGGCCCAGAGTGAAGAAAACCTAGCTTCTGCTATGTGATTGGCAATGGATCTCGGGGTTGGGGCTGATTACATCTGTGGGCAGAGTCTACTCAGTGGGGAAAAGAAAGTTGCCTAAGACCTGTACTTAGAAGTGTGACAGTGTGGAGTCATTGACAAAGGGTTTTCTTTTGTGTTTTTTTTGTTTTTTCTAGCCCAGAAGATGTCCAGGCTTTGGTGAGCGGGAAGCTTGCACTTCGGTATGCTGGGAGGCAGGTAGGGAAAACCATGACTGTAGTTCTCATTCTATCCAATGAGTCCAACATGCTGTCATAACATGCTGTGCAGTGAAGCCAGTTGCTGTTGAGTCTGAGCTGACTCCTGGTTGACCCTTCAGTGGATTTTCAGAGTCTATAAATCACATGTGAGGAGATTAGCCAGCTTTTCCCTGAGTTGCTGCTGGTGAGTTCGAACCACCAGAAACCCTGTCACTGGATGAGCAGCACAGCACCCTAGCCACTGTGCTATACCAGAGCTCCCTGGTTTTATTATTATTAATGTTAATGAAAATTTACAGAAACTTTGGATTTCCATTCATTCATTGTTGCATTTTTCTCCCTGCCCACCCCTCCCCCAAGTACACTCTTCTTTTTGAAAAGTAAAAGAAAAATTCTTTCATTGTTTTACAATCCCTCCCCCCAGGTCCACTCCACTATGCAGCCTTCGTTTGGCGTTACAATAATACCTAATCACATATCCCTTTTAAACAGTTTTCTCCCTCATCTATTTCAGTGCAGTAAACATTATTTATCCCATCTCAGTCTCCCCCTAACCCTGATGTCAGTCTTGTTTTACAACAGTGGCACTATGCAGTATTTGTCCTTTTGTGACTGAGATATTTCACTCAACATAATGTCCTCCAGGGTCATCCATTTTGTATAATATTTCATGAGTTCCTTGTTTTTCAATGCAGCGTAGTATTCCACTGTATGAATATACTACAGCTTCTCTACCCATTCGTTTGTTGATGGGCACTTAGGTTGTTTCCTATTCCTTGCTATTGTGAACAAAGCCGTGATAAACATGGGTATGCATATATCTGCTTGGGTGGCAGTTATGATTTCTTTAGGGTATATTCCCAGTAGTGGAATTGCTGGGTCAAATTGTATCTCTGTTTGCAACTTTTTGAGGAAGTGCCACACTGCCTTCCAGTGGTTGCACCATTTTACACTCCCACCAACAGTGAATCAGGGTTCCAGTTTCTCCACAACCTCGCCAGCATTTGCTGCTTGCTGTTCTGTTAAATTTTGCTGTTCTTACTGGGGTGAGATGATATCTCATAGTTATTTTCTGTTTTATAGTTTTGAGTTTAGCATTTGCCAAAGTTGTGATGCTCAGTAACACCAGTTTTTTTACTGTTCTTCACACACAAATGAGATTGGTTGTCAGAGAACCACAGGAAGCTGGTTAGAAAGTAATGTGTGCCATTGAGTCAGTTCCAGCTCATAGTGACCCCATGTGACAGATTAGAACTGCTTGTAGTTTTTTGGGGCTATAATCTTTATAGAAGCAGATTGCCAGGTCCTCCCATGGGACTTCTGGGTGAGTTCAAACTGCCAATTTTTTTTTTTTTTATCAGCTGAGGGCTTAACTGTTACACTACCAGGGCCCATTTCTCCTTTTGTTTTAAACCTCTTCTTCCCCTTAACCTAGTCAGTGTGTTTTCTATGCTGTTAAATTTTTGGCATGGAAAGGGTTTGATGCTCTTAGGGGCAGGCCAAGTGTAGCATTTGTAGTGAATTATTAGTGCATTTAATTTTTGGTCAGAAAAATCTACTGTGAGCCTGACTTATGATATGCATGATTAAAACTCTCTTAGTAGTTTATGGGCGGAAGGATGATGGGTATTCTCCTTTGGTGCAATTTACTGTCTGAAAATCCACTGGAGGGTCAGCTATGAGTCTGTACCAACTCAGTGCTTAGAGTCAGCACACAACAACAGCTATAGTTTAGGGAGCTCTGGTGGCCTAGTCTGCAGAGTTGTGCTGCTGACCCCACGGTGAAGTCTATCTGGTAGTTTGTATTTTTGGGAGAAAGAGAAGCACTTTCTTTCTGTGTGATTTATAGCCTCTGAAACCTGGATGGTGGGTTAGCTATGCCTCAGTTCCAACTCAATAACAAGTAAGTTTAATAGTTTTTAATCAACACGTAACCTAAATCCAGTAACTTTATTCTGTGGGATTTTACCATTTAATTTTATATGTAGAATTTTGATGCCTCAGCCCATAACGTGATCAGATGTGGCACACTGAATCTTGGTAAAACACTGATAAAATCTTAAAAGCAGGTCTCATATGGGGGGTTGGGAGGAGAGTAGGATAAGAGTGGATAGATAATGACCATTGCATTGAAACAGATGAAACAAAGAAATGTCTAAAAGGAATTTATGATTATGCATTATATGTACAACAACAGCCCAGAATAAGAGGTACATCACTGCAGAGAGGATGGGGGGAGGTAGGTAATTATGCAACTATATTTTAAAAAAACTTAACTGGGGAAGGGAGGGAGGGGGTACAAAGTACAATGAATGAATGAAAATTTAAAAAATTCTTTAATATTAGAAAAAAACCACCAAAAAACCTCTGGTAAAACCAGATCTTAGGACAGTTTGGGTAGTTGTGGGGATAAAGTAGTCTTGGAGGAAGAGGGGAGACATGAGTTTTCTGGACCGTTTCCTTTAGGTTTGTCATCTTTGGAAAATGCTGTCAGGATCTTCCTTTCTTTATTTTATTTTATTATTTTTGTGTGAGTGTACCGTCAAATCAGATCTGACTGGTACAGGAGGAGACTGCCCCTCCTTCCCCGGCAGAACATCTGGTGGATTTGAACCGTGCACCTCCGGGATTGTAGTCCTTTTACTTTTCAAAGAGAGGAGCGAACTGGGGGAGCGGGGGAGGGCTGGGCGGGGAGAGAAGCGCCGCAATGAATGAATGAATGGAAATGGAAAGTCTCCGTAAAAGAGGGCACTTGCTCTGTTGATTGTGAGCCATGCCATGCTGCAGCGTTCGCTCAGCGTTCGGGGGGCTACACACTAAGCAAAGAGCAGCATAAGAGCAGAGCAAGTCAGTGCGTGGGTCAAAGGCTTCAAGGTCGGCCTAGGTGGCACGTGTGAAGAAGGAACAGCACCTCTCCCAGGTGGCAGCAGAAGGTCAAGCTCTCTTGGAAGCTGAAGAGACAAGTTGAGAAGTACCACCAGAAAGATCTAATTTTTCACCAGTGAAAATGTCCCCCAGAGTGGGGGAGTGCACCGTTCCTGGAGGTACTGCAATACCAGGTCGATGCGTGGAGTGGACGGAGCAAGCTCCTATTCCATCTCCTAGTGCCAAAAATCCATTTACTATATTGTCCTCGGATAGAGGACGTATCAGATATTAAACTGATAAGAACAGATACTACACTTGATCTTAGCCAAAAGGCCAAGAAGCGATAGGATCTTCCTTTCTTTTCACTCCAAAATCCCTTCCCTTCCCTTTTTTTAAATAAAATTTTTATTTAATTCTGGTTTATCTACAAAGTTCGTATACATTGTTTTTCAAAACCCCCTCAATTTTTAAAGTCCCTTTAAATTTAAAGAAAATTGGCACATAGTGGTATTTTAGCTTTTTCTTCTCAGGACTCTGATGAATACTGATGGTGGTGAGGACAGAAAGTATTGTGAACATATTGTTTATGCTTGTTTGGTAGACTGAATATACAGAATAGATCACTTTGATTCTTATTCTTTCCAGACAGAAGCATTAAAATGTGTGGCTCAGGCTAGCAAGAACAGATCACTGGCAGATTTTGAAAAGGTAAGCATGTTATTGGGTTAATAGGGAATAATAGGTGGAGGAGAGAGTTCTTGAAGCATCTCTGCATTTGTGTGGCATTTAAGTTCTTGAAAGGAAAACTTTTTTATTTTGAAGTAATTCTATTTTAAAATAATTATTTGGAATAATAGTTTTTTCATAGGATGTGATAAAGATGATATAACAGAGTGATTTCTTTCACTTAGTTCCTTAGTGGTTACATCTTATATACTTTAAATACATATTAAAATCAAGAATTGTTAAGCGCTTTTGTTGAGTTGTCATAGCCCTATATATCCAGAAAGAAAATTTATTGTGGATGGAAATTAAAGAGCATGTAGGTCTGATTGTCTCCAAGAGTCATCATCTTCCTGGAGGTTTCTGCCAATTCCTGTTATGATTTGCATGTTCCCAGTAACCCATAACCCAGCTGACATGAGGCAGGGATATTGAGATCATTATTAAAGGTAAACAAATCACACACATGAATAAACAGTCTACAGCATTCTATTCCAAAATATATTTGATGGAGTACTTCTGTTTATATAGGTTCTTTAAAGAAAATAATGAGCTTGAGATGTCAAAGATTGTGAGATGGTGCATGAAAGGACATAGAACTTGGTTGTTCATAGAGTTGTTATGAGTTGTAGTGGATTCGATGGCACTTAAGAAAAACAAAGTAAAAACCAACCACCGAGTTCTGTGGTCCTATACAGATGCTGAACAAAGTTGGAAAGTATTTTGTTTTCATGCCAGAGTTCTGCTCTGCTGACAGACATTGTAAAATTCTTAAGAGCTAGTTGTGGAATTCTGCATTTCCCATTATTTAACCTCAGACACCCTACTTTCCCCCTTCCTACAGTAGATCTTACTTGTTCTATAGGATACCTGTTGAAAAGTGCTTGTGATTAATTTGGTTTACAAGCGGAACTTCCTTGGGCTTACACGTGGTTCACATGAGGCTTTGGGAGGAGAGGTGATGCCACCGTGGCTCTGTGGACCCTACATCTCGCTGTTGTGTTCATTTTCTTCTGCCTTCTGAGGACAGGGTGTTTCTGTTCTTCTCCCCAAAGCCCCAGTACTTAAAAATTAACTATGTAGTTGCAAGGGCTAGCAGGAAGGAGTGTGCCTGTGAAGCACCTGTGCCCATCTCTGTTACTGGCTCTTCTGGCAGGCCCTGACAGATTACCGGGCTGAGCTCCGCGACGACCCGATCATCAGCACGCACCTGGCCAAGCTGTATGACAACTTACTGGAACAGAACCTGATCCGAGTTATTGAGCCTTTTTCCCGAGTACAGGTAAGGCGCCTCTTGGATCCTTCAGAAGAGGAAAGACTTGGGCTATCCACCTGCAGCCTTGCCACACCTGTCAAAACAGGGGACTTTGGGTGTGCTGGTTAGGCACCACTGAGTGCTTGGACTTCCTGATAAAGGAAAGAGGGTTGAGGAGAAGAGCATGCCCTGGGGTAGGGACCTGTGTTCTCCGAATGGTCTCCTGGCTTTTGTCGTCTCCGCTTCTGTTTCTGCACTAGGGTATGGGGTAGGAGTATATGCTCACTGTCTGTGATGAAGGGCAGTGGACAGAGCACAAGAGTCCTATGCTAGCTAAGATGATCTGGCCCTACAGGGACATCCAGCAGGATTCAAGAGCTACAGCCATCTCCTCCCTCCTTTCTCATGTGGGAGGTCAATGTAAAACTGTCTGTATTCATGTCTTTCTGCCTTTTCTTTTAGATCGAACACATATCTAGCCTCATCAAACTCTCCAAGGTAAGAGTGCTGCAACTGACCTGGGGGCTGGGGACTGTCCTGGGGGTTGAGTGGGAAGGGGTTGTGGAGAGCTGATGCATCTGATGATGGGTCTTGCTGGCAAGCTCCCAGGCTCCTGCCAGTGGGAAGTGGCGACCTTGGGTTCAGACCTGGAGTTTCACTGTTGGTCTTTTGTTTATACCCTGTTAATTGCAAAACTTTTTATGCAGTGTCTTCATGTTAGTCTGACCCTTGCCTATTAGATATTGGTCCCTTTAATCATGTACTTTGATTTTAGGCCGACGTGGAAAGGAAATTATCACAGATGATTCTTGACAAGAAATTTCATGGTGAGTTGCTGCCATACAGGCTGTCAGCTGTACAGGTTGCTGTGTTGAGGAGGTAGATGAAGAGGCACTGTGCTGTTGCTGATGTGTGAAGACACTGCTCCATATGTTTCTCCCGGTGGTTCCCAGGGAGGTGCCCTCTGGGTCCTGTGACAGTGTCTGTAATAAGACAAAACAGGGAGAAGAGTTCTCTTTTTTGTCCTTTCTGGAAAAACTGAGGAGACGGGGACTGCTTCTCCAGTGCTGTCTTGCCTGATCCTCCTTTTATCTGGGTTGTCTCTCTGTTTCCTTGCAGGGATCTTGGACCAGGGGGAGGGCGTCCTTATTATTTTTGATGAACCCCCAGTAGATAAAACTTACGAAGCTGCTCTGGAAACAATTCAGAACATGAGCAAAGTAGTGGATTCCCTGTACAACAAAGCCAAGAAGCTGACATAGGTGAGTGCTGGCTCCGGGCCATGGGCCGGGACAGCGCTGTCTTCTGTCTGTGGAGTCTGAATGCTCCTGCTCTCGGCTTCCCCGATTGACACTGCTCTGTCTTCTCTTGCAGAGTTGGATCTGTAGCGGTCCTTTGGAGATAGTGTGTGGCGGGAGAGTGAAACCTTTGGGGGAAAATGCTAGGAGATTTTTTTTTTCTTTTTGTTCTACTTTTCGCTCGGAAAGTTTTAAAATCCTCATTTGGTGCATCTGTATTCCAGTCAATAGGTGTGCCAGTTTTCATGTAATCTTTACTGGCCCAACTTGGGAGCGGGAAAATTGCTTAAAAAAAAAAGAAAAAGAAAAAGGAGAAAAAAAAAAGGTTATTCTAAATAAAAGGAAAAAGGCTTACACTACCTAAAGCTGTGCTCTCTGCCTCCTGGGAGAGGGCTGCAAAGCCAGGCACTGCGACCACTGGGGCTCTGAGCCTCCCGCTGGCGTCACCTCTCCTCTTCAGAATTGGGTGTTTGCAGACCATCAAAAGCAATGACTTTTTATTCTGTTTGTACTGAACCAAAACAAGCAACTGTGTATAGACTGCTATTTTCTTTATTTGAAATGAGGCGTTTCGGTGTTCTTCCCCCTCCACATGGCCTGCCCACCTGCCCCTTCCCGACACTGGCTCCAGCCGACTGGCCGAAGGTCCCGCCGCCGCCGCCACTGCAGCACCTGCACGGCTCCGCTGTGACCTGTGAAGGAATTGGACGAGGCCAGCAGCTAGTGTCCACTGCGGCCACACAGGAAACAGTGTGGCCCTCAGCCCCCGGGGGCCTGCTGTGCATGTGGCTTTTTTAACACAGTAACTAGAATAGACGTCAGTGTTTTAATTGCCCCTCTTCTCTGCTCTTTTCTCTCTCCCTTCTGTCAACCAGGAGCCCATTCCATGTCTCTCCCCCCCTCCGCCCCTCCAGAGGAGTCGGGCTGTCTGAAACCCAACGGCTTCTCTCTCCCTCCCACTCCTCTTGCTGTCAGATGGATTGACTCCTTTTTTTAAACAGTGAACATCGGAAATGAGACTGTGGGGTGTGGTTTTTGTTTTGTTTTTAATTCTCCTTGTTGGGTATTTGAGCAACCTCATATCCCCCCTTCCAGGGAGCTTCTTTCTTTACCTCTTTAAAATCACACAGACGCGAGGGAGAGCACTGTACCGCAGCACGCTTTGTTTATGATGAGGCGGCACAGCCAGGCTTTAATGCCATCGGGCAGGGCAGCTTCTGCACCTTCATTGTACTCAACTCTATTTTCTTCTTCCTCTCTGTCATCTCTTGTCTTTCTCTTTTCCCCTTCTTCCTGTTTCCTCCTTGCTGGCTTCCTTTTCTCAATTTATCCTTCCAGGTTTTCTTAAGAAATTTATATTTTGTAAAAGGATTTTGTTGTACCAGGTTTTGCATCCTCACCAAATCTGACTGGCTTTTATTTTCCTTTCTAAAATCAGGTCTTTGTTCTCAACATCTTCTCTCCCCATCATGTCCAGTCACTGTTTTGGTTTTGGCACCATCAATATCAAATGTACAAACGGTTCTTGCTAACCAACACCAGGTATATCTGATGTTCAGATGAGTTCCAATAAAAATAATTTTTTTTCAAATAGTGTCCTTTCTTGAGTGTTGGAGAGCTTATGAATAAGTCCAGCCAACCCTGTAGCCCAATAATCAGCCCTCTAGATTAGTCTAAAATGCTATTATTTTAATGCTAATTAGGAGACCCTTAGCCAACTGTGGGGTCAAGTGGAGGGCTCTGGCCAACACAGTTGGTTGATGAGGCCTGTGGTTTTACCTAGTGTTGAGATAACTTTCTCTTTTTCCAATGTTACATGGTCCAGTGAAGACATGAGGGTTTGGGACTGTGGTAACCTCTGAGCCTGTTCTTTATGTGCGTGATGAGGCGGAAGTGCCAGTGACAGGTCGCTGGCAGAGATGGGCGAGCAGTGTGAGGAATCACAAGCATGAGTGCCTGCAGAGTCTTTGCACGCAGAAGCTTCATTTTGGGAATTTTTCAAACCACTGGTTTCCATATTTCCTCCAGACCCTGGGATGGTTTTTCTGAGAGTGTTTGGTGCCACTTTGAGGGACGAGCCCCAGACTCTCAGTTTTAATTCTGTCTATTCTGTTACCTGTTTTAGCGTTTTGTTTCTATGTAATTTTATTTGCAGAAAGAGTACTGGTTTAAACCAAAACCAAACCAGACTCAGTACAGTTTGGTTGATTCCAACTCGTGGCAGCCTCCAGTTTGTAAGGCCGTAAATCATAATGGGAAGAGACTGCTTCCACCAGAGCAGCTAGCTAGTGGATTCAAACTGCCAGACTGTGAGCTCAACACTTAACACACTACAGCACCAGGGCTTTTTTAAAGGACTTCAAGTTTTTCCCAGTGAGATCCATAGCTGGGGAAGTCAGTGCTTTCCAAGTCTAGGGCAGTGGGTATAAATAAGTAAATAAAACTCACCTGTTCCTTTTTACTTCTGCACTGTGGCTAGTAGAAAGTTCCATGTGCTATGTCTTGTTCTCTTTCTGTTGGACACTACTGCTCTAGACCTGGCTGGCCTTTGTGCTATCGCCTGCCTTCCCAGGTGTGAAATACACCTTTAGCCTCAGCTGAGGGGCAGGAGGTGCACAGGCTGGCCTGGACCCAGTGCCCTCACTCAGGGATCTTTCTGGCACCAGCCTTCACGTTGTTGGGGCTTATGTCTGGGTGAGATGCTGCTGGTGCTGGGAGCAGCAGAGACTGAGGGCTTGGCTCTGATCCTCTGCTGTATGTGTGTTATGTAATCTGTGCTGCCCAGAAGGGCCTCTAGATGCTGCTCTGTGATCCCTGAAAGAACAAAGCCAACTTCCTCGGGAGGCAGGACTCAGTCTTGCTTTATCTGGAATCCATTCTGGAAGTTGGAGATGACCAGTGCTTTGGGCATCCCAGCACAGCAGGGTCGTAACAGACAGACTGGTCCTTAAGGAAGCTAGAGGTCAGGTACAGGATAAAATAGCTTGATTAATGGTGATAGCATTTGGGGATCAGACAAAAGAAAACAGCTCTGCATCATTCCACTGGGTTTGCCTTCTGGTCCTTGATTCTGTGATTTCTGGCAGATACTGCTCATGCTACCTTGTTTCCAGTTGGAACAGTGGTGGGAGCTGGGTGAGAGAGAGAGGAGGGTGGTGGGAGCTTGCATGAGCAGAGGAGTTATTACGGCCCGAGCAGGCAAGGCCTGGGTGGACGGGGTTCCTGAGAGCCTTCTCGGTCATAGCAGCAGTGGGCCGGCACTGACGTGATAGTCCCTATGGTGGGAAGACCATACAGTGGGAAGACGCTGAGCTAGTTCTGTCAAGAGTTACTTTTGAAGGTGCTAGAAAACTGATGGTACAGAACGTGGCTGCAAAATGAAGTCAGTGATTTGAACCCACCAGCTGCTCACTAGCAGAATGATGCCACGAGGACTACAGCCTTGGAATATGACAGGGCAGTCCTCTATCTTGTTATTAAGGAGCTCTGGTGACATGTGGTTAAGGGTTTGTGCTGTCAACCCAAAGCCAGGTTCAAATCCACCAGATGCTCTGCAGGAGAAAGATGGGCAGTCTCCTCCCATACAATTAAATTGCCTCTGAAAACCCACTGTGAGGCCCTTAGACTTGACATCACTTGATGAATTGATATGGTCATGATAAGGCAGTGAGCAGGGAAGGTGCTAGCCAAAGGAAACCAGGATATGGCCAGGCTGAAAAAGACCCATGTAGGTATGTTCTTCCTCAATTTGAATCTTAATAGTGGGGTTAGGTGAAGGCTGGCACTGCCCACCGTGAACCAGAATTGAAACTCATGGCTACAGTTAACAGCAGGCCCTGATTCTTAGAAGGGGATGGACTGCAGGGCTAGAAATCTGGGTGTACTCTGGGAAACAGCATTTAACCTTTGATCAACACCCAGGAGCCCTGGGCAAGAAGCTGAGCTGCAATCCCAAGGGTGTATGGTTTGAATCCACCTGCTGCTCTGCCAGAAGGCCAATCCTGTGTGATTAACTGCCTCTGAAAATGCGCTGGAGGGTCAAGTGTAAACTTGCTCCCAATATGATGGCAAACACCATCACCAGAGTAAGACCCTCTGGGGTGTGTGTTAACATGTTGTTAACGGAAAGATCGGTGCTTCCAGTCCACCAGGTGTTCAGAGGAAGGAAAGACAGGCGGTCTTTTCCCCATAAAGATTTACAGCCTCAGATACACGATGGAGGGTCGCTGAGTCCAAATCAGTGGTAGTGGGTTTGCAACACCAGAATGAGACCAAAAAATGTGGACTCCACTAGCGCAGGAGCTGGGCTTTTCCACTAGGGGCTCTGCTCCAGAGTAGAGGAGAGGTGGGGGTAGGGGACCTGGAGGATTTGGCTTCTTGGAGCTTTTTAAAGCAGGGTTCAGGACAACTTTTGACAAGAGCAGGTTGGAGTTCTGCACTGAGGACCACTCAAAATTATGCCATTAATAGTGGCTGTGGATATTTCTGTAGAGCTATGAGAAGTGGAGTCCTTGGATGGCAGTTCATAACTCACCTAGATGTGCCTTGGAAGAAAGGTCTGGCTGCCAAACACCACAGCACAGTACTATACAGTACAGCACAGATCTATTAGGACACATGGAATCTCCTTGAGATGGCAGTCCCACCCCCAGCCAGCAGTACTGCTTACTGAGCGCATTTTGAAGTTCTCCAAGGTTAGCCACTACGTATTTGGGTGAGATGTCAATTCTAGCACTTAAGATTTGATTGCATCTTTGTCCTAAGTGATGCCGGATTCTTTTTCTGCTCTACTTAGGGCAGTGGGTGGAGTTGGCAGACCTGTACAGGTTGACAGTCTAGTATGTTCTGAGTGCAGTCAAGGAATTGAGCATTAGCCCAGTTTTGCAAGTCCTCATTAGTCCAGCACACAGCCTCCCTAGGTAGCAGCTGCCTCATCTCTAGGCCCAGGTTCAAATATGATCCTGTTTCCTGGATATTTGAATGAACTAAGCTAAAAAGGGATGAAAAAGTCTTTGTAAAGAAATCTAGATACATAACTGAAGAATAGTAGAAGCAAAATTTCAGAGCATTTTGGCACCAAGTCTTCAAATTATACCTGCAAAAACATTTACATCAAGAGGTCTGACACTGAGTGGAGAAACAGTTGCTTCGGTTTTAGCTTAAAAGAGGGAGAGTGGAGGCCTCAGGTCACATTTGAGGAGACTCAGGGCCCTGTGGAAGGTATGGTTTGGGCAGTCAGCCACTGTGTGTGGAGTGATCCCAAGCGGCTCCCGGGGCTTTTTGGAGACCTCTGGGGGCTGCTAGTCCTTGAAAAGGCACATCATTCTTGGAAAGGGTTGGGGGGCCGGCTAAGGCAAGGCAGATCCTCAACCAGGTGGATTGCCAGTGGAAAGGGTTGGGGGGCCGGCTAAGGCAAGGCAGATCCTCAACCAGGTGGATTGCCAGTGGCTGCAGCAAGCTGTGTTCAGATTGTGAAGCTGGCACCGCATACCGCATAGGGCAGGGTTCATATCTGTTGTTGCCACTCGATTTTATGGCATCTAACAACAAGAGGGGCTGCAGGCGTTCACCAGGGACGAGGAACGAACGACACAAAGGCAATGAAATCGGTGGGAACGCACGCGAGGCGCGCATGGCGTTGGGAGTCCCGGTCCAGGTTTGCTCCCTCCCTCGAGCCTTCCTACCTCGCTTCTCCCCCAGGCAGGAGGGTGTGAGGTGACAGCAGGGAGCCAGCGCTGGCGGCGGCCTCTGGCCGGGATGGCTGCACTCGGTGGGCGGGACGCAGCCAAGAGCGCCCTCTCCGTCCGCAGCTGCCGACGCCACGGCGGGAACAAAGGCAGCACGTGTCTGGGCGGGTGCGGGCGGGCTGGTTCTGGCGCGGCTCCGCCCCGGCACGACGCCCCCCCCTGGTACGAACGCGGCTGCGCCGGGTGCCTGCTCACGCGGCGGGGCTGCTTGCTGCCGGGCGGCGGGGTGCGGACGGCGGCGCGCGGCGCGCAGGGGGCGGTGCCCGAGGGGCGGTGCCGCGCCGCGTGTTCTCGTCGCCGCGCGAGCTCCGTCCTGATGGGGCGCGGCGAGTAGAGGCGCTTCTAGCTCGTGGCCGTGTCCTTGCTCCATCGCCCGCGGCTCGCGCCGAGGACGGCGGTGACCGCGGCTCTCGGGCACGACTAGACCCGTCCGATGCCGGCGCGCAGGCCGGGCGCGCGGCCTGGAGAGGGCT
>NW_006399844.1:4260190-4322242 GCF_000299155.1 Elephantulus edwardii | reverse complement strand
CTCCGCCCGCGTCGCGGGCCTCTCTCGGCTGCACATCCAGGCTGCGGCGGCGAGCGGGGCTGCTGCAGTGAGGGTGGCTGGCTGCGGCGCGCGGGCGGGGCGCGGGGCGCGGGGCCCTCGCCGCCCCTGAGACCGTCTTGTTTTCTGCACAGATCCGAAGGGGCCAGCAGCGCCCCCGTCTTCTCCCCGGGCCGCCGCGGGCTCCGTGAGCTGCTTCCTCCCTCGGGCGGGCAGGCTGGGCGCGCAGGGGCGCGGGCCCCCGCCGGGCGCGCAGCGGCACCATGGGCACGGTGCTGTCCCTGTCCCCCAGCTACCGGAAGGCCACGCTCTTTGAGGATGGGGCGGCCACGGTGGGCCACTACACGGCCGTACAGAACAGCAAGAACGCCAAGGACAAGAACCTGAAGAGACACTCCATCATCTCCGTGCTGCCCTGGAAGAGGATCGTGGCCGTGTCGGCCAAGAAGAAGAACTCCAAGAAGGTGCAGCCCAACAGCAGCTACCAGAACAACATCACGCACCTCAACAATGAGAACCTGAAGAAGTCACTGTCGTGTGCCAACCTGTCCACGTTCGCTCATCCCCCGCCGGCCCAGCCACCCGCCCCCCCTACCAGCCAGCTCTCGGGCTCCCAGACCGGGGTCTCCTCCTCCGTCAAGAAGGCCCCGCACCCTGCCGTCACCTCCGCGGGGACCCCCAAACGGGTCATAGTCCAGGCGTCCACCAGCGAGCTGCTGCGCTGCCTGGGCGAGTTCCTCTGCCGCCGGTGCTACCGCCTGAAGCACTTGTCCCCCACGGACCCCGTGCTCTGGCTGCGCAGCGTGGACCGCTCGCTGCTCCTGCAGGGCTGGCAGGACCAGGGCTTCATCACGCCGGCCAACGTGGTCTTCCTCTACATGCTGTGCAGGGATGTCATCTCCTCCGAGGTGGGCTCGGACCACGAGCTCCAGGCCGTCCTGCTGACCTGTCTGTACCTCTCCTACTCCTACATGGGTAACGAGATCTCCTACCCGCTCAAGCCCTTCCTGGTGGAGAGCTGCAAGGAGGCCTTTTGGGACCGCTGCCTCTCGGTCATCAACCTCATGAGCTCCAAAATGCTGCAGATCAACGCCGACCCGCACTACTTCACACAGGTGTTCTCCGACCTCAAGAACGAGAGCGGCCAGGAGGACAAGAAGAGGCTGCTGCTGGGACTCGATCGGTGAGCCCCGGGGCCTCGGCCTGGCGCAAGGATTCAGTCCATTTTTAAAGATTTATTATACAACCAATCAGTTTTGTGTACAGTATGTGTCTAGCAAAGCCAAGCCACCAAGGGCGCCCCCCCTTCACACTTTCTCTCCTTGGGGTTTGTGCTTTTTTTTTTTCAGCCCCGACAAGCTACTCGGGGCACTTCTGAACCTGTGAACTGTGTGCAAAACCCCGAAGATGTTTTCAGAGTCTCCTAGGCCGCTGCCTCTTTCTTTGGGGATCCCAGAGGACCGACCCATCTCTGCCACCTGTGCCCTGGCTGGCGAACCTGCCCGCTGCCCCCTGGATGGGGCTGGAGAGAGCCTGTGGCCAGCAAGCCCAGGGAGGAATTGGAGTTTCCAGCTGGGGCCTCGGTTCTGGCTCCTGTTTGGGGTTGTTGGTTGTCAGAGGCTGCTGGAACCAGGCAGGCGGAGGAGCCGCACGTGGGGACGAGGCCAGGTCTGCAACCACCTTGGAGCAACGTCCCACACGCTTGGAGAAGGCCTGGCCGGCAGCGGTTTGACCAGCACGGCCCCGGTTTGCTCCTTTGTCTTTAGTGGGGAGAAAGGGTTTCCTGTAGCGGGGACGTGGACCTTGCCCCTGCTCCACCTGTCCACTGCTTCCAGCCGTGTTTGCTCGCGTTGACTGACCAGTGGGTTTGACTCCTTAAGCTCCTTCATGTTGGGTCCTAGATGAAGGGGTGGGCTAAGGCTGGAGTCAGCACCTTTCCTGGGTGGTCACTCATTTGAATTATGCAGCTTAGTCAACCTGTGGGGAATGCCTGGACAACTAAAGGAGCATGGCTGGGGGGTGATGGCATGGCGATGTGCTAGTGAGGTACCCCTGCCCCATCGCCTCTTAAGTGAAAGCTGTTTCCGAACAGATTCATTTCTCCTGAAGATGACGCCTGGCCCACTAGGCCCAGTGAGAGCGCTGCATCTTGGAGACAGTTGCAAGCCGGGAGTATGACTCCTGATTGCTTTAGAAGCCTACTGATTTGACCACTTAGCACTGGCAGTTGCTGGTATTGGTTACACCTGGCCGCACTGGCTGTAAAACCACTCGATGTGTTACTTTTATAGGTTTTCTTTTTGACGCCCCCAGATCAGTGGCAGCATTTGGAGGAGGGCTGAGAAAAGGGAGCCAGTCTTCCTCCTTGCCTCCCTCCTCCTTTAAGGAACAAAGACCCATGTCAGGTGGCCACCACTATCATTCACTCTCCTGGCACCACTGGGGGAGTGCTGGCGTGGCAGGGGGTGCAGGGTCATTTAGCAGAGGGCTAGGGTCTTGGTGGCTGCTGGTGTCAGCACAAGCACTACTGAAATTCATGTAAAGAAAGCTGTGAAACTGAGGTCCCGGTTGGAGAGGTCTGGAGCAGAAGGTGATCCTGCCAGCCCGTGATGTCTCCAGGGAAGGGGACTGGGGCCCGCACGCCAGGAGAGCATCTGCCCCGGTTCTGCTGGGAGGCCCACCTGAGCCATTCCCAGGACTGCGACGATCCCATGCAGAGCTGGCAGGAGCCTGCAGCCGCCGGCTGAGGAGACTGCAGCGTTTGTCTCTTCTCTGCTGGAGCTGTCACGTCTCCTGCCTGTTCACATCCTGCTGCCGCTCTCTGACTGAGGTGGGAGGCCTGTGGGGGCAGCTGGCCCTGGGCTGCCCTGGACCCGGGGAAGCTCGGAGCCAAGCTGTCGGCAGAGAGGCGCATGCTCACGTCACACATTCACCTGCCTGGACCTGGCCTCAGCTGGTGGTTTAAGTTGCATCTGCAGGATTCCAGTTCTGCGTGTCTCCTTTTCTCTCCGTATTTATTTATTTTGTATTTTTTTTGAGGAGGTGCCGATTTCAGGAGCGGTGGGGGGCTGAGGCAGCCAGCTCTCTAGTCCCACGTGAAGGCTGCCCTATTCTTCCTTTCCTTGCACTTGCATCAGTATTGTGTAGAGGAACCACTGATCCTTTTGGGTGCAAGCAACGAACTCACTGGACATGCTGCTATGAGACTACTTTTAGAACAATAAACAAAAAACAAAAAGGAAAAAACCCCTAGCCTTCAAAAAGGAAAATAACATAAAAAAATAAAATCCCAACCACCCTTCTTTATTCTTTAATTGTTGCTTTTACAGTGATATTGTGCATGCAAACCAGGAGCATTGTGTGTCTTAAGAAAAATAATCTTAGAACAGCTGGCTGTGAAAATGACACCTTGCACAGAACAAGTCACAAGGAAGAATGATAGTTCAGGACTTGGTTTTTCTCTTTTTCTTGTGAGCTTTGCTTCACAAGAAGGATTGCTATATTCTTTCCATGCAGTTACTAGGATTTAGTTTTGTTCCAACAGGTGTTAAACTTGCAATGAAAAGAAAACGTGCCATTTTTTTTCCATTTGGAGTTATTCATAGCTGTGTACCTGAGACCACTAACCCACGTGCGATGTATGTTGGTTTTTCTAGTGCAATTTCTTCTGTAGCTCTTCTTTGACCAAACTGTGGGTACTGTTAACATTAATTTATATTTGTCTCATTATGTATGTATGTATGTATAGTGTGTGAGTATGTGTGGTTTATAATCTGACAAAGTCATGGAGCTCGGTTTGGCTGTAATTTAATTCCCCTTCCCTTATTTTTATTTATTTTTGTACTGTGCTGATTAAATAAAATGCACTGACCATCCATTACATAGACCTCTTATTGTGGGCACGTCATTTCTGAGCTGGCTGGGGCCCCCTTTTACTAAATGATTCATGTGTTCAGAACGTAATTGGATTTGCGCCGTGGGGGAAGGGAGAGGGATAGGGTTAGAGGAAAGGGCTTAACACATTAAGGTGATTACGAAAGCAGCACAGGTTAAGTCTGCTCTGGTTTAGCAGTTCAGAGGTGGGAGGGAGGGGGTAGGAGTGGCAGAAAGACCTCTTGGCTGATAGCTGGCCCCGGGCTCTCCACCTGACGGTCTGGCCCAGCATGGCCTGGAGTGGGTCCTGTGGGGCACTGGGCCGCAGACCCCCTATGCTGTGTCTGGCCCTGAAGGCTGCTGCCCTCATGTGTCCCCACGACTGACTGGCTGCCCACAGGCTCCCAGGCTGGTCTGAGCGGACTCTGCCCACGTGGTCCAATCCTGCCACTTTAGCCCCGTGCGGATTTAAGCGGGAGAAATTCAGTCCTTGGATTCTCAGATAAGCAGCCAGTCTGGCCCCTGGACTTATGGCCCTTCTACTGGGAGGTCTCTCTCCAGTCCTGATTGCCCATCCACAGCCACCCCAGTCTCAGCGCCAGAGCAGTGTGCCCAGGGCCAGCATGGCTGTGGTCAGTGTGGGCACCTGGGCAGAGTCAGGCCTCCCCAGAGCTGAGCTGGGCACTACCACTGCACATTGTTCCCTACCAGGAGGGCACCCTGACATGGAATGTTCAGTACCCTGGAAGCACCCTCCCCAGCCTGAGCTCGCCCAGCCACCTAGGGAGAGGCCGACCCATCTCCCAGACCACCTCTCCCGGAAGTACTTGGGGCCTGACTGTTATGCAAACTCCCTGCTATTTCAGTGCAGCCCCAGCAGTGAGCTGATACCAGCAGTGAGCACAGAGCACAGACCTCAGATTGGTGGCAGGAAGAGCTTGGATTTAACCCCCAGCCACCTCTCCCTCCACACTCCTTCCTACAATTTCCTTGTCTAGTTCCCGTGTTCCTTAAATGTTCAGTGAATTCTCGACTTTGCATTCTTTGTGCTCCATTCTTACGGTGACCGTGACTTCACACACATAAAGTCTCATCATTATAGGCTTTATTTTTCACTGATAAACAGAACACTTTTAAAAATAAGATTTAATGCTTTATTGCTCTTGATGGTAAATCAAAATAGGCTTTAGGAATAAAGTTAATTTAATGGAAAATAGGGATCTATATGCACCAAACTGCATTTAATTAAGTCAAGAGAAAGACTTCATTGCATACAATCACCAGGTCCCTTCCCTTCTCCTCCGCACTGGGGATCCGTGACGCCCGTCACCCGGAACTCCTGGCCCCTCTTCACCACAGGCTGTGGCTGCTCCTACCTCTGGTCTAGCCTAAGAAAGTGCTTGACAGTTTGGTCCTTGAACCCTCGGAGGGAGGCCCTGGCGTTGGGGACCCAGAGGCATTGCTGAGAGGTGGGGACAGACCCCGACCCCAGGACCCTCCTCTCCAGCTTGTGAAAAGGCAGCTCACTAGGCATGTTGTGCTTTGGGGTCTTTAAAACGTTTGCATGTGTCTAGTATAAAGCAAGTCTGGGGCATGAAGCAGAAACTGGGTGCTAGTTAGATGGCTCCACTAGTGTCTGCACGTCATTGGCAAAACTGGGCTCTGCTGACCAGGGCCGGTGGCACCTTGGACGGTGACAGGGCTGTGAGCAGGATGGTTTCCAAGGACGCAAAACCAGCAGGAGTCTTTGTTGCGTCTTGCACACAGTGCAAATGTTTGCAGGCCCTGGCAGGTGGGGTGGGGATGAGGCCGGGCTGTGGGGACCACCCTGGGGTCAGCCAGGTGACCCCACAAGCCCTGGCCAGGCACAGGTGACACACTCAGGCACTTGTTGGGTTCTGCTGGGTCAAGGTGAGAGACTGGGCATGTGGGAGCAGCTTCTGTGTCAGGAAGTAAAGAAAATGCTAGTGTGTGTTCCTCTTTGACTATTTGCCAGGCTTTTCCTGCTCTCCCTTAGAAACAGGGTGTCCCAAGGTGGCTCTGAAACACACGTACTTTGTGTTGTGCAGACAGTGGCAAGACGGTGGCCTCTCCGGGGTGAGGTATGGCCACCTGGTGGCCTGACGGGGCAGGGTGGGGGTGAGGGGTACCCTGGCCTGGCCTGCAGTGCCAGGACCCCACGCGGTCTTCCGTTGCTCTTTCCCACCGTTCCTGTGTCCTTGTCAGTTGTCAGGAGGCTGAACCACCACTGGAGGTATTAAGCGAGCACGGCTGGCGCCCGCCTGTTCCCTCACCCGCCGCCCGTCCCTCATTAGTATTCCTCACACCATGTGCTTACAGCAGAGATGCCATCTGATTAGCAGCCCTGCAAACTGCAGAAATCAGCCGAAGACGACCCTGGAGGCAGGCCGCGGTGCGGGGTGAGGAGCCCAGAGCCCACCAGTGTTCTCCCGCACACGGGGTGGGTGCTGAGCAGGGCCCTGGGGGTGGGGGCAGGCTCCACAGGTGCATCTGCTCCCCTGGTGGCTGTGGGGTGGGGGTGGGGGTGCAGAGGCTGAGAGGAGGCTCCCTGAGCAGCCAAAGGGCAAAGCTCGTGGGCACGGGGCTGGGGGCACCCCAGGGGAACACATCTTTGGCTGGAGAACAGCCCCCCAGACCCCCTGTTCCTTTCCAGGGGTCAGCAGCTCCTTGGAGGTGCATGGCCGGGCCGTGGAGGGGCCTCTGCGGACCGGAGTTCTCATCTCCTGGCTCCTGAGGTGAGGTGTGGACGTCAGCCCTAGGCTGCACAGAAGGCCACCAGCGTCTTTGGTTTCTGAGTGGGGACAGTGCGTAGTTGGCTGGGAGACCAAAGCCAGGAAGGAACTTTACAGGGCGGGGTCTTCATGAAGGCAGAGGGGAGTCCTTCCCCAGGAGTGCGCTCGGAGAAGTGATTTCTAGTGGGGCGTTAGGAGGGGTTCAGCATCTGACTGGCCCTTGGAACCAAGCGGGCAGGGCAGCAAGCATGTGGCCAGGCGGCCACCGCGCCCTCCAGGCCCCGGGCCTCAGTTTCCCGGAACGCTGAGGATGAAGCCTGAGCGGTTCTTGGTGAAGTCGGGCTGGGGCTGGTTGAGCCGCGTCTCCACGGAGACCGTGCACTTCTTGCCGTGTAGGCTGCACTGCACCGGGTTGGTGACGTTGACTTGAAGGTGGCGTTTCTCACTGGAAGAGACAGGCCAGCAGGCCGTTAGCAAGCAGGACACTGCAAAGGGGCAGACACTCCTGGTGGCCTTGGGCGCCCCTCCCTTTGCCAGGTCTTCCCGGGTGCCCCAAGTGACATGGCCCAGGTAGTGTCAAGGAGGGCTTGGAAGAGACCAGAGAGGGGACAGGGGTGGGGCTGGGGCTGCAGCCTTAACTGGTGGCCCCTTGGGCTGCATCAGGTCCTTGTTTGGGCCCACTGTTCACCCTCAGAGAGCACCACCCCGCGGACGGGAGCAGAGCTGGGAGGTGAGGCCTGAGCCCTGAGCCACCAGGTCTCTGGCTGAGGCTGAGGCGTGAGTCACTGGGCTTTCAGATGTCAGGAGGTGGCTCATCGCTGGGCGGGGGGTGGGGAGTGATCTGATTCATGACGGAGATCTATTGGTCATTTTGGGCTGTAACCCTGTGAGGCTCTCTGCCCAGGAATAGTCTTCCTTCCTCACTGCATCCTCCCCCCCACCCCCGAGAGAAACGTTTGCCTGGTGATTCCTGGCTTGCTCACCCTGCTGGTCACTAGGCCCGGCTGGCAGGCCTGAGCCTGACTGCTTCCCACCAGGCGTGTGGCCCCTGCGGCCAGGGCGTCCACCGCCGTCCGAGGGCTGCAGGACAGGCCGGGCTGGGGGCTGCCCTTCTCAGCATTTCCTGTCCCGGGAGCCACGTGTCTCCTGGCCACTGGCAGGCCGGTGGCAGGGCTGTGCTGGGACTGCTCAGGGTATAAATAGGGACCCTCCTTTCACTCTTCCAACCCCCACCGAGTACTTAGGGAGCTGCTGATTATTTTAAAAGCTGCGAAACTTGTCAAGATAGGCTGGCATCTACATTTGTACACACACACACACACACACACACACACACACACACACACTCTGCCGGGCGACACCTTGGTTTTGGCCACGTCAGCTTTCTTTGAAGTAGGAGGGCAGAGGAGAGAGGAGGAAGGCTCCTCCAGTTGGGACAGGCTGGCTTTGTACCACAAACACACCCCAAGTCCCTTCATTACTCTCAACTGGGTGTGCAGGCTGGGTTCCCCTTGCCTGAACAAGTGTTCTCCTGGCTAGAGATGCCCAGCTGTGGTGCTGATGTTGACAGGAGTTGTTCAGGGTGGTCCAGGACCTGCCATCAACAGGACAGGAATACAGCGCCTCCTATGCATAGCTGGCCAGGAGGTACTGAACCTGCAGCCCTTCGCTCCTCCTGGTGGGCCAGCATGGAGTGCAGCCTGCACTGAGGAGGGGCCTGTGTACAGACACCCTCGGCTTGCCTGAGCAGCCCACGCAGTGTCCCGCGGTGGCCCCGAAGCTTGGGAAGTAACAGGAAGCATGCTTCCCTCACGGCTGCATCCCACCCGCTCTCCCCCTGTGCATTAGGAGAGGAGGAAGTGGACACGCAAAAAGACACATGGCTATCACTTGTGGGTTCAGGTACCTGAGATTTAATGTCTTGTCAGCTGCAGCTAAAACCTTAGCTTAGACGCCTATTTTTAAATAGACTTGGGCATAAAAATAGCAGAGCCATTAGAGGCAGTGACTCAGGCGCCTCCATCCTGTGGGGAGCTGGGTGGCCCGCAGGGCGGCTGTCCTGGACCTCAGGCTTGGGCGAGGCTCTGCCCTCCACCTGCCCACCTGCCCTCTGCTGGAGACACCTCTAGGCCTTGCTTCCTGTGACAGTACTCACCTTTCTCTGATGCCTGAGGGCCCCCCATCCCGTCCACCTGCCATGGCCAGTGGGGCCATCTCTGCTGAGCTCTGACTTCTGGGAGCCTCACCTGTCCACTTCTCCCTGTGGGCGTGTCTTTCTGGTCCCCTGCAATCAGGGTGGCCTTTGGGTCACTTCTTGGACCTGCCCTTGTTCTCTTTGTTCCAGGTGGAGCCTGGTGCAGGAGGGGCGCACAGTGGGTATGCAGACCACCTCTAATTCAGATCCTCGTGGGACTGGCTCTGTCCAGTACCACTGAGTCCATTCTGACTGGGTGGCCCCACGTAGAACAGATGGGATACCTGCCTGTTCTACTGGAAGGGCGGCTTCCAAGTCGGCATGGAGAAACGGAGAGTGACAGATACATGGGAGTGCGACTGTCCTCAAGAGTCCTAGCCCAGACCCCTCCCCTAAGCTCCCTGGCCTGGGCTGGAATAGTGTGCAGTGTCCCCAGGTGGCCATTAGGGAGATCCCCACCATGACTCTGCCCACCCAGCTGCTCTCCCCTGCTTCCTGGCTCTACAGACGTGACCAAGTCTCTCAGAAAATGACCAAGTCTTTAGAAATTGCTCCCAAGGTTACAGTGGGGTCCACTGCACCTGCCAAGAGACCTGCGGGGCTGCTCATGCTGGCAGGTTTCTTTCTCATCCAGACTCTTAGGTGGCGCACAGTGAGGGCAGGGCAGGCACAGGACAAGGATGGGGCCTGGGGGGGCCTCTTTAGGGAGCTCCCGGCAGAGGAGAAAGGGGAGCCATGTTTCTCGAAGATGCAAGAAGGAAGTGCTCAGGGAATGCTTGTGAGGCTGGCCCTCCCCAGGCAAGGCTGCCCACCTGCTACAGAAGCATAGGTTTGCCCTGGCAGCCCCCAGGAGGGCGGCTGGTGTGCTTCCCCTCCCCTGGGCGGTGCTGGTTCCCCAGCATTCCAGCCACAGGCCTGGCCCAGGGTTGGGGTTGGCTGAAGAGGCCCAGTCGGGCAGGAAGGAGGTGTGGTGGTAGTAGATGGAGTGTTCACCAGCTTCTTCCCTGGTTTAAAACCTGCCAGCTCCCCCCAGCGACGCCCCTGCCCCTGCCCTCCCTCCTGGATCTGAGACGGTGGTTGGTGGGCAGACATCTCCTTCTCACCTCTGAGCAGCAGCTCTCAGCGAATGAACAGCAGAGGTCCTTCAGGAGAGAAAAGGTGGCCTGTAGTGGGGTCCCCATGCCCTCCAACCTGCCCAGCATTTCTGCTCAGTTTCTTCTAAGCCCACCTGGGCTCCTTCCTGAGTCCTTCAGGCTTGTGCTGTAAGAGCTCAGGCCTTAGGCCTATCATGTCTGCAAGTGACTAGCTTTGTGACCACAGAAGAGTCACTTCACCTCCATGAGTCCATTTTGCTGTCAGATGGGCATATTAAGTATGCTCTTTGCTCACTCTCATAGATTGAAATGTGTCTCCCCAAAACATATGTCCACTTGGCTGGGCCCTAATTCTCACTGGTGTGGAAGCTATATAATGGTGTGCTGACCCCACCTGGTGTGCTCTGCTTGGATCAGCCCTGGTCTGATGGAAGAGGTTCAGGGTGGGATTCAACAACCTTAAGTAGTCACAGTCCAGATCCGACATAAGGGGAGTTCACCTGGAGCATAACCTGCATCACTGTTTAGTTTACGAGAGTTTAAAGGGTGGAGATAAAAGGAAAAAGAAGCTAGCAGAGAGGAAGACTTTTACCACAACAGAAGGGCTGGGAGTGGAGTGCATCCTCTGGGCCCAGAGTCCCTATGCTAGGAAGCTCCTAGACCCAGAAGAAGACTGATGCCAGTACACACAGAAATCTTCCAAGGAACACAAGGCCCAACAGATGCTGGAAGGAGACCAGGACCTTCCTCCAAAACCGTGAGCCCACACAAGAAAATCTTCTCTTGGATCTGGTGGTGGTGGTGTGTCACATGCTATCCAGCTGGAACCAACTCACAGCTGACCCTCCAGGGGTTTTTCAGAGGCTGTAAACCACCCAGGAGGAGACTGCCCATCTCTCCCCTAGGTCTGGTGCCCTGAATTTGAAGTTCTGGCTTCCTAAACTGTGAGTGAGTAAATTTCTGTTTGGTAAAACCATCCACTTGTGTATTTCTGTTATAGCAACACTAGACAACTAAGACACCCACCTTATACAGAAAGAAAAATGAAATGAAATTACTTAATCCACCCATGTCCCATTGTGTGGGCATCTGAGTACTTTTCTTAGGACTGCTGTCCAGATACTGGACATACAGAAAGTGAAGCTGTGTGCCAACAGAAGGTCGTTTTTGGAGCCGTGGCCAGCTCCCTTTCTCACAGGGCTTCCGGTCAGTGGATGATGCACACAGAGAACACTCTGAAACAGTGAAGCCATGCAGTGTGGATGACACACCATTTGTTCTATAGAAGGATTTCCCCCTCCTGCTGTCATTGCTAAGAACCACCAAAAGAAGTGGTTCAGGAAAGCTGCTGTTGCTGAATCAATTTATGTTCTTTATACACTTTTAGCACAGTTTACAAAACCAAGTGAACACATCTGTTTTGAGTATTCCCTTCCTCAATGTCTTGCATCTGGGGAGCAGTTTCTATCCCTTGGCTGAAATGCTGCAAGTTTAATGGAACATCCCGCCATCTTTGCTGGTCTCCACACCTAGGACGCAGGTTGCTGGGGGCAGGGGCAGGGCCCTGCAGGGGGTTCATAAACGGCACCCCACAGGGTCCTCCACCCCACACCAAACATCCAGGCTTACTGGGCTAGCTGATACACAAGCCCCATTCGCTTCCTTTACAAACTGCCTGCTCCTAGCAACAAGACGTCACCAACTTTCAGCCCTCTGCAGCTTCACAAATGAGGAAGGTAAAGGGCTCGACAGTCAAGATCCGGTCAGGGCTGCAACACGTCCAGCCCACGAAGCTCCTTCCGGAGTGACCAGACAGCTTGCAGGACAGGAGGGTTCTGGCTGGGAGGCCCTGCTCCTTCACTGAGAGACATCTTGCCTGGCCATCTCTAGGCCCGACTCCCAGCATGTCCGGGTGGGGCTCTGGTGGCGTTTAGACCAAGAGAAGTGGAGTGGCTCCCTGTGCAGGGCTGATAACAGAACAAGAGGGCTGGAGGCAGAAACATCTCCTGGTCTCAAGAGTTAAGTGAAGGTGCCATCCATACATGGCCATCAGCAACAAAGTAAGAAAATGTGGACTGAGCTGAGTGACTTGTCCCACAAGTGCCATGCCCGTATTGTTGTGGTTGTTAGGTGCCACTGAGCTGACTATGGCTTACAGGGAATTAATGACAGTAGATCTGAACCCTGTCTTATCCGACCGAGCCTGAGCCCACGGCAGACACTGTACCAATCCATCTTGTTGAGCACCTTCCTCTCATGGGCTGCCAACCCAAAGACACGAGGTTAGAATCCACCGGCTGCTGAGAAAGATGGGCCGTCTCCTCCAGTGTGATTTTCTGCCTCTGGCTCAGACTGAAGACTGGGGAAACCTGAGGAAATGAGAGCCACTGGAGGGTCTGCGATGGGCTGGTTCCGACTCAACGTTGCATCAGAATGACTGAATAGCTGCTCTATCTACAATGGCTCAGAGGTGGAAACAATGCAAATGTCCATTGACTCATGACTGGAGAAATGGCACATGGTGCATGCATGCAATGGAATATTACACAGCCATGAAAAGGAATGGAATACTGCTACACACGAACCATGAAGGAACCCTGAAACATCATGCTGAGTGAAAGCAGACACAAGAGGCCACACACTGTACATGTCCATTTATGTGAAATATTCAAGGCAGGCAAGTCTGGAGAGACAGGAAGCAGGCTGTCAGGGCTGGGAAATGGGAAGTGGGGACGGACTGCTCAGTGGGCCCAAGGTTCCCTTTGGGGTGACTGAAACATTTTGGAAGTAGACTGACAGTTGCCAAAACACTGGGAATGTACTGAGTTCCACAAATGGTAAACTTTATGCTTATGTGTATTTTATCATAGTAACAGAAAATACAGATTAACCCAATGGTTTCTTGGCCATTCCAAGTTCAACCATGATGAATGAGGCCAGCGTGTAGCCTTTGTGCCTGTCCTGGAGTTGTGAGGCCAGGAGAGTGGGCAGAGTGAAACCTCTTGCTTGAAAAGAGTGACTTTTCTCTGAGTGACACTATATTTCGGTAATCTTTTCAGAGCCAGAGCGCTTTTCTTATTTTTTAACAAAAAGAAAGCAGATTTTCTGGATGGAGGCAGGGTCTCTCCTGAAGGCAGGCACGCCGAGTGACAGCTGCTGGTGGGGGCTGGCTGCGTGGGGGAGGGGGTGTTTTTCCACCCCATCTTCTGTTACAGGATTTAATGGCTCAGCAAACTGTGGGATTCGGGGACTTTCATCTCGTTTCATCTGTTCCAAACCATCACTGCAGACAAATCAATGGCCTTTATCAAATTACTTTCCTTCTTTTTCACTCCTTGTCCTCTGCTTTTGGGGAAACTTGTGGGTAAGTTCAAGACTTAATTCCTACACTGCCCTGTACTTCCAGACCCTCCGTGGGACCTTCTACATGGGGGGCGGGGAGGCTATGGAGTCTGCCTAGGAGCCAGCTCAGCCCAGAAAGTGTTTCTTCCTTCAGACCCCCGGTCAGCGGGGCAGTACAGAGGCCAGCCCAGAGAGTATGGCTCTGGAGGTCCCAGGAGTCTGGCTCTGCTCGGATTAGGAGGCTCTGAGCACAGTACACCCTAAAAAGTAAGACTGAAGACTGGGGAAACCTGAGGAAATGGAGTAGGGGGCTTTGTCTTCTTTCAGGATGGCCTGCCCTACTGCAAAGCATGCATGTTGAAAGGGAAAACAGAACAGAAGCTAAGGTGGAACTCAAAGGGGCTTAAGGGAGACTAGGAGATCAGTGAAAACATTCTTTGGAAGTTAAACATAGAATTACCACATGATCCAGCAACTGTACTCCTAGGTATCCACCCAAAAGAATGAACAGCAGAAACACAGATATGTGCACACCAGTGTTCACTGCAGCATGGTTCAGAACACAAATGGAAACAACACAAATGTCTATCAACAGACGAAGGAATACGGAGCGTAGTCTATATGTACAATGGAACATCACTCAGCTATGAAGAGAAATGAAGTCCTGATGGATGCTACCACATGCATGAACCTTGAAAACATCATGCTGAGTGAAACAAGTCAGGCACAAAGGAATAAATATTGTTTGGTCTCACTTAGATAAACCATCTAGGGAGTGGCGCTTTTAAAAATAATTTTAATGAGCATTTATAGAGATTTTGGATTTCCATTCATTCATTGCTGCACTTCTCTCCCTGCCCATGCCCCCCCCCCCCCGCCCAGTTCGCTCCTCTCTTTCAAAAGTAAAAGAAACACTCCTTCCCTGGTACACAATCCCCCCGCACCCCTTCCACTGCCCCAAGTACATTCCACTATGCAACCTTAATTGTAGACTCTTGTGATAACCATAAGACCCTATCATACATCGCTTTTAAATTATTCACTCCCTCATCTGTTTCAGTGCAGTATACACAATTTATCCAGTTTTTCTCAGTCTTACCCCAACCCTGATATCAGTCCCATTTTATAACAGTGGCACCATGCAATATTTGTCCTTTTTCATCTGAGATATTTCACTCAGCATAATGTCCTCCAGGCTCACCCATTTTGAATAATATTGCATGAGTTCCTTGTTTTTCAATGCAGCTTAGTATTCCATTGTGTGAATATACCTCAGCTTCTCTATCCATTTGTTTGTTGATGGGCACCTGGGTTGTTTCCAACTCCTTGCTATTGTGAACAGAGCTGCTATAAACATGGGTGTCCATATATCTGCTTGGGTAGCAGCTGTGGTCTCTTTGGGGTATATTCCCAGTAGTGGAATTGCTGGGTCAAATGGTATCTCTATTTGCAACTTTTTGAGAAAGCGCCATACCGCCTTCCACAGTGGTTGCACCATTTTACACTCCCACCAACAGTGAATAAGAGTTCCAGTTTCTCCACAACCCCACCAGCATTTGTTGCTTGCTGGGGAGTGGCTTTTTGGTAAGGAGTTGCACAGCCAACTCAAAGGCAGGGGTTCAAATCCACTAGCTGCCCCTTGGAGAAAGATGGATAATCTCTTCCTGTGCAATCCCCATTTACAGTCTCTGAAAAAGAGTGGGAGGGTCAGGGATGGGGCAATTGATGGCATACAACAACAATAACAACAATAATGTATAAAATACGTAGACGAGTTTATAAAGACCCAAGGGCAGGTGACAGGTAAGGGGGAAGGGAGACTCACGGCTGTGGGTACCGAGGAACCAGACGATGGCTGTACAACACGATGCATACGATGTCGCTGAATTGTACATGTGCAGCATGTTGAAATGACAAATGTACAAATGTTTAGTTACACAGATATTTGCCATAGTGGAAAGAAAAAGAGAAGAGAGGTATTCTTTGGGGTGGTGCAAGGGGTTCCTGCGACTATTTTGAGGCTAATGTAAGGGTCTCTATGTGTGGTCACAGGATGTGCTGGGAGGAACCCTGTGCTTGAAGCTCAAGTGAAGGCCAGGAAATGCTCTTTAGCCTGGAGACAGATCCAAAGCAGCCTGGAGTCGGCCCCGGGGACACAGGCAGGTCCTCAGCTCAGGTGAGGTAGCTCAGAGGATTGGTGTGTCGGCCCATGTCTGTGGCCGCTGATGGTGTGTTTCACTTCCTCCGGGAGTCAAGTCCTTTGCTGATGTCAAACCACAAACCATGCCTCTTTCCAAACCCTGCTTGAAGAAACACTACTTCTGTTTTTGTCAGGGTCAAATGGGCACTTTAAAAAAAAAAGTAATTTATCTTGCAAGCTGACACAGAGGCCATGCAGCTCTGAGAGTGGTCCCAGGCGTCTCCTGGGCTGCAGAGTCCTCCATAGGTTCACAGCAGGTCAGGGATAGGGGAGAAGCCATTTTTGTTCAGAATATATGTATGTGTGTGTGTATATATTCACTGCAATGACCCTGTTGTCTCCAGGGAACCTCGGTAGCCAGTGTGTTCTCCCCCTATAGGGCGGCTTCTGCATCCACAGCACTGAAGTGACCTGGCTGCTGGGCCCAGGGGCAAGGACAGGACCTGACTCTTCCTGCTGGCAGTGTCCTGCCCCAGCACCCTGCAGCCTCATCACCTGTTTCTCTACCCCAGCGCCGTCCCTCCCTTTCTCACTGCACCTCACATCTCCTCTGCCTGAGATACTTAATGCTCCAGAGAAAGGAGACAGAACAAACGAGACATAAACTCTGGGCTCAGTCACAAATATTCTAAACTAGGGGTTGGGGGTGGGGAGGAGCGGGGTAGAAGCCCAGGACCCATAGTGCACAGCAAGAGGGGGAAGGTGCAACCTGAGGCAGCTGCAGGGAGCTCCCCTGAGGAGAGACCGAGATCTCAGGCATACGCAGATGGAAACAGGTAACAGTGGTGGCCGAACAATGAGGAGTGTATTTAATGCTGCTGAACTGCATACGCGAGAAAGGTGAATGTCTCATTACACGTATATTTATCACAATGAAGCAAGCAGGCTCTTCTTAGGAAAAAATAAAAAAGAATAAGTAGGAATCCTGAAGCAGTAATTTTGTTTCTCATGCCTTAAATATTGTTTTTATCACCAGGCCTTTTCTTTTCATTGTGTGTGTTACCCTCAGAGATGGCCCAGTCCTGTGGTTTCAATGATGGACAATTATCCAATCAGAGCCTCTCAGCATGTGGTCCAAACACATCCTACCAGACAGATTCCCTGAGTGTTCCATAAGCATCCAAGTCTTTGTACGTCCCCAGATGAGCTCATCTTCTTGGCCCTTTCTCCAAAATGTCTTTGCTCCCCTGGTCGCACCTGCCCCAGCAAGTGAGGTCACCATCTGCCCAATGACAGTGGCCAGAAAGGCGCCAGACCCGCCTCTCCCCCCACTGCCTGCACGGAATCGCCATGTTCTAGTGATTTCACTTTTGAAATCCCTCTCCATTCCCTCTGCTTTAGCCCCGAAGCTCATGCCTGGTTACTGCCACTGTCTCCTAGCTCAGGGCTCTGCCTCCAGTCTGCCCTGCACCCTGCTTCACATACATCCACCATGCTGTCATCAGAGAGACCTTGCAGAGGCACAAAAGATCACGTCTCTCCTCTGCTGCAATGCTTTCAGTCAATCTCCAGAGCGCCCCACAACGTCCGCCCTCGCCCCCTCCCCCAGGCTTCACTGGGTGTTCCTGTGCTCCTGCAGCATCGAGCAGGTGACTCCTCTGTGGTGGTTCTAGCATCGGGAACAGAGCTGACACGTTCCTATTTGCTTGCAAGCAGAAATGCTGAATAATGCTTCACACAAAGGATGTTTAGAATCAAAGTGGAGGTTAAAGAAAAGAAAGGCTAGGTGCTCGGAGGAAGCAGGGATTAAGAAACCAGAATAGAAGGGTCTGACTGAGGCGCTGGCCTGAGCAGAGCTGAGGCCTGGCCACATGGGTGGAAGCCGGACGAGGCCCTCTGTAGGTTGCCTGGTCACAAAAGAAACCTACTTTCTAACTTGACATAAACAAACAAGTAAGGAAACAAACTTTTTCAGTGAAGAGCGAAAACCTCAAGCTTTCTTCTCTCTTGACCTTCTTGAAAAGTGAATCTACCAAAGGGAAAGAGAAAACGTTAAGCAAAGCCAGAGAGAAAAGCCCATTACTTGCAAAAGGAAATGTAGGTCTTCTCATTACATGGGAGAAGATAAGGAAAATATAGACTCTTCAAAGGGGTGAAGGAACAGAACTGTCAACCTAGAACTCAACCTCTCTATCTAGCTTGAGAGCAAACAAGGCTTTCTCCACAGGGCTGAGCAAGCTGGCTGGTCTCAGCCTCTAGGAAAGATAGCAAATCCAGAGTGGAAGGTGGAACACACAATGCTTAAAGAGCACGTGAACAAAAAGAGCAGATGGAGAAGAATCTTCAAAAACACTAACTATACACAAACAGTAGTAACTAAGACCAACTCTTGAGTTTTCAAACAGCCTTAGATGAAAATCCTGGGAAAAAGCAGCAAGAAAGAGTGAGTGGTAGTCCTGTCAAAGTGATCAAAGGTCACTAGGGAAAGAGACTATTTAGGACAAACACAAATGTGCAAACTTAAGCAGCCACCCACCACCCACCCACCAACCACTCACCAACCAGTCAACCACCAGCTAGCTTACCAGTCAAACAACCACCACCTACCCACCCACCACCCACCTATCCACCAACCAACCAACCAACTAACCACCAACCATCCAACCAATCAACCACCATCCACTCACCAATCAACCAACAGTCAACCACCAGCCAACAAAGCACCCATTCACCGACCACCCAACCACCAAGCAGTCAAACAACTGATGACCACCCACCAACCACCAATCAACCAACCACCAGACATACAACCAAACATCAACCAACCAGTCAACCAATCAAGTAGTCAATCAACTGAAAACCAATCAACTGACTGACGCCAACAATCAGCCATCCAACCATACATCCACCCACCCAACCAATCAGCAAAAGGGAACTCCAGACTGTAATGTTCAACTTTCAAAGCAGGCAAGGATGGAGAAAGAAATGGACCCGTCTCAGTAAGAAGGACTGACACAGCTACTCTACTGACGGGTTTGAGCCTATCAGATGGTGACGATGGTGCAGATTTGTTGTTCACTGGGTCACTATTGAGTGGTAGTCAACTTGATGGCACCTAAAATCCACCAGAAGTAAGAAACGAAAATAAAAGCAATGAAAAAACTCAGGAACAAGAAAGCACAAACTAACAAGGATAATAATAACAACCTTAAATATATAAACAATCACAATAAACCCAGAGGTGTATGGAAACCCCTGTTGGGTGGAATTTCTCAGAAACAATTTGAAAATATAACTATAGTTAATACTATTTACAAGAGAAACATTTACATCAGAATGACAAGAAAAAAACCTCAAAGGGGTGGGAGCAGATGTATGTATTAATCAAAGAAATTTGACTAAAAGCACTGCAGGGGGAAAAGTGCACTAGGTAACAATTTTCTTTATCAAGTCACCATGAAGAAACTCTCTAGAAAATAAAAATGAATACATTTGTATGAGGTGTGTGTGTATAAAAGACATATTTATAAAAAAGATAATGACAAGTCCATAATCAAATTAGATCTCAACACACTTTAAAAAGTTTATCGATCAGCAGACAAAAATACTTAAAAATCAAAGATTTGAATAACCCAAGTAATAAACTTGATCATATAGATGACTGACTGTATGTATGCACATGTTGTTGTTATGTGCCGTCGAGTCGCCTGCGACTCATAGCGACCCTGTGTACAACAGCCCTAAACTCCGCTCTGTCCTGTGCCAATCGCACTGTCTCTGACACTCCCATCCCAATTATCCCAGTCACTGAATCAATCCACCTCATAGAGGGCCTTCCTCTCCTGCGCTGTCCCTCCACCCTCCCAAGAATGATATCCCTCTCCAGGGACCTGTCCCTCCTCACAACATGTCCAAAGTCTGTTAGACGGAGCCTCAGAATCCTTGCCTCCAAGGAGCCACCTGGTTTAACCCTTCCCAGGACATGTCTGTTTGTTTTCCTAGCAGTCCATGGTATTCTCAATACTCTTCTCCAGCACCACAGCTCAAAGGCATCAATTCTCCTTCTATCCTCCTTGGTCATTGTCCAACTCTCTGATGCATAACAAATGATTGCGAAGACCATGGCCTGTATCAGACGCACCTTAGTCTCCAGAGAGACACCATTGCTCTTCAGTACTTTGGAGAGGTCCCTAACAGCAGACTTTCCCATGGCAATGTGCCTTTTAATTTCCTGGCTGCTGGTGCCAAGACTGTTGACTGTGGAGACAAGCAAACTAAAGCTGTGAATAATCTCAATCTCTTCGCCATCCATCCTGATGCTGCCAATTGGTCCAGTGGTGAGAATCTTTGTCTTCTTGACATTGAGCCTCAATCCATATTATAGGCTGCAGTCCTTGACACTCTGCAGCAGGCGCTTCAGGTCCTCTTCAGTTTCAGCAAGCAGGGTTGTGTCATCCGCATAACGCAGATTGTTGATAAATCATCCACAATCTTGACCCCACATTTCTCCTCATAGAGCCCAGCCTCCCGGATAATCTGTTCTGCATATAGGTTGAAAAGGTATGGAGATAGGATGCATCTCTGGCGTACGCCCTTCCCAATTTTGAACCATGCAGTGTTCCCTTGCTCTGTTCTGACGACTGCCTCCTGGTCCAAGTATAAGTTTCGCATTAGAACGAATGTATACACATACGTATTAATATTCATTATCCTTAACAATTAGGTAATGCACACTCTTTTAAAATACACAGACTAGACACTTGACCATAAAAGCAAGTTCGATAACCACCCAAGAATTTGCATCAGACAGAAACCATCTTCTCTGACTACAAAGCAATAAAAATAGAAATTGGAAGAGAATGAAATCATAACAGCAAACAAGTATACAGAGTTTACTAAGTATTTTATAAATAGCAATGCAGAAGTCCTTGTAATTGCATGAGGTAGGCCTGAAGAGGCTGAGTATCTGCCCAAGGTCACACAGTGAAGTCAGGATTTGAACTCTAGCAACTGGGGTCAGGGTCTGCGTATTAACCTCCATACATTTTGTCATTAAAATAATCATTATATTTTTTAACTGCTTTCACTGCTTACAAGATGTTGCTGAGCATAGTGGCTAGCTGAGCATCTGGTGGCCTAGTGGTTAGGGAGTAGTGCAGCCAACCCAAAGGCAGGCAGTTTGAATCTACCAGCTGCTCCAATGGAGAAAGATGGGCAACCTCCTTCTGTGTGATTTACAGCCTCTGAAAACCCACAGAAGGGTCAGCTAAGAGTCAATTCTGACTCCACAGCAATGAGTTGAATTTGGTTGAGCCATGGTGTGACAGGTAGTTAAGCACTTGGCTGCTATCTAAAAGGTCAGTAGTTTGAACACACCAGTAGAAAGATGCAGTAGTTGGCTTCTGTAGAGATTTACAGTCTTGAAACTCTACAAGGGCAGTTGTACTCGCTCTTGAGTCAGAACTGACTTGATGGCAATGGGTTATCAAGAGCTCATAATGTACTGTATGGTACAAAGTAGAAGCTCTGTAAATGTCTATGTTATTGTTGGGCAGCATGGAGTTGATTCAGACTCACAGGGACTCCATATGCTACCAGGTAGAACCACAGAGACGTCATTGATTCACAAACAGTAAACCACTAACTAGGTTTTTCTCTTTTGGAGGTTTTGGGTGGGTGTGAGCCACTAACCTTTCACTTAGCAGCAGAGCATTTAACTGTTATGCCACTAGGGCTCCTATTAAATCTCTATCAAAAGAATGATTTAAACAACAGAAGATGACAAGATTATGAAGTCAAACTGGGGGCTGCTGCCTTCAACACGAGACCCTGGATAGCAAATCTGAGTCCAAGACAAGCCTTCTCCAAAGCTGGTTAAGCAGCGGGTGGAGGCTGTCGGTGAACCATGGTTAGACACCAACACAGTCAGGCGAGGGCACGGGCTCTCATGGTACCTCGTTCTGTGCAAAGATGTATTGATGAGTGGAGTGCAATAAAGGTAGATTAAGATGCATCATCATGGAGGGAGTGCAATCAAGTTGCTAACTCCACTCACATACTCTGGGCATGTTGTCAGGAGGTGCCAGTGTTTGGAAAAAGATATGCTGGGAAAGGCCAGAAAGAGAGAGAAAGATCTTCACCAAGATGGGATGACACAGCGACTATACCAATGGGTTTGAGCATATCAGAGACTGAGGATGGTAAAAGATAGAGCAAGGTTCAGATCTGCTTGTTCATAGGGTAATGGTAAGTTATAGTTGATTTGATGGCACCGAACAACAACAGGGACATTCGCCATTCTAAGAATCCTTTTGCAAAGCAAATAATTTGCTTTGCTTTGTAAACCCAAACTTTCATATATTACATGCTCTCTCCCCCTTGCTAATGAAATTCTCAGAGAAATAAAAATGTGTTCGGTAGGATGGCTAACACTCAGAAGGATGGATCTGGATGGGTCTTCGAAACACACACACACACACACACACACACACACACCTTAGCAGTGCCTGGACTTCATGTGGCTGGAGCTAAAGATGTCAGTTTAAGGACCAAGGTGCACCTGACTGAAGCTGTGGTTTTTTTTCAATTATTTGCTATGCATCTGAAAACTGAGTAAAGATGACAGAAGACTTGATGCCTTGTGATGTTGGAGAAGAGTACAGAATACCCCATGAACTTTCCAAAGGACAATGTCTTGGAGAAATGGCAGCCAGGGTGCTCCTTAAAGACAAGGATGGTGGAACGTTGTCTCACATACTCTGAGCATGTTGTTGGGAGGGGTCAGTCCTTGGAAAAAGACATCAAAGGCCATTGAAAGCGAGGAAGACCCTTGACAAGATGGACTGACACAGTGACTGTAATATGAATGCAAGTAGATCAGCAATGATGGAGACAGCACAGAATAGGGCAAGGTTTACCCACTGTTTATAAGGTTGCAGTAAAATGTAGAGTTGACTCAATAGCACTTCATAACAACAACAGCCAGATAAGGTCAAATTGCTGACTGAGAGCTGGCAGTTTGAACTCACCAGGCTCTTCAGGAGAAATATCAAACACCAAGTTCCACATTCGTTCCATGATATGTTCTCAATAAAGGGATAATGATATTTTCACACCCTTCCTCTTCCCAGCCCAAACACTGTACAGGTAGGTGTCTCCTGACTTCATTCCCATAAATCCTACAGAAGAGATGCTGTGGTGTGCTTCACCGTACGTGAGGAAATAGCAGCTTAGAAAGGCCGAGGGAACCTTCATGGCTACAAAGTGACGAGGCTAGGATTTGAACTGGTGTGTCTGTCTCTGAGTGACATTTTGAGTGCCCACTCCATCCCCAGAGTGGAATGGTCTCTTAGCTCTTGTGTGGGCAAAGCCTCTGAAGCACACAGTTCTTTAATACTTGCTGCTCAGGGTTCAGAGAAAACAGCACAAGGAATCCGCTGTGATGGTGCAAAAATTTGGACCTTTTGCTCCACAACTATGACCCACACTTTACATGCATTTTCATTAATTATATGTTTTCTAAGAATATCTGCTTCTTTCATGCCTTGGCCTTCCACTGGCCAGAAATAGACAGCTGCTTGCAGACCTGGATAATTCCAGCCTTTCAAAGATAGGGGTGCTCTCCTGCCACTGTGTGCTCAGACAGCTTGTGCACTACCCCCCAGGGCACACTGCTGTCTTCACGGAAAGTCACAGGGAATCCTCCAGAGGGCTGTGACACCGCTTCCCTCCGCTGGCCATGTGCACCCTGCAGTCCCCAGGGGGTGGGCCTGGGGTGGGGGGCTCAGCTCTCTGCTCAGCCTCCCCTCCGCCCACATCAGGGACAGAGGTGGCGGGAGGGCGCCATGTTGCTTTTTTAAGCTGGAATCTGGACTTTTTCAAGGCTGGATCCCTTTGTTCCTCCCAAAATATCCAAATGAATGCTTTACACCAGGGATAATGAAACCTTTCAAACCTCAAACCAAAGAACTAAACTATACCCACAGCTTCCTCAAAAATGAGGAAGGACAAGAAAACAGAAGCAACAAACAAACACAACACTAAACACCAAACAGACAACCCAAACACAATGCCTGTGGGCCGGCAGCCATGGGTGCAGCTGCAGCTCTTCTCGGGGTGCTCCCCACCTCACCTCCTCCTCCTGGGCGGAGGGGACTGGGCTCTGCGCCCTTTCCGGCCTCTGACATGATCCTTCCCTTTCTTCCCCTCACCTGCCTTCTTCCCTCCTCTTCCTTTAACACCTCAGTCTCTTGGTGACTTTAGCTCGAATATCTTTGGGCTTTCTTTTATTAAAAAAAATCTGTTAGATTTTCTTACTTTGCTGTGTTGAATCCTATTTTTTTTTAAATCTTTGCTGCTTCCTGCTTGCATCTCTACTCTCTTGGCACTTCTGTTAACAGCATTTCCAAAGTTAGCACCATCTGTGAACACTGATGTTTACTTTCTTGTCACATCACTAATGAAGGTGCTTAAACAAGACTCGGGTCTAACTCGAAGCGGTACCCATACCTTACTTTGCACAGATCATTTTTAGTGGTTTGATTTGTTATTCAGCTCACCAGTATCAAAAAGCTTTTGGCTTATATTTGTATGTGGTCGTGCGTCACTGTACAGAGGCACTAATGGGACCCCGGGCCCTGCCATCTGAGAACGGAATATGGTAGGTTCACACCCACACACAAACACACTAGGAACAAACAGAATCTAAAAACACCTTAAAACACGAGTCATCAAGAAAATGCACAAGATTAATTCTTTCTACCAGATTCAGGGTTATATTTTGAATGGGGTTGGGAAAATAAGAAAAAGATGGTTTGCCATGAATTCAGGTATTCCTCGGTGCTGTCTTGAAACATGTTCAACATGAAACATCTGAGTGTGAGGCTCTGGGATGCAAAGATAAATAATAAAACAGCCTCCGTTTTCAAGAAGCTCAGAGTCTAAAGAGGGAGGCGGACCTGCCAGCAAATAGCTGCTATATACAGAACGTTACAGTCAGCGCCACCAAAGGTCTAAACAGAGTTGAGGAGGCAGAGTGGAGACAAGGACCCTGTGCCAGGCACACAGGAAGGGCTCCTACCTGCTCTCTGCCAGGGCACAGAGTCTTGGGCTTTATTGCCTGGTTCTTACATGTGGATGATGTGAATAAACTATGCTTTCAGCATCTGACCCAGAATGTGACTTTACTTTCTGTCCTCACACTACTCCCTGCAGACACAAAGACAGAACTATGGAACTGAGTGGGGACATCCACTAGCCCATCTTGTTTTCTTCCATTCCTGCCTCCACCCCAGCCCAGGGATTTCTAAAACCTTATAGCCAAGAGGTAAGAGACTGCCCTTCAGGAGGACCTGGACAAAGAGATATGAATAGGGATAACTTCTCAGGTAGCTGGAGGCTTGAAGTGACCTGTTTCAACGTGGCCAGGGTGGGGCTGGAGTTTAGATCCAAGAGTATCTAGTAGAGTGTGATAGTTTCTATTTAATTTTCTGAGTTGCTGTTGCCTCTTTGATCCTGTACTAATAATTCTTAAGAGCATAATGCTTAAAACAGATATTCTGTACTAGTTAAGTGAAACTCTTATTTGGTTTAAAGAAGACTTCAGCGGATATCTTTGGTTCAAGGTTTGAAGATGGGCTCAGGGCAATAGTTACTGGGGATCAATCACCCACCATGACTCCATGAAGTCTGGATTCCATGAATTTGTAAGTCTGTTCTACATTTCCCCTCTTTTGGTAAGAATTCTTCTATAGCATGTCTGATCAAAATGTTCAGCAATCGTAGCCAACTATCATCTGGTTCTAATCTCATGACAAAGGAGGTCTTAAGAATTTTTTAGTAGAAAAGATAACACTTTGTTTTCTCACTGCATGTACCACTATCTGACACTGATGTGTTTGATTCTTGGCTTGTTTTTGTCTGCCTTCCTGTGGCCCTCTAGAGAAAACAGAGGGTCAGAGAGTCTGAAATTGTAATGACTTAGAGGAATTTGGAAACCTATCAGTGGGCTCAAGGACAATTTGAAAATTGTGCTTTACTGAATGATTAGCGCGAGTCATTATTTAAGGGCTGTTAACGGAATCTGGAAAGAAAAAGTGGTTTCTCTTGGATACAACCAGTCTTTTGGAACTTTAGTTATAACACATCTGATAGTCAGATATCCCAGCTGGCAGGAACAACAGGGAAGAGATGGGGACAGGGAACTTCCGGGTTCTGTCTATTTCTAGGAACGTTGCTGATATTGGAAGAGTTGGAGGCAGAGTGGAAAAAGGAGGAGGCTTGCAATCAGCTGGTTTTCAGTTCAAAGCCAGCTTCCACACTAATTGCAAGGCTCTGGGAATTCATCTTTTGCAGCTCAGTTTCATTGACTGGGACAGTTAAGACTGATAGCAATCTCTTTCAAAGTACTGGTGGAGGATGAAAGAGAAAAATACACACAGAGTGCCTAGTGCAATCCCTGGCACTAAGTCAAACAGCAATAAAACCCCAAAGCAGTTGTCACAGATTTCTGACTCATGCTGATCCTATGGGTAAGCACCCCTTAAAGCTTTGTTAATTGAGAAATGTGATTTATCAAAGGAGGATTTTGTATTTAGATTGTTGGTTAACCAAGTGGTTGATCCCTTGGCTGAAAAGACCCTTGTTCTAACGTCTCGTAGTCAATTCCACTGAGCCATGGTAGCATTCTAGAAAAACAGGTATGCTGTGTTTTAGCAACTGAAAGCATGTAGGTTCCAGAAGGTCCTTTCAACTTGTTCTTGGGTATTTTAAAATCTCTGTTTTAGCTCATACCGGATGATGTTTTTGCCTTGGGGGCTGATGACACAGTTCTTTTCATACATTTTCCACCGAAAGCTCGCTAACTTTTGCCGTTTATCCCGGCAGCTGTAACCCACCGCAAAGACTATTTGACTGGGTGGCAAAGAACTGGGGATTTTTGTTCTGTGGGGAATTCAAAGAGATTAAAACAGAAGCAACAATCTCATAAACCAGCCCCAGAATGCTGAGATGAAAAGAAACAAATTGCCCACTTTCTACCACCTGTTTGAGAACAGAAGGCTTTGCACTCAGTTATGTTGGCTTATAAAAAAAAAGTTCCCTTGTCTCATTGCGGCAAGGAAGCCTTTACCACACGAAGAATGCTTTTGATGGAAAACTTACCCCCTGCTCTCATGCATACTTACACGCTGGTAATAAAAGAGGCAAAGCAGACCTTTCTATCAATATGTTCTGCACACTTCCTAGCAGCTCTGCTTTTTCTAGTCTGCATTTGCTATTTTAAGTGAGTACATAATGCATCAATTTTCAGACTCACTCAATGCCACTGCTACAGAACTGAGAACTTATCAGGCAGAGCAGAACAATATCCTGATAGATGCAACGTTCCATACAGCCTGACTTCCCTTTTCCTGGGATGGGGCATCTATTTCTGGCCCTATAATGAGAGATGAACGGGTGGCTGTGGGCCAGTTCTCAGCACAGGAATTCCACATCACAGAAACCACTTGCCACATGGCTGCTGGTAGACACATCAAAGGCCCTGTGGGGTCTCAAGAACATCTGATTGCTCTCTGAGGTTTTATTTTAAGTTCCCAGGGGCTGCATGCTGGATCTGGGCTGGAGCTTGCTGGGTGGAAACTAGGGTGCGGGCTCTCTGTGGCCACAATGCTCTTTCCCTGCTCTCCACGGAGCATTTCTGTCCTCTCCACCATCACTGAACAATCGTGATTGCAGAGCCCAAGAGTGACCTTCATTTCCTCATTCCTTGGTCTCTGAGGAGATTTCAATGGGATGTGTTCACAAGTGGCTTCTTGCCAAAGCGGCCTGAACCCAAGTACAGAAATACTTCCAGTAGAAGGCCAATCGCATCTGAGATCTCGGTGGGCAGAGAAGGCAGATTTCCCTGCTGTGTGTGTTTATAGCTTTAGTGGCTTCTAATAGAGGCCTTATTTACTGCCCGCAGAGTGATGTGGGAGAGACAGCTGGCCAGTCTTGCCACATGCACTGGCTCACAAATGGGTTAGTCATGTCCATTTCCCAAAGTTTTACTTTTTATACGTGGTTGAAATGTGCCACTTCTACATACTACCCCTCTGGTTTCAGCTCACTTTGGCTCATGTCAATTAAAAATGGCACAGCAACCCTCAGAGTTTAGATTGTGGGAGTGTATGCGTGATTCTATTGAAAAGTGAATTAATTCAATAAAAACTCTAAGAACTAATCCATAGCATCAAATGATTCTGCCAGCCAAATGGAGACTGAATTGCTGGTCCAACCGCATTAGCATGGAGGCAACCAGCGCCCAAGCCACGCTTCCTCTGGGGCTGCTAACTCAGACACCCTGAGGAACAATTAGGTCACTGCTGCCCGGGCAGGTCTGCAAAATGATCTGTGCCCTGATTAGACAGATACATATTTCTTTAAATGACGGTCACTGGAGGGGGCCTGAAGGCTCTCTGAGGCAAAGCCAAGCTCCATGAGCAGATATGAAGTGGACTGACGCAAATAAGCTCTTTGTCCAGCGAGAACCATATTCCTGTCAGCTTCCCAGCTGACATCTAATCTCTGGATCTGGGGAGTGTGAGTGTCTGTTTCCACTTCCTCTTATCTTCATTTTTCTGGGCGCCCCTGCACAACGATCCTCAACTCTGACTGCATATTAGACTCACCAGAGAAGCGTCTAAAAAAATGCCAATGGTCAGGGCCCAACTCTGGAGAGCTGGTCTGCTCCCAGGTGGACTGTCACTGCCCAGAGCCGGAGGCATCGCCTGCCCTGGAGAGACAGAAGATTAGCTGCTCCTTCTTGTTTCAAAGACGTGCAAACCAGCCACTGGGAGCTGGCTCAGCAAATGACAGAGTCCATTTACAGACAATGTAACCAATCAGGCTGACTTTTTGTGATGAGGAATTTCTAACATATACTAAAAGAGGATCACTAAACAAGAATTACTTGGAGTAACTTTATAGAGGTGGTTTGTTTAGGGGTGCTAAGTATCCCAGGAGGACCACAGAGCCTGGAAGAAGACTGCTCACCAAGTGGACAGCACCTTGACCCCTACCACCCAGACATCACATCTCCGTATCTCTTTGTTCTGCACACATTTAACCATGTCTCTACCATATGCTGGTCTATCTTGAGGATCCAGTGCTGAGTTAGACTCCTGCCCTCGAGGGGTGTACAATCTAGTGTGGGAGACTTCAATCAAACATATATTTACACTAAGTGCTGTTTTTTCATAATTCTGCTAAGAGCTCTGAAAGCAAAAAAAATTACAAAGCACTATGGAATCATACAATGGAGAACCTCATTTAGTTTTAAAGTCTGACAAACAGGAAGTGATATTTAAAAAATTAATCTAAAAAATAAATAAATGCACATGGTATAAAATTATAGGACTAAGATACAATATACATATGTATGCTGCATATAATGTATGCATATATGTACCTATAATACACACACATATATATAAAATACATGTTGGTGTTTCATAGCGTGGAGTCAGGAGTGACTCACAGCTGACCCTCCAGTAGGTATTCAGAGGCTCTATACAGCAAAGGAGGAGAAAGCCCATTTTTCTCCCATGGAATGGTTAGTGGAATAGAACCACCTGCCTTAGGGTTGGAAGTGAAACTCCTTATCACTAAGCTACCAGAGTTCCCTATATATGTTGCTGTTATGTGCTGTCAAGTTGTAACTGACTCATAGCTGACTTTCCAGAGACTATAAATTGCATAAGAGGAAACTGCTCATTTTTCTTCCGCAGAGCACCTGGTGGAAATGAACCACATGCCTCTGGCCTGGCAGCACAACTCCTTACCACTAAGCCACCAGAGATCCCAATGCTATCTGCAGTACAAAGATGAAGAGTTCCTAGTTGAGGTCATTACTATGTTTGTTCGTGTGTATAAAGAAAAGCTCTTGTTGTTGTTGTTGTTACATGACATCGAGTCACTTGCGATTCATAGTGACCCTATGTACAAGAGCTCTAAACGCCGTTCTATCCTGTGCCAACCTTGCCGTCTCAAACACACTCATTCCTACCACTCCACCCACAGAATTGATCCATCTCATCGAGGGTCTCCCTCCACTCTCCCAAACATGATGTCCCTCTCCAAGGACCAGTCCCTCCTTGCAACATGCCCAAAGTGTGTCAGATGAAGCTTCAGAATCCTTGACTCCAAAGAGCATTCTGGCTTCACCTTCTCCAGGACAAACCTGTTTGTTCTCCTAGCAGTCCATGGTATATTCAACACTCTTCTCCAGCACCACAGCTCAAAGGTATCAATTTCATCATCCCTATTCACTGTCCAACTCTCCTATGCATAGCACGTAATTAATTGCAAAGACCATAACCTGAATCAGGCACACCTTAGTCTCCAGCCTGACATTGTTGCTCTTCAGTACTCTTCAGAGGTCCCTCACAGCTGACTTCCCCAATGCAATTTGTCTCCTGATTTCCTGGCTGCTGTTACCAAGAGTGTTGAATGTGGAACCAAGTAAACTAAAACTTAATTATCTCAATCTCTTCACCATCCATACTGATGCTGCCAATTGGCCCTGTGGTGAGAATCTTTGTTTTCTTGATGTTGAGCTTCAATCCATATTGAAGACTGCAGTCCTTGGCCTTCTGCAGCAAGCGCTTCAGGTCCTCCTCAGTTTCAGTAAGCAGGGTGTGTCATCTGCATAACACAGGTTGTTGATGATTCTTCCACCAATCCTGATGCCACATTCCTCCTCATACAGCCCAGCATCTTGGATGATCTGTTCTGCATACAGATTGAAAAGGTATGGAGACAGAATACATCCCTGACAAACCCCTTTCTTGATTTTGAACCATCCAGTGTCTCCCTGCTCTGTTCTTATGACTTCCCCTTGGTCCAAGTATAGGTTTCGCATAAGCACAATCAAATGTTCTGTGTTCTGGGATTCCCATTCTTCTCAGAGTCAGCCACAGCTTGTTGTGATCCACACAGTCAAAAGCCTCTGCATAGTCAATGAAGCACAGATAGATATTCTTCTGGTATTCTCTGCTTTCTGCCAAGATGCCTCCAACATTAGCTATAGTATCCATAGTACCAAAACCTCTTCTAAATCCAGCCTGCACATCTGGCAGTTCTCTGTTGACATATTGCTCCAAACGTTTTTGGATAATTTTCAGCAGAATCTTGCCTGCATGTGATAGCAATGATATTGTTGGATAATTTCCGCACTCTGTTGGGTCCCCTTTCTTTGGAATGGGAACAAATATCGATCTTTTCCAGTCGGTTGGCCAGCTGGCTGTCCTCCAGATTTGCTGGTACGGCCTCATCATAAGAAGTCGCACTGCAACCTCAAAGGCTCACATGGTTTTAATCCACCAGCAGCTGTTCCATGGGACAAGGACAATCTCCTCTCGGTGACTTACTGCCTCTGAAATTCTTGAGGGACAGCTATGAATTGGTTCTAATTTGATAGCACACAACAATAACAACAACATATATCAATATAAAAGTATGTTGTTCTCCAACTTCTATAACTAGGTGCTCTGTCTCCCTCCCCACAAGAAACCACAGCTTGATCTATTTCTGTACCAGTTCAAGACTAAGCTGTGTGAATACATGCAAATATCTATCCATAATCTTTATATATTTTTAGAGGGTGACTTTAAAGTTAAACCTTGCTCTCAGTCTTTAGATATCTTAAAGGCACATATATTTTAGTTCTTTTTAAAAAAAATCTATTTTTTAAAAATCATTGTTGCACATTTTCTTCCCCCTCCCACAGCCTACCTCCATAATGTACGTCTTGTTCCAGATTGTTCTCATGCATATAATTAACAGTTACATATTCCTTTTGGACAGTTCTTCCCCTCATCTGATCTAATGCAATGTTCATTTTCTATCTACTCTTCCCATGAGTCCCCACCCCATCTGTCTTATTTTATAACAGCCGTGTTATGTAGTATTGTCATTTTGTGACTGAGATATTTCATTCAGCATGATGTCCTCCAGGATCCCCCATGCTGTGTAATGGTTTTTTTTGCGTTCACTGTTTTTCAGTGCTGCATAATATTCCATTTTGTGAATGTACTATAGTTTCTCCAACCATTCATTTGTTTTGGGGTACTTGGGTTGCTCCCATTTCTTTGCTATTGTGAATAAGAGCAATAAACATGGGTGTGTATACATCTGAGTGGAGGCTCTGGTTTCTTTAGGGTATATTCCCAGTGGCAGAATTGCTGGGTCAAATGTGTTTCTACTTGCAATTTTTTGAGAAAACATCAGGCCACCTTCCATAGTGGCTGTACCAGCAGTGAATAAGAGTTCCAATCTCTGCATAACCTCAGCAGCAAGTGTTGTTTGCTGTCCTGCTGAACTTTGCTATTGTTGCTGGGAAAAGTATGTATTTTATTTCTGATGCGAGAATGATAAGCATTGGTTCTAGAAAAAGACATTGCAAGTCTCCTAGCCATTGTCAAGATAAAAATGGTCCACAGTTTTTGCTATTAATCACTGATTCATCATTCAAATATTAGGCTTGATCTTCAGAACATGGGAGAGGTCATCTCAAAACATACTGTTACACTAGATACCTAATAATGTCTTGAACACGGTTGAATTTATTTAGATCATGGTGTATCATTTTCATGAATATTCTATAAGGGAGATATAATCTTTTAGTTCTCTGCTCCTTTTCTTTAAGGAGATGGCATTCACTTGAACATAAGCCAATTTGACATTTTAAGTTGGTGCCATTACAGCAACACTGTTGTGCCCAGTACAAAGATGGAGAACAGAACGGTTATCAGTTGGGGTCATTACTATGGCCAAATCCCACCCCCTGCCAATCCCAGGTGTCCTAGCTGCTCAGGGCAGCAAACTGTGGGGCGCACCCCCCTCCCTTTGTCCCCAGGCCTGCGTTTCCCATCTGGATGAAGAACTCTTATGATTGATGAATGTTCCGAGGTCTGGAGGAGGTAAGTGACCAGTCAGCCAGTCAGGGCCAGGATGGGATAGCCCTGCCAAGGTTCTTGCTCTGCCAGGAACAGACCCCACTGTGATGACCACTCCTCTCTTCCTCCTTACCTCCTCTCTGCTCACCATGGAACCTGAGCTGCCTTTCAGAGCAAAGAAAGGGGAGAAAAACTGAGGGAATTCTAATAGGGAGATTTCAGGACCTAAATGGAGATTTTAGCTCCATTCCCTGTGTGGGAACAGGGGTGGCAGCATGGCCTGAGGACAGAGGACAGGCAGGGACTGTCCACCCCCTTCGAGCCAGGAAAAGGAGGCGGGGTCCCCCATCCAGTGCATCATGTCCAGGTGAGGAAAGGAAAGTTCCTGCTTGGAGATTCGCCTCAATCTTTTTACTTTTTTTTTTAAAAAAAGACTACCTTTATTACATGAGGCACTAACATCCCTAAGAACAACAACAACAACAAAATGGGTCGTGCCCCCAGCAGCTGTGACCCATGCCCCGCGTGTGATGGAGACAAGGGGCGTCCTCGAGAAGCCAGGGCGCTGTCCCCTCAGCCCAGTCCCTGTGAGCCTGGCATCCTCGCATGACCCTCCGCTGAGCACCTGCAGCAGTCGGGGGTCCACGCCCTCTCCCACCCCCACAGCTCGAGGAGGGCTGCACCGGGCCACAAAGAGAGGAAAGGATGCGGACAGGCGAGCAGGGAGGGAGGGAGCAGGCGCATCCCGAGCCTGAGCGAGACAAAGAGAATCTGTGCGGAGGGTGGGCTTGGGGGGGACGCCCCGCCCCGCAGAAGCTGCCGCTTTTAGCTCGGTGGTCGCCATGGCAACGCGGGTATTAGCGATTCCATCTGACATTAACATGCTGCCACCGCCCTGGCGCAGGGTGCAGGGCCGATGGGTGGGAGTGTGAGTGCGAACACACGCCCACGCCGGCGGCTCCTTTTAGGCCCGAGTTTTATGCATCATTTCTAGGACCCCTCCCCAGTCCTTCCTCCCTCCTTCCGGCTGTTTTTGTTTGTTTGTCTTTGGGGAGAAGGTGATGATTTGGGGCTTAGAGCATCTGCTGGCATATTGATGAGCTCCCTGGGCTGCTGAAAAGGAAGAGGGGTATAGATGTGGGTCAGTGCAGGGTACACGGCTGATTTAAGACGAACACATTAAGAAAGGGGCTATCTGGGCAAATAGCAGGCCCTCTTAGTTATTTATTTATCTTAATCAGGGCGCTGGATTAGCCGGGAAGAGTGAATGGGGGTGGGGGTGGGGAGCCACCACTCAGGCATCTGAACCAGGATTAGAGGGAACCCTGAAGACTGGAGGCCCGTGGGGACAATTCTGCAGCGTTCTGCTGCACGTGACAGTTTTCCTGTTCAGACTCCAGATCCAGAAAAAGAAAAATCAATCTGTGCACTTTTTTTTTCTTCTTTTTTTTTTTGGGGGGGGGGTGTTGGTGCCTCTCCGGCTGTTTCATAATCCACACTCTCTAAGGGTGGAAACTGGTAGCAATCATCTGTAACTGCTGAGCTCATGAGTTCTGGGACAGCGGTGCAGGTGCTGGGCCCAGCCACCTGCACAAAAGATGTCTACAAAGAGGTCCTCCCGAAGGCCGTCCCTCAGATGCTCTAGGGACCAGGCGCAGAAACATCCTGTTAGCAAGGAAAGCTTCCCTGTGAAGCCAAACAAAGAGCCACCAAGTGCAGATGGGAAGTTTTTGGAAACTCAGTGAATACCAAAATGTGGGCGGGGACATAGGCCCTTTTTTCCATCAGGCAAAGTCTCATCTTTATGACCCAGCTTGCTGATGACTGGGGCATTCTACTTTGTAAGAGGACAGAAAACAAGGGATACTGGTGGATAGCCGGTGCATGACAGGGTGGTGGGGTTGATAGCAGACTGGCTCTGGCTGCTCTGTTCTCAGTGGCACCATTGCCTGCGGACTGTTTCCACAGGAACAGGAAGGAATAGGGATAGGAATAGGAAGGCGTGGGGTCTGACTGCAACACCCCTTCCTAATCAATGGGTGCTCAAGAGTAGGACTCCATGGTCTCTGTGGGGTTTTGGGAAGGGGTGTTCCTCCTAAGAGTCCCAAGTGCTGCTTGATTATGTTGAAACCACTCTTTTATCCTTGGGTGGGCAAGTATGCTTCTCAGCTGGATCTCACAGCCAGTGAGAGACACATCAGAAACAGAATAAACGTAAACTGCTGTGACATTTAGGGAGCTCTGGTGGCATAGCCGGTATAGAACTGTGCCGCCAAATCAATGATGGCACCTTCTCTCATGGTTCAAATCCCCAGTGACTCCATGGGAGAAAGATGATGGATGAAAGAAGGTCCTGGTGGATCTTCTTGTGCAATTTACAGCCTCTGAAAATCTGCTGGAGGGTCAGCTATGAGTTAGTTCCTACTCGACAGCAGTAAGATCTGAGAGTTGAGATGTTACTATCCCAGGATCCCGTTGACAGTAGTGTTACCATATTCAAAGATGATTGGCGAAGTTTATTCTCCTTGCAGATGGTATCACAAATGGCAGGAGGTAGGGACGAATGGCGAGGAGAAGGACTTGGGGTGCTGAGAACCCAGGGCAGGGAAAACCTCCTTTTGTTCAGCAACGTCTAAATCTAACATACTGCCTTTATAGTGCTTATGTAAAAGACCAACCTTTAATTCCAGAAGTTTACAGTTCTAGAACTCAGAATTGAGAGATGATCTGCCCTTATGTCTGCTTTCAATGGGGAAGCATCTAAAACATCCTGGCTGAATGCTATTTATTTCCTAAGGACCCCTCCCTTGGGGACAGATGGCCCGTGCCTCCCTCAGCTGCCCACTCTAGTGTTCTTGCGTCCTGACAGTGAAGAAGTTCTTCGTTAACCATGACAACCAACCTACTCCTTAGAAACACACCTAAACTAGGGACGAGGAAGCCAGGCTCTACATATTGTTTCTGGAATCTAAAATGAGTGCTATGATAGTGAACGCGGTCTTCTCTCAGAAGCTGACGTTGTGTGATAAAGGCCCATAGATTCTCACACACTTACTACAACTTGAAAAGGAGAATACTGAGGTCGTGAAGATGATTTCTCAACTGCTCCAGTGTTTGACAGTCAGAGTTTTAGGGAAGAGTTGAGCATAGATGCTAGTGAAATGAAAGGCTAATAAATGTAAAGCTACTGCTTCTTGTTGTTATGCACTGATGAATTGGAACTGACTTGTTGCTGACCTGCTAGTGAGTTTTCAGAGGCTGTAAACAGCTTGGGGGGAGGTTACCTATCTTTCTCCTGTGGAGCAGTAGCTGGATTTGAACCATATGCCTTTGGGTTGAGAGTGTAACTCCTTACCACTAGGCTAGCAGAACTTCCAAAGCTACTTTCCAAAGCAAAGACAGTTTGCTGAGAAATGAACTATACCCATCCAACCTGGATTAAATGAATGCTTCCCTGAAATATTTTAAGTATTTATATCTGAGAAAAATATATATATATATTCTCCTAGACCAAAGTTAGGGATGCATCCTGTCTCCATACCTTTTCAATATATATGCAGAACAGATCATTTGGAAGGCTGGACTTTACAAGGAGGAATGTGGCATCAGGATTGCAGGAAGACTGGTCAACAACCTATGTTATACAGATGACACAACCTTGCTTGCTGAAACAGAAACATTTGCTGCAGAAGACCAAGGACTCAACATCAAGAAGACAAAGATTCTCATCACTGGGCCAACCAGCAGAACCATGATAGATGGAGAAGAGTTTGAGGTGGTCAACAATTTCAGCTTGCTTGGTTCCACAATCAATGCCCTTGACTCTAGTAATCAGGAAATCAAAAGATGAAGCACACTGGGAAATAGGCTGTTTGGGACCTCTCCAAAGTGCTAGAGAATGATGTCAATCTAGAGACTAAGGTGTGCCTGATCCAGGCCATGGTCATTGCAATTACTTGCTATGTATCAGAGAGCTGGACAATGACTTGGGATGACAGAAGAAGAATCAATGCCTTTGAGCTCTGGTGCTGGAGAAGAGTATTGACATGGTCTGCCAAGAGAATAAACAGGTCTGTCCTTGAGAGGGTGAAACCAGGCTGCTTCTTAGAGGCACTGAAGGATTTTGAAGCTCCACCTCACAGACTTTGGGCATGTGGCCAGAAGGGACCAGTTCTTGGAGAAGGACATCATGCTTGGAGAGACAGACTTTGGATGAGATGGACTGACACAGTAACAGGGATAATAGGGGTAGGTGTGTCAGGGAGAGTGAGACTGGCTCAAGATAGAGCAGGATTCAGAGCTTTGTATATAGGGTCGCTATGAGTTGCACGTGACTTGATAGCACATAACAACAATGACAACAACGTACAGCAAACAATTTCATATTATGTAGTTAACTGAAAACAAGAAAAGTACAACATAAATGATCTTCATGGGTATCATCCTGTTCACCATGTCTACTCTCCCCGCATCACTCAAGGTCTCTAGTTCTATCTCCCAGCAGTGAGTGGAGACTAGTGGGCTCAGAGATAGAAGGCCCTATGACTAAGAAAGAAATTCTCCACTGTTTAGTCACAATGGAAGAATTTGCTGCAAATCACCTGAACTACCTTAAGATCTAGTTAAATTGTAGATATTGACTTAAAATGAGTTAAAGCATTGGTAAACCTGAAGGGGTATGCAGTGACTTCTAAAACATTGCAAGTTCCAGAGAACACGGAAGACAGAGCAAGTAAGAGGGGATATCGAGATGAGGAGGGTGGGGAAGAGACTGGGGTGACCTCAGTGCAGGTACAGTTCTACATATAAGGGGTGGCCCAAGGACAGCAATGGCAGAGAAGACAAGGAACATAAGAACAGAGGCTGCAGAGGGATCCAATCCAAATTCTTTGAGGAGGGACAATATGTGTGTTTCATTGAACAGCATCATACTCCTTGTTGAGCTCCCTACTATCTTACTGTCCCTAAGCTTCTTAGACAACATGCAGCTGTCACATCACTTCCTTTGCCTAGTTTAACATGTAGAGGGAGAAATACCACACACCCAGAAGGCTGAGAAGGCCCAGGAAAAAGCTAATAGCCAGGAAGAGAAAAGACACAAGAAGAAGAGAAAGAAATGCAGGGTACTGTAACCCAAGAGATGAGGAACCACACCCAAAGATTCTGAATTGCCCAATATCTCTAAGCAGGCTGGTGGAGGAAGTGAAATTCTCACCTAATGTCAGACCTACGGACTGCTGTTCATTCATCTAGTCTAGACAAGGAAAGAAGAGAGTAGAAGGGCCACATATCAACAATAATGAAAGACTGCAATGCACACGAAAAGCAAAAAACTCTCCCCGGGAAACTCAGAAAGCACTTAAAAACCACTTCTTCAGTATTAGTGATTAATAAGGATACTCTGAAATCAAGTGTACCAGCTCTAATGTGAGAATGACTAGGATAAAAGCCTGTCTTCTCATAAGCAGTGTGCCCTGGGGCATGTTCTTTAATTTCTCTAAGCCTCAGTTTCCTCACCTGTGAAATGGGTACGATAGTCATGTCACCTTCGCACAGATTTTATGAAGATTAGGAAACAATGATGCATGGCATAGTGGTTGGCATACAGTACAGTGTTTAAAAAGCACTTACCACCACTGCTTTAATGACTACCAAGCTTTCCAACCAGGGGCAAATGTTGGGAATGAACATTTTTTTTAAATTTTATTTTATTATTTTTTGTGCATGTACTGTCAAATCAGATCTGACTGGTACAGGAGGAGACTGTCCCTCCTTCTCCGGCAGAGCATTTGGTGGATTCGAACAGTGTACTTTTGGGATTGCAGTACAACTTCTTGCCACTAGGCCACCAGAGCTCCCTGGGAATGAACATTCTTTAAGTGGTACAGCAGTTGTTTGTCTATTTGCTGTACTGAATAACTTGGAGTTGCAGTGATGCTGAACACTGTGCCATGGTTGTGTCAAATACCATAATGGTTACCCATCATGGACAGTGTTTGGAGGAGCTTCCAGATTGATTCAGGTTTGGAAGCAGTAGTGACATCCACATGCTAAACCAGATGCCTTTGGAAACTCTATAAACTCTATCAACATAAAGAAATGATGTTAATTATAGAACAGAGTTCAGGTCTTTTGTTCACAGGGTTACTATGAGTTGTATATGACCTGATGACACTTAACCACTGCTAAGTGTGACTAGTGTTGTTATATTTTGGAGGAATATTCTTCTACTTTGTACGTCACTCTTCGTCAATTTGTTGGACTGAGGCAATCTGGGTTTGCTGTGATGCTGAACCTTGTGCCACTGAGGTGTGAAATGCCAGAATGGTTTCCCAATGTGAACAGTGTTTGGTGGAACTCCCAGTTGTAAAACAGGTAGCAGGAGTGGCATCCACTTCCTGAACCACATGCCTCTGAAAACTATAAACTTGGAGAAAAGACAATAGCTATAGAAAGGCATTTTATAGAAAGGTCTTTTGTTCATGGAGTCACTATGAGTCGTGCTCGACTCAATGGCAATCACAACTAGAAGAAGGGAGCATTGGCAGCCCAGTGGTAAGGAGTTGCACTTCCAATTCAAAGGCTTGTGGCTTGAATGCACTGGCTGCTTCATAGGAGAAAGATTGGCAGCTTCCTCGTGTGTGATTTACAGCCTCTGAAAACCTGCTGAAGGGGCAACTATGAGTCAACCTCAAGGCACATAACAACAACTAAAATTTTTGGATGGTCCTTTTCTATGCATGGGAAACATTTATTTTCTTTGAGGCTAAGCGAGTATATGTCTCTGTGAATTTCCCATGGTGGAAAAACCCCATCCTCTGCTTTGTTGTCAGTGGAGCATGCTTCCTTCTGCTATCAGTTTACGATTCCCCCTGTTGGTGAGAAAGCCCCAGTCTCAGTTTCACAACTGAAAAAGTGTTTCTTAGCAGAGTCTCATGAACTCTCTCCATGCCTGTGGACTCAGGTTTATGATGGAAACAATGAAGAAGGTACGTATTTCTATGTTTTGCTTCTTTTTGTTTTCCTTAACAATTAAGTCATGTAAATTTTTATGACAACCAAGATTAAGAAACCTCAACCTGAAAGAGTTGAAATGCTGATGAGCTTCTCCCCGACCCCATCTGTAAAATGGGTCTATGAGGTTCGATCATTTAACATGAGTGGGAAACCGCAGGCTCCTGAGGTGATGGTTCTCAGTTCACAAATCAGAGATGCGCTTCCACTCTTCCTTCCTTCCTTCCCCACAAAGGTTCCTGTGGCCATCTACCTTAGAGACCCAAAGAGTTTGGCATTCACGGTTATTTTTAGCCTCACCAGCTGTTCAGATGAGGTTGCCATGTGGCATGCAGTTATGGAAAGCAGGGGCTGTGCTTTGGTTTCCAGACGTGATTATTTGACATTTATTGTGAACTGATTTCTAAAATTCCTTGTCTTTTTGGGTGATCTCAAAACTTCCTGGGATAGAAGGTGTGACACTAGAGCTGTGCACTTGCAAAGCTGCTCCAGGTTGGAGATGAGACCCAAATGTTGCCATGAAGCAAAGCTTATGTCAGTGCTTAGGAGTCAGATTGCTGGTCTCTACAAACATCAGTGTTGTAGGCATAAATGGCACAGGAGCCCTGGTGGCACAGTGTGGAATGTATCGGGCTGATAACCAAAAGGTTGGTGGTTTAAATCTAATGGCTGCTCCACAGAACGATGAAGTAATCTCCTGCCTTGGGAACTTGATGGAGGGCTGCCAAATTCGTCACTTGTCAACCCATCTCTTTTGCCTTCTATCTGACTCTATCATAAGATCTATTCAAATAACATCCTTCATCAGTTCTGAGTTTGGAAAAAAAATCTTCCATTGTGCATCTGTGCATGAAAATGTGACACAATGGAGTTTCTGAGAGGCAGAAATGATTAAGCACTCAATTAGCAGTTTGGACCCATCCCAAGGCACCTTAAAGAAAGCCTGGTGACCTGTCTCCAAAGAATGCAGGCTTGAAAATCATATGGACCAGGGCTCTACTAAGGCACACTTGGGTCTATCACGAGTTGCCATCATCTAGATCCCTAGATAACGCCTGTGTAAGATAAAGACATAAATGAAGGGAGAATCCTAGCTGCATAGTGGAAAAGAGCTTGAGACTTTTCATCTGGATCGGCGCCACCCTCGCTCAGGAAGGCTGCTAACCTTTTCTGTGAGCTGGTAAGCTTGGACCTATATTTTCAAGGTAAAGATATTCTCAGCAGGGAGGCGGCATGGGTCTTCAACCAAGATGAATCTTTCATTGACCATCTGGAACTGCTTTTCATTTCCTTTCAAGAGAATTCTTGAAAGGTGGAGAGGAAGTTTTCTGTTAAATAGGGTTTCTACTGATGTACCCTCTTTGCCCCACCCCCCAGCCTTCTGCTTGAAGCTGATAGGAACCAATGCCAAGAGCAGCAATTATCGGCAGTTACATCCAGGCCACTGCTGGTTTCTCTACAATGAGTTTTCATAAGCGCACAGCGGGGTTCTTTCCCCAGTACCCCCACCATTAAGTGGTGTTTGAAGCGGTAGAATACACGATCTGCAGGATGACAGCATACTCTTAGAGTTATCAGACACAGGATGTAACCATTTTCTTTAAAAATGGCTGTATGAACAAAGTTCCCATCTAAACCTGGGGACTTTAGAAGAATCCGGATGGTCTCGAAGCTGTCCCTGGTGCTGCCAAGTCCATCACTAGATGCTGGGTGTGTATGGGGGTGTAGTTGATGGCCTGTGGCTAGCTCCAGACAGGGAGGGGTCTGTGTGGTGGTCCACAGAATGCTGGCTGATGGATGGTGACTTGAGTGTTCAGCTGGTCTGAGCCACAATGGCAGGCACTGTGGACTCGAAGTCTAGGGTTTTCGTTCCTCTGTCTACATTCATGCTTTCTTCTTTGTCTACATTCCAAAGAGATCCTGATGAGAGGACAGAGGCAAAGCATTGTGTGCACCATCAAAGCCAAGCAGAAGTGGGACCACCTGAAGTTTCATGACTGTCTAGTTGGACCCTCTGGGATCCCCTCCACCTGAGGCTTGCACTTCTCCTGCCTTGCTGGGCCACAGGGTTAGGGGAAGACAGTCTCATGAGATGTGTCGAATCTCCTCTGCTCCTTGGATGGCTCTTGGCAAGACCCCCCGAGGACCCTGTCACTGTAGGTGAGGGGAGAAGGAAGGCTGAGAAGCATCAGAGCAGTGCTGAGAAGCTGGTCTCCTGAGGACCAGGAAGTCAAGAGGAACGGACCCTTAAGTAGAACTCAGGCAAATGTGTGTGGGAACTTCAGTGTGGCGGGTTGAAGGACAGGCCTTCCCTCAAGGATATGCAGGGCCTAATTCCCAGAATCTGTGATTCCATCTTAAAAGACAATAAAGGATGCTATAGATGTGATTAAGTTAAAAAATCTTGACGAGGGAAGATTATTTTAGATTACCTGGGCTCACTCATGCATATTTTATTAGAGGAAGGAGGAGAGAGATTGCAGGAGTAGAGAAGGCTATGTGACACCCAGGCCTTCTGAGGCTGAGGAGAAGTGATGTGGCCACAGCCACTGAATGTCTGGAGGAGGCAAGGATGGAGCTCTCTGGAGAGAAAAGGACGCGTGGTCATGCTCACACCTTGAGGTCAGCCCCAGTGCGACTGACTTTGGAGGACTAGCCTCCTGACCGTGAGAGTATAGCTTTCAAATAAAGTTTGTGGCAATTTGTTACAACAGCAGCAGAAAACGGACAAGTAAGTAGACTGTGCTCTCTGATAAGAACTGAAATTCAATTTCAACAAGAATTATACAGTAGGACTAATAAGTGAGAAGAACAGGTATGGCTTGTTGTTGTTAGGTGCTGTCGAATTTGCTGATGAACAGATCAAAACATTGCCTGATCTTGTGTCATCTTCAGTCTCTGCCATGTTTATTTAATATGTTGTTGTCGTCACGTGCCATCGAGTTGCTTGTAACTCATAGTGACCCTATGTACAACAGCCCTAAACCCTGCTCTAACCTGTGCCAATCTTATTGTTTCTGACACACCTACCCCCATTACCCCAGTCACTGAGTCAATCCATCTCATCGAGGATCACACTTGTTGCTGAACAGATTTTGACTCCTAATGACCCTAAAGGGCAGAGAAAAACTGTCTTATAGGGCTTCCAAGGCTGTAATTTTTATGGACATTGAATGCCACATCTTTTTCCTGGGCAGATGTTGGTGGATTCAAACTCTTGACCTTTTGGTTAGCAACTGAGCACTTAAGCACTACACTATTAGGCCTCTTTTTAAAATATATAGAGACAGCACCTAAACTCTGAGAAAATACATACACACTCTTTCTCTGTCCTACCCCTGAGTTTGAATCAGCAATTGTTCTTACTAACTTCCCAAAGATTAGGCCTTCTATGATAGTCATTCATAGTAAACTGGAACAGGCAGCTGTGAATTGAGGAAAAAAGACCTAAAATAAGCTATCCACCTTAGAGGAGGTTCCAGAAAACAGCACTGACACAATGGAGATAAAAGTGGAAGTAGATGAGGGTAAGAAGCCACCTCAGAGGTGCCAGTGTCCTGCACGGAGGGGAAGGTGCAGGTCCACCAGAGGGAGAGGAGCTTCTTCAGGAAGAATAGAGGGTAAGCAACAACTGACCCTCAGTCCCATCCTCAAACCCCTTCCTCAGGGATGGACTTTAAATCTGAGGGGGTGGTTTATTTTACATGAGAGGACCTTGTTGTTGTTGAGCTGACCAAGACTCATAGTGACCCTATGGACAACAGAATGAAACTTTGCCCTCTCCTTGCCCTAAAGAGAACTCTAGAAACCCTCAACTTCGGGGTGTGGAGAAAGGGGCAGTGTGTATTCTGTGGAGGGAGCAGGATGGGAGCGCTGGGTGTTACCTTTTTGGGGAGCAGGTCTCCTGTGGAATGTTTTGGTGGGGCAGGTACCTTTTGCTAAAGGCTCAGGACAATGATTCTGTCGTCTCTGTAAGGAACATGCTCAGGGGGTGAGAGATTCCTCCAGGGAGAGAATCCACTCTGCCTCCCAGTCTTAGCCAAACTCCAAGAGGCTCTCCTGAGACAGTGGCCCTGACAGGGAGGTGCTGGGCTGCTTCCCAGTGTGTCAACAGACAGACAACAAACAGCCCTCTTACTGCACACTGTTGCCTCCACAACTTCAAAGGCTCCAGCAGCATCTACACTCAGACACAGTGTCCGCAGTACTAGAGGAGGTGCTATGGGGCTTTGCAGTCAAAGTAGAAGCCACAGTCTTAGTTCACTAGAGCAATACATATAAACACAAATGGCAGCTGTTAAAGTGCATGACATCAAGGAGAACTGGCAAACGAGGCAGAAGATAACCAAGCACTTCCATTAGACTGTATCTGTAAGCTTGAGTAGGTCACAAACTCAAAGCCTTTTTGAAAAAGACTTGAAAACAGTTTTAGTAAAACATATAAGCTCAGATTATTGTATGACTTAAATGAGATAATGTATATGAATGTACTTTAAATTTTTTTATCTTTTAAAAATGTTTTTCATTATACAAGTTTATTTATAAAATTTGAATACATTATTTTTCACACCAGTTCCTTCCCATTTCCCTACTCTCCATGAATGCACTTTTAAAATGGTAATAATTGAATCTTAAGATAAAATGTATAGCATACAGTATTAGAATGGGAAGAGGGAAATATATTGTTGTTGTTATTATGTGCCGTCGAGTCGCTTGTGACTCATAGCGACCCTATGTACAACAGCCCTAAACTCTGCTCTGTCCTGTGCCAACTGCACTGTCTCTGACACTCCCATCCCGATTACCCCAGTCACTGAATCAATCCACCTCATAGAGGGCCTTCCCCTCCTGCGCTGTCCCTCCACCCTCCCAAGCATGATGTCCTTCTCCAAGGACCAGTCTATCCTCACAACATGTCCAAAGTATGTTAGACGGAGCCTCAGAATCCTTGCCTCCAAGGAGCCACCCCGTTTAACCCTTTCCAGGACAAATCTGTTTTCCTAGCAGTCCATGGTATTCTCAGTACTCTTCTCCAGCACCACAGCTGAAAGGCATCAATTCTCCTTCTATCCTCCTTGGTCATTGTCCAACTCTCTGAGGGAAATATACATATATTTATAAACTAGATATTAGTCTAATTTCAAGAATATAATAATTGGTGATTCAACAGGCCACTTTGGGAAGATAATGAAAAATATCCTCCAACAGAAGAGAACATGTTGATACTGCCTGTACTTGACAGTGGTTTTAGTAAGTCTGCTTCTTTTAGCCTTCACTTCCTTTAAAGAACTGTCCCGCCTGGACTCCAGCATGATTGGGGCTTTGGATGCCATCACAGGGCTGTGCTCCCAGCCTCAGGGATGGACAGATAAGCTGGGCCAAGACAATCACAGTTCCCTACTGTTGGCCTCAGGGCTTTTGCGTGCAGACAGCATGTGATCTAAAGTGGGCCAATCAGAGACTTTCCTTGGTTGAGGGAGCTCTGGTGGCCTAGTGGCAAGAAGCTGCAACTACAATCCCAGAGGTGCACGGTTCGAATCCACCAGATGCTCTGCCGCGGAAGGAGGGGCAATCTCCTCCTGTACCAGTCAGATCTGATTTGACGGTACACACACACAGAGACTTTCCTTGGGATTTATACATTTTGAGGCAGTAAAAGTTTTGAAGTTTTTTCCTTTCTTTGTTGCTAAATTGGCATGATGTGAACTGGAGCTTCTGATGGCCAAAATATTTCTTGGGAAGAAAGCTATTGGTGTGCACCATGGAGTCAGAACCAACTTACAGCTGACCCTCCAGCGTGTTTTGGGGGGCCTTTCAATTACATAAGAGGAGATTGCCCATCTTTCCCTGAGGAGGTGGATCTGAACCACCAGAGAGGGTCAGCCCTTGGGTACTCCAGTTTCTTCTAATGCTTCATTCACTTTGGAGTTTAAACAGATCACTCCAACAGAAAGAGTTCTGATTTATATACAGAGCTTATTCAACAATATGGTACAAAATGTGATAGAAGAAAAGAATACTGTTGGAAAAAGATTCTGCAGAAATAATCCCCCCCCCCAGCTGGGTGGGGATGTCAGGGGAGGCATTAGCTCAGCATTTAGAGATCTCTATCATCAATTTTCTAAACCTGACTCAAGGCATCAGCAAGCTTCAACCTTGTATTAATCAAACAGAAAATGCTCATGTGCATGTATAATAATGAATGCTAGGAGAAGCATTTGCTGAAGGTTTGCATAGATTACTCTAAGACTTGACAAACACCATCAGCTAAGGGAGGTGAAGCACACATATCCATAGACACTAATGCCGAATTGTGGAGAAAAGTAATGGGGATAATGCTGATGTTTCAAAAGTTATTATTTTTAACATTATAGTGATTTTCCTTTGAACAGGAAAATTCCTGTCTGTACAATTGCATTTGGAACCACAGAAATGATCCAATTTAAGAGGTCACTGTACTTTAGTCTTAACATTCACTCTTAGGACGACCCCATTATCTAGCAGCAAACTACAAAATAGCCAGTCTAATGTGAAGTATACCCAGTCCATTATGCTTTTGTAGCATAAGGATACTCTCAAGTTAAGGATCTCTCCAGGCACAATGGTTACATGCTTGCCCACTAGTCCAAACGCCAGTGGGAGTGAGAAGTGGCAGTCTACTCCTGTATGGACTTGCAGCTTTGGAAAGTCTAGGCATGTGTTCTAATCTGTTTTATAGGATGTCTACACTGTTGTTAAGCACAAACTGAATCAACTACAACTCACAGGGACCCAATGAACAACAGATTTGAACCTTGCCCTATCCTGCACCATCCTCATTTCCTCTGATATGTTCAAACCTATTGTGACAGTCACTGTGTCAATCCACCTTGTTAAGAGTCTTCTTTTCTTTCTCGGCATGATGTCTTTTTCCAAGGACTGATCCTTACTGACAATGTACCGAAAGTGTGTGAGGTGACGTTTCACCATCCTTGCCTCTAAGGAGCAGCCTGGTTGTGCTTCTTTTCTTCAGGACAAATTTGTTTGTTCTCTGGTAGTTGACAGGATGTTCAGGACTCTGCCCCAACACAATTCAAAGGCATTGATTCTTCTATCCTCCTTCTTCATTGTTCAATATTTGGATGCAAAGGAAGTAACTGAAAAGGCCATGGTTTGAATCAGGGATACTTTGGTGTTTAAACTGACATCACTGTTCTTTAGCACTCTGGAGAGGTCCAACATAGCCAATTTTTTTCAGAGCAACTGCTGACACCATGAGTGTTGATTGTGGATCCAAGCAAGATGAAATAATTGAAAATTTCAGTCTTTTCTCCATTTATCATTATGCTGTCTATTGGTCCAGTGAGGAGGATTTTTATTTTTACGATACTGAGATGTGATCCATACCGAAGGCAGTAGACTGATTTTTTGCAGCATGTGTTTCCAGTCCTCGTCACTTGGAGCAAGCAAGGTTGTCTCATGTGCATAACACAGATTGTTGATCAGTCTTCCTCCAACCCTGATGCCACATTTTTCTTCATATAGTATAGCTTCTCGAACGAATTGTTCAGCATACAGACTAAGTAAGCATGTAGAAAAAATACGACCCTCATGCACATCTGTCCTGATTTTAAACCATGTCTCCTGTTTTGTCTGAACAACAGCTTCTTGGTGTAGGTATAGGTTTCACACGGGTACGATTAATTGTTTTGAGATTCCCATTCCTTACAGTGTTAGCCATAATTTGTTGTGACCCACACACAAACAATTCTGTATAGTCAATAAAACACAGATGAACATTTTCTGCTATTCTCTGCTCTCAGCCAAGATCCATCACATCACCAATGATGACACCACTATCTCCTCTGATTCCAGCTTGAATCTCTGTCATTACCAGTCATTTTTAAAGAATATTCAGCAAGATCTTACTCGCATGTGATATTGATGGTTGAGCTGGAACTTACTCATAACTGACCCTCCAGTGGGCTTTTTAGGCAGTTAATACAGCACAGGAGCAGACGGCCTCTCTTGTGCTGGCAGAGCAGCTGGCAGATTTGAACTGCGGCCTTTGGGTTGTTATTTTAACTCCTTACCACTAAGCCACCCGTGTGCTTTGATATTAGTGATGTTGTTAGATAATGTCTTCTGTGTTCTTTCAGAGAATCCTTCTTGGGAATGGGAACAAATATGCATCTCTTCCAGTCAGTGGGCTAGGGAGCTATCTTCCAGATTTCTTGGCATAAACTAGTGGGCACAATTAATACTGCATCTGTTTGTCGAAACATGTCAACTGATAGCCCATCAGTTTCTGGGGTCTTATTTTATGCCAATGCCTTCGGTGCAGCTTGAATTTCTTCCCTCATTAGCATTGGTTCTTGATCATGTGCTACTTCCTGACGTGGTTCCATGGCAATGAATTCTTGGTACAGTGACTCTGTGTGTTCCTTCCATCTTCTTTTGATGTTTCCTGCATCATTAGAGATTTTGCCCATAGAATCCTTCAGTATTGCAACCTGAGGCTTCAAATTATTTTAAGTTCTTTCAACTTGAGAAATGACAGGTCTATTTTCCCTCTTAATTTTCTAGCTCCAGTTCTTTGCACATTCCATCATAATTGTCTCCTTGGGCTGCCCTTGGTGCATTTTTCAGTTCTGCTCTGTCCTGTAAAGTCACTATGAGTCGGAATTGACTCAATAGTACACAACAACAACAGCAACTCACAAGTTCTGCACTTGCCACTCCCAGTGCTGATAGAGAGCTACTCAGAAGCCCACTGACCACTTCAAAGTGCAGGCTAGGTGGGAAGGCTTGCTTCCTATCCCAAGAACTCCATTTACAGGAAAAGATGGACAGCAGTTATTTCTATTGACAAGACCACAGGCAATTTTCAATTTTTCTCTAAACTTTTTTAGGCTTTCCAAAATTTTCCTCATGAACATGTGATAATTATTTTTAATTAGAGAAAGATACTGCTTATCTAATTTTTTTGAAAAAAGATCATTGCAGGACCAGGTAATAGGAAGGCTGACACAAATGAAAGGGAAAATTCCATTTCTCAGAGAAGAATATTTTGTATGGAAAATGTGATTCTTCAACAGGTCTGTATGTAGAAGCTTACAGTTAAGTCCTGTCAAAATTTGTAGCTAAGGGTAAGGGAAGTACAAAAAGCAGCTGAAGAGGGTGGGGGAAGTTTCTGCTGATGTTCCACTGACAAATGCTTAGACTAATATTAACTTCTCTTTCTGGTGATGTGTATTTCCATTACTGAATAAATCCCTCCCCTCGCTTTCCTCTGTACCCCCGGTTAACATGCTCACATGCTTTGGCATTGTTGAACCCACTGGAGGGCTATGAGAAGAAATGGAATTGAGGGAGCAAAATATGGTTACAGTTCAAATGTCCAGCTGCTGTACTTCAGTCATCAGGGAACGACAGGTGTCGTCTTAGTCAATCTGTGCGCCAATTACAGAAGATGATACGTTAAGAAAACATGAAAGTTTCCTCCCGAACAATGAAAATCAGTTGGCAATGTTCATATATCCAGCAGCCATTTATGACATGTTAGTCTTTGCAGAGTAACAGGGCATGGTCAGTGTGGACAGGAGAGTAGTAGATAATAAGGGATGCTCCCCACCACATCAAATGTGTGCTATTCTCATTAAAGGCCCTTGTCAGTCTTAATTAAATACAATTTAATCCATAAGCAGTATTAAAAGTGAATGTTATCCTCTTTTGACAAGAAGTGATTGGCTTCTTAAAACAGTGGCCACTGAAGGTGCAAACTATAGGTTTCTCCCTCCCTGAAGCAAAAAATATCAAAGATGCGTGGACACAATTTGTCCAGAGGACCAAGGGACCATCTGAATCTCAGCTTTCATGACCCTGAATCCAGAAGAATGAGAGAGTGCCTGTGATCACTGCCAACTTCTCTGTAAAGGATCACAACTGGAGGTCCTGGATAGAGTCAGGAAAAAAAATATAGAACAAAAGCCAAAATCATAAAAAAGACCAGGTTTACTGTTTTGATAAAAACTCGTTGAACTCCCAAGATGGTGCTCTTTAATCCTGGAAATGAATTCAACTTTCAGTCAAACAATAGACTGACCAATAAGGTGAACAATGAGCCCTGATGATGTAGATTGTGAGGCTGCTAACTAAAAGGTTGGTGGTTCAAGCTCACCACCAGCAGGAGAAAGATAATGGATAGTCTTCTTCCATGAAGAATTACTATCTGAAAGGAATGGCTGATTAGACATTATATGTACAACAAAGTGGGACCAAGATGTGCATTACAAAGGGAGTGGGGGGAGGGAGGAAAATGGGTATTGATGACCGAATGAAAACCCAACCTTTCTGTAAACTTTCACAAAATCACAATTAAAAAAAAATAATTACAGCCTTGGGAACCCAAAGGAATGTTGCAAGGAGCTGGATTTGCCTCAGTGCCACCAAGTTTTCTGTAAGGTTCGCAGTACCACCAGGGAGGAATGTGCCCCCGGGATGAGGTTCAGGAAGCTGGAGCGGAGAGGAAAGGAAGGCACATGGAAACAGAGAGAAAGTGCGAACAGTGCTGGTGCCCCGCGGGAGCAGTGGCCATCACAAATCAAAATGTGTAAGAACTGCTGGGCAGAATTCACTCTTGAAACTTTCATTAAATCACATTAAAAAGTTGAGAGGTTTTTTTTTTTTTTAAATGAGAGGCTGGTCTGATAATACTGGGTTATCGGAAACTATTAACAAGGTTGGAAGCAGGAATGGGATCCACTTCTGAAATAGCTTGCCTCCGGAAATTCTATGGACTTGGAGAAATGATGAAAGTTACACAAGTGTTCAGGTCTTTTGTTTATACTGTTGCTATGAGTCATCTACGACTCAATGGCACTTAACAACAACAACAACAACAACAATATTAACATTAGTGCAGCTAAAGTTGGTATACAACTCTCCACTGGTGAATCTGGCTGGCTTAAAAAAAATTAATGAATGGTAGATATACTTTCAGGAAATGAGATCAACCTTTTGTTGTTGTTATGTGCCATGAAGTTGCCTGCGACTCACAGTGATCCTATATACATGAGCTCTGAACCCTGCCCTATCCTGAACCAATCTCATCATCTCTGACACACCGAATCCCATTTCTCCAGTCACTGAGTCAATCCATCTCATCCTGGGCTTCCTCTCCAGCACAGTCTCTCCACTCTTCCAAGTATGATGTCCCTCTCCAAGGACTGGTCCCTCCTTACCATGTGCCCAAAGTATGTGAGATGGAGCTTCAAAATCCTAGCCTCCAGGGAGCAGCCTGGTTTTACCATCTCCAGGACAGACTTGTTTGTTCTCCTGGCAGCCCATGGTATGTTCAACACTCTTCTCTAATATCACAACTTAAAGGCATCAATCCTTCTTCTATCATCCTTAGTTACTGTCCAGCTCTTGGATGCATAGTAAGTAATTACAAAGGCCATGGTCTGGATCAGGTGCACCTTAGCCTCAAGACTGACATCCTTGCTCTTAGTACTCTAGAGAGGTCCCTGACAGCTGACTTTGCCAGTGCAATTTGTCTTTTGATTTCCTGACTGCTGGTGGTAAGAATGCTGATGGTGGAACCAAGCAAGCTGAAGTTATCAACCATCTCATTTTCTTCTCCATCCATCATGAATCTGCCAATTGGCCCAGTGGTAAGGATCTTTGTTTTCTTGATATTGAGCTTCAATTCATACTGAAGATTACAGTCCTTGACCTTCTGCAGCAAACACATCATGTCCTCTTCAGTTTCAGCAAGCAAAGTTGTGTCATTTGCATAATGCAGGTTGTTGATGAGTAGTATGCCTCCAATCCTGATGCTACACTCCTCCTCCTCATAAAGTTCAGCCTTCCGAATGATCTGTTCTGCATATAGATTGAAAAGGTATGGAGACAGGATGTATCCCTGACACACACCTTTCCTTATTCGAACCATGCAGTGTTTCCCTGCACGACACAAATATTTAATTTTAAAGCATTAAATGAAAAATACAGTGTCCTTTTCTCACCTCAGTGAATTACTAAGTTTTTATAAACATTTGGCGATCTGAATTCACCACAACTCTGAGGAGACGATGCGGCTGTGTGATTCTGCTGAGACTTACAGGGTTTGAAACCACACAAGCCAACTGTACTCAGTCTTACAGGGCTGCTGTGAGCGGAAAACCACTTGGCAGCAATGGGTTTGGTTCTGCTTTTACTTTATGACCCAGTCCACAGAACTTGTTGCTAAGCATATCAAGTAAATAACTTATAAAAACCCCAAACCATCCTATACATTTTTGAATACTGATTTCAGTCTCTTTGAAAAGAAAGACCAATATATTGCACTTAAGATATGTAAACAAGTTCAGTAATATTTGTAATAAACTCAGATAGTATAATCATCTTGGGAGGGTTTTCCTTGAAGAAATGAGAATAAAGTAATTCAAGGGAGAAGGGCCAAACTTCTTTTCTGCTTAACCCATCTCCTGCAGACAGAGGGTCATGAGAAAGCACAGTGAGAGAGATGAGTAGAAAAGAGTCTCTCAGGCTTTAGCGTTCCTGATAGTTTCTGGGGCAAAAGGAAAAGTGCATGAAACAGACTAATATCCTGATGAAAAAAACAAAAGAAGATCCAATTGTATCAGGACCCTTCAAACGGCAAACAGTCTGGGTAAAGTGAGTGGTTTCTTACTGGTTTAGATCTTATAATGAAGCATAAACAGATCACTTGAGTTATGTGAGTGGTGGATGAGGAATTTATTTGCTGATTCCCAAATGGATAATTCTGAAGGCAATACCAAATAATTAGTTTCTCAGTTTTTAATTTGAATTAGGAAGAAAAACTTGATAGTATGAATAAAAAACCACTATTATACACCGTATGGTTCATTTTAAAATTTGAATTCATAGAATTTGATCGGTGTCATAATTTGTACAATTTTTCATCTCATGTCCTGAAATGCTGGCAGTATTCCAACAATTGTTACTGACTCCTTTTAAGCTTCATTGCTTAATATTTCATCCTGGTGGTTTGAAAGAAAAAAAAATAGTTCATGAATTGCATCCTTTCACAGTTAGAAATCCAAGTGCTCACACTTCTTGTCAGCAGGAAGTGGAGGTTGGGAAGAATTCTATTTCTGGAGTTGAAAGGCCACCTTTGACCTCAGAATATGTGGTTGGATGATAGATATTTCTGATTTCTGTCTTACTTGATTAACCCAAGGATTGGAGAAATGTGTAAGAGGGCAACCCCAACAGACTTCTTTCCACTTGGCACTCGAAGATAAGCCATATTAACCATGTCTCAGCAATTTAGGTCTTAAGTATTTCTTTTGGTCCACACCATAGCAATTTCATTTAGATTATTTACAACTTTCCAAACGGAAGTCTTAATAGTCTTCCAGAATGTGTGAGTTAGCATTTGTTCTTCTAGATCAGGCACTCTGCTGGTTTTGCAAATAAAGTTTTATTGAAACATAGTCATGTCCAACATACCATCTATGGCTGCTTCTTTCCGCCTCCCCGCAAAATGACAGAGTTGGGTACTTGCAACAGAGATCATACGGCCTGCCTAAAAGTCTAAAACATTAACTGACTCTTTCTAAGAAAATGTTAGCCAAACCTTGATCTAGATGATAAACTGAGAAATTAAAGAGGGTCTATAGAAAAAGGTGATGTTAAGAAAATCCCAAAACCAAACCCACTGCTGTTGAGATTATTCCAATTTGTGGAGACTCTCCATCATGACAGATGGAGAAAAGATTAACACCATCAATGATTTCACCTTACTTGGATTCACAATCAATACACTTGATACCAGCAGTCAGGAGATCAGGGGATGTATTGTAGTGGGATCTCTGCAGTCAGAGACTTCTCCAAATTACTGAGGAGCAGTGATGTTAGTCAGAAGACCAAGATGTTCTTGACTCAGACCATGATCTTTTCAATCACTTGCTATGGATGTGAGAGCTGGCCAATGAATAAGGATGACCGAAGAAAAATGGATGCCAAAGTCCATGGACTGCCAAAAGAGCAAATAGCTATGTTTTGGAGAATGTGAAGCCACAGTGCTCCTTGTAGAAAAGCTTTGTCTCATACTTTGCGTATATTGTTAGTAGAGTCTATTCCTTGGAGGTGGACGTCATACTAGGAAAGGTGGAGGAACAGTGAAGGAGAGGAAGAACCTCAACCCAGTGTATTGACACAGTGACTGCAGCAATGGGCTTGAGTGTGTCTGAGACTGTGAGGCTGGCGGCACAGGATAGGACAGGGTTCAAATCTGTTATTCATAAGGTCAGTAAGAATTTTACTTGATGTGACCTAACAACCACCACCACCACTACCATAAAAGTTTGAATTTTAGAGTTTATTTTTTTATAATGAACATGAGATTTATTATTGATGAATATATATTAAGACTAATTATGAAATGAACATCTTGAAGTGAAAATTGACTATTAAGGAGCACAGGTGTTAAAAGAGAAAAAAGGAATCAGTATAGAAAAAAATGAAATCCTAGCACACTTCTCAGCTCTAAGGGAGATAATAGTTACAAAATCATAATTACATAAATGCTAGCTGTTGGTTTTTGGCTTTAGAATCAACCATCAAAACATAAAAGAATATTCATATTAATATTTAACAATGTTAAAGTAAAGCTATAGCTGTCAAAAGTTCAGAGAGAAAAGGAGCAGCGAGGGAAAAGCACGGGTGTTGATGTTTTCATTTCTCAGAGAAGTCAGTCAAGAGGCTGTGGCTGAAGTTGATGAAACATAAGACTCTTGCATGTGCTAATTCTGAGACCTACTTTCCTCCCAACTTTTTCTATCTCTGAAATTGCAATGCTCCTTACTGACTTGTGGTGATTCCACAGAGTCATAATTGTGTTCTTTTTCTTTCTCTATCTCATTTCCACTGAGTAAGAATTGACTTAGCTGACTCGTCAATGGGTTTTCAGAGGCTGCAAATTGCATAGGAAGAGACTGCCCATCTTTCTTCTGGAGAGCAGCTGATGGATTTGAACCATCTGCCTTTGGACTGGGAGCACAACTCTCTACCACTAGACCACCAGAGCGCTCTATTGTTCCTTAGTGTAATATGAAATAACATTGAATTTTATAATGGATGGTATTGTAGATTAATGGCAAAGTGCTTTGAGTTGTACAAATAAAATAGCAGCTCTAAAGACAATGATGAAACTAAGAGTATTTGGGAGGGTGACCAAAGGCAAGCTAACATATCATATTTTTTATTTTTGAGGGTAAAATAGTAAAGATAATTTATTTGAAAGATATATTTGCAAAGGATCCCTCCTTGAAATACGGAGGAGAGAGGCCTAACCTATCACCATCTTTTATTGTCAAAATCAATAAATTCTGTGTAAATAAAGTAATTTTTTTAAAGGCACTTGTTTACTTTTATTTTAACTTAAAATATTTCAATTATTTGATTTTTTAAAAAAATGATTATATTTGTTAAAAAATTTCAAGTTGTATTAGATCTCTGTGGCTACTACTATAAAATGACCACAAAATTGGTGGCTTAAGACAACTGGTATTCCTTATCTCACAGCTCTGCAGGCCAGAGTGTAAAAGCAAGGTGTTGGCTGGGCTGCACTCCTTCCAGAGCTTTAGGGAAGAATGTATCCCCTGCTTCTTGCAGAATCTGGAGGCTGCCATTATGCCTTAACTTGTGGCCTCATCACTCTAGTTTCTGCTGTCTTTCCATCACCTTCTCTGTAGGTCAAATTTCCCTCTACTTCTCTTATATTGTGTGGGGCTCACCAGATAATTCAAGTTAGTCACTTTGATTTAAAATCCTTAATTTCATTTTATCTGCAAAGAAGATTTTTGCAAATAAGGTTACACTCACAGATTTTGTGGATCAGGACATGGCCACATCTTTAGGTGCCATTATCAGTCAGTAAATTTTATTTTTATTTTTAAAATATTAATTTATTTTAAACTTTAAATCCTTTAGTGCCTCACTCAAAGTAGTAGGAACAAATTCAACTGTATTGGTTAGAGTCTCAACACCAAAAGTTTTGCTGATAGTGTCTTCACCAAAATACAAACTTTTGTGCTTTAAAGGCTATCATCAAGAAAGTGAAGAGACAAGCTACAGAATGGGAGGAAATATTTTATAAAGGATTTGTATATAAAGAACGCTTCCAAGTCATCAGTAGACAACTCTATTAAAAATAGGCAAAGGATTGGAATAAACATCTTTCACTGAAGAAATGCAAGTGGTCAACTAAGCACATGAAAAGATGCTCAATACATTAGTCATTAGAGAAATGAAAATCAAGACTACAATGAGATTCCACTTCATACTCAATGTTGTTGTTGACTGCCACAGAGTTGAGCACTACTCCTAGACCCTATGAACAAAAGGCTGGAAGTCTTTCTATAACTATTGCTATTTATCAAAGTTCATAGAGTTTCCAGAGGCATGTGGTGTAGGAAGTGGATGCCACTCCTGCTTTTAATCACTAGGATGGTTATAGCTGGAAAAAACAAGTGATAACAAATGCTGATGAAGAATGGAGAAAATGGAATCCTCATGAGACAATGCTGAGGGGCATGTGAAATGATGCAGGTTTTTTTAGGAATAGAGTTACCAATAACCAGGCAATTTTACTCCAAGGTATGTATCTCCAAGGGGGAAAATAATATGTTCACATAAAAATTTGTACATGAATGCTCATGGCAGCATTATTAAAAATAGAAACAACCCAAATGAATGGACAAATGAAATGTGGTATATCCATACAATGAAGCATTATTTGGAAAAAAAGTATATCATTATTTGGTAATAAAAAGGGATCCAGTACTGATACATGCTATAACATGGATGAGCCTTGAAAAAACCACTGAGCTGTACAGTGAATTTACATGGGTAAACTGCATGTTACAGGATTTAATGAAGTCTCTCTCGATAAAGCTGTTTCCCACTCTGTATAATCTCTAGATTCAGAGAATCTCTAGAATGAGGGAGCCTTTGGCCCAGTTGCAGATTCAAAGATGTGTTGATCAATTAAAAAGAAAATGCCTGAGAGCCTAGGTACACACAGCTGACACTCCAGGGGATGCACCCTGGTATCAGTACTCAGCATCTATAGCTCCCGAGGCTTTGACTCCAGTCTTTTTAAAAAAAATATAAAATTTGGGGGAGAGGGCTGGGCAGGGAGAAAAGTGCAACAATGAATGAATGGAAATCCAAAATCTCTGTAAATGTTCATTAAAATTAATAAAATAAAATTAAAAAACATAAAATTTTTAATTTAAATTATTATTTTAATGTAAGTTTACAGAAAAGTTAGATTTTCATTCATTAACTTTTGCATATTTTAACCCCCTCTCCAGTTCACTTTTTAAAAAAATATTCATTCATTGTTACACAGTTCTTTTTCCTTCTCCAGAGCAGTCTTCACATCCTGCGGCCGCCCCGACTTTGCAATTCAAGTACCCTGAACACAGAGTGGTCCAGCATGTCCAGCTTCCACTAGAATAGTCTGTTTTCCTCTGCTTACACCTGGTTCACCCTCCCTGGCCTTCCCTTCCCGGCTTCCTCTTGGCCTGTTCTGGGAAGCATCCCTGAAAGGCTCTGGAGAAGGCCCAGTCCTTCCTCTTCCAGTGGTGTGGCTGTTCCTCCTCTGAGCCCGCGTGCACACATCTGTTCCAGCACGCACCCTCCTCAGAGGCCTTTGTCTTTTCATTTGCTTGTGTGCCTCATGTCTTAGTCATCTTTACTGCTCATTGCCCCGCAGAGTGACAAAGAGTAAGAAATGGAAGTACATAATAAGCCCTGAATCAACAGTACAACAAAAATCTCTCTTAAGAAAGGAATAAACTTTCTTCTCACTTTTCAGCCTAAAAAGTCCTCTGTTCTCTGGGGCCAAGACACACAGCACAACAGCTACTGTGCCTTATCATGAATGTGTACGTGTGTGGGCCTGCCCCACAGCCTGCCTCTCACGGCGTGATGGGGAGGTGGGGCACACCGCCTCTCTTGTGACACAAGTCAGGCCCTATTTCAGCTGTGGCCCTGTCATTTTATTACACTTCATTGATTCACATGTCCAGACGTGTATGTAATGGAAAGGGACATGTAAGGAGCAAACACAGTGTGCTGTTTACACCTCACGGCATATGGAAAATGCATTTGCAAGCCCTGTAGGAGGCCATGCTTCAAAAGCCAACTGTTGGGTAAGAAAAAAAAAAGAAAAAAGAATGATTACTCTTTAAATGTTCCCCATGTCATAGGCACAATCTGGTGATAAATCCAAGGAGGCTGGTGTGAAACAGCCCTCTAAGTCTTAGAAGTCATGTGTTCCTGAACTCTGGAGGCACCCAAAGACAAGAGAGATGGTTTACAGGGGAGAACAGCAGATGAAGAAAATGGGCTTAAATGGCCTGGAGCCCCACTACCTTCCTGGAGTTCCTGGGTTATAAACTCCTGGCTTGGTATCTGGTGATGTCGCTGTTGTGTACCACTGAGAGGGAACCGACTCAGACCTGGCCCTCCACTGGTTTTCAGAGGTAGTAAATGACACAGGCCGACACTTGCCCATCTTTCTCCTGCAGAGAACCTGGTGGATTAGAATTCTGAGTCTTTAGGTTGACAAGGCAACTCCTGATGACTAAGCCACCAGAGCTTGTCTGGTGATAGTCATTTTAAATAGCAGGATTGCCAGCTGAACGACTCCAGGCTTGCCTTTCCTGCCACCATGTAGGTGAGAGGTCCCCAATGGAGTGTTGCGCTGCCCACGCTCGGCACCTGGGAGAGGTGGTTTTGCTAAATCTTGGTTAGTAATCTCACATGCATTAAAGCAATAAAGGTTTGCTTATTTTTATCAGAAACTGACTTAAATTGCTCACATAACTTAATAGAATATCAATTAACAAAATGAAACGAATCCGTGTATGAAGTGTTCCGAAGGAAGGGTGGAATGGGGCGAGGGGATTGGGTTGGTGGTCGATTTGTTACCGCCCACGTCCCAGGGCAGTGCTCTTCGTGTTGACAAGCCCCCTTCTAGCCCTTAGTGCATCTTATGGGCGAGGGTTAAAAACACAGTCACAGGCTGCGAGCTGGCAGGGATCCCGGGAAAACAGGTCAGGTGTTATTCCTGAAAGTCAGTCTATTCACAGACAACAGAGGCTCACTATGGCATGTCAGTCACAGTGTCATACCAGACGGGCAGTTGCTTTTGCTTTATCTTGATTGAAACAGGAAGGATGGCTGAGTGCACACACATACATGCATTATCTGCTATGCCATTTTTAAGCATAAAAACCTAGAGGAAAAGAAAAAAAACACACCAAAACCCCAAAAAACCAAATCCAACCTAGAGAAGGCAAAATTAGCCAAATTTGCCGCCTTATTAATCTGGTAAAATAGTTGCTATTGTTGCTGTTGGGTGCCTTCGAGCCGATTACGATTCACATAGCAACCCGTAGGACTGCACTTTGCCCTATCTTGCACTGCCGACAGGAGATAAACAGTATTTTTAGTTCACTGTGATTTTTCTCCACGCTTCCTCTAGTCCTGGTAAAAGAGCCTAGCCTAGGGCTTTGAGCATTTTAGTTTGATCTTCCTGCTGAGAACACGCATTTCCACTCCCTGCCCCCAAGTCAAGTCAAGTCATGGCTGTGGAGTGGGAACTGACGCGTAGCTGACCCTCCAGCAGGTTTTGGAGGCTATAAATGGCACAGAAGATTGCCTATTTTTCTCCCTCGGTGCTGCTGGTGGATCCAAATTGCTTGCCTTTGGGTTGGCACTGCGACTCTTTACTCACGCAGACACGGAATGAGAATTTACAGTTTAATATATTCTTGCAGATTCCCTCAATATATAGAAGATTCTGATATAAGAATCAACGGAAACAATTTTACACACCTGAGGAGAGAGCCACTGCTTATGAAAATCAACCATTCACCTGATTCACCTGACAGAGTAATATAGCCTGAGTCTGATTAGTTACTAGGGCTCAGATGGGGGCAGCAGTAAGAGTGGTCATGATTGTCCAGAAGGGAGAAAGGGTCCATCACGTAAACAAAAAAAAACAAACAAAAAACCCCACAGTACTAAACCAAGGCAAACCCCCAAACCACCCAAAACAAATTAAGTGGTGTTGAGTTGATCCTAACTCGGAATTCCAGGCCTTTCTTCCCACATAACTCTAGGTGGATTTGAATTGTCAGTCTTTCAGTTTGTAGCTAATTGTGTTAACTGTTCACACTTTCCAGAGACTCTCTATCCGCCTTCCAAGGCCCCATGATATACAACATTCTTTCTGCTGTCTTCCCCCTGAATTCGCATGGCTCTGAGCCTGTATTTTTCTTTAGGTCAAGGCCTAAGAACAGAGTCCCCGGAGCCACATGATTGAGCTAAAATCCTGACCATCACTTACTAACGACTGTGGACACCGTAGGCAAATTACACAGCCCCACCAGCTTGAGGTTTCACTATTGGAAAATGGAGATCAATACTCCTCTCTGGGGCCGTTAGAAGGTTAAATGGGAAGACATATAAAGCATGCGACTCTGGTAGCTAGCTCCTAATAAGCAGGCAAGAAAGGATAGCATTTCCCTCCATTATGGTTCCCTCTGAATTTATTTTATCTTCATTATTAAACTGTAAACACTTTGAAGGATTAACTATTAATGGACTTGAATGGGGACAGCGAAGTGAGAGAAATACAGTATTATTCCACTTTGTGCTAACAAGGATCTCCTGGAGAATCATGACCACTTTCTTACTTCTGCCCCCATCTGACCCCTAGCAATTGATCAGACTAAGGCTATATTATTCTATCAGATAAATGGTTGATTTTCATTAGCAAAGAGAGCAGAGCTTGAAAGGTTAATGCATTCTTCTTGTGATACATTTATTACCCACCCAGCTCAAAGCATACCTTCAGCTGACCCTGCAGATTACACGGTGAATTTCAGAAGTTATCAGGACATCATTTAGTTCCGTGTACTGTACTGGACAATCTGTATGTAGTGAACAATGGATGCAAGGTGGCATGCCTCTCGTCGGTGCACTACAATTAAGACCTATTTTTCTTTGCTTGGCTGATTTCTAAAGGACTCTGGATACTTGGGGATATGCATCATGAGCCATGAACTCCATTTCTGTGATCATTTAATTGGTTTTGAACCAGGGCAAGCTTATAACGGAAATTCATGTGATTCTTTTATACTCTCAGAATAACAGCCACTGACGCTTTCAGCAACCACGTGCTTGTGGATCCAGAGCCCTGGATTCCCTCCCTGTGGTCCATCCTCCTTGGTAACACCAAGGCGGCCTGCACAGTGATCTATTCTGATGCTGCAAAGGTAGAAATGGCTGGTTTTCCCTCTAAGGATTTAGTGTCTTTGAGGGCAGAAGGGGAGCTCATCCACTTTCCTGTTTTCCTTTGGAATTCAGTAATGAACTCATTAAATCACCAACTTGTTGTGACAGGAAGTCATTCAGATGCTGATGCTATTGCCATGGAAACCATCCCTCTGCTCTGAGCTCTGTCTGTCTCTGCCTATGAGCTCCGGTTCCATAATTACTGTCACTCCCAAATAACACTGAGCCATCACGCCTGCAAGCAAGTCCAGAGGCAGGGGCACACAGAGGCTTGCTTCTGCTTTCAGATGATGTATCCTTCCTGCTTTTAGTAGTTTTGGCACATTTTTGTTCTGTACCAGTTGTCATTTTAATTCCCTGTGCTGGCTCCTTTCCAAAACCTTTCCTAGTGAAATAGACAAAGGATTTTGGGGGGACAGCTGCCAGGGATATTCATTTAAAGAGAACCTACTGTTTCTCCAAATCTTGATACTTCCAAATATGGAAAAATAAGTTTCCTTTCCTTAGTTGCAAAAGGAATTCCATATTCCACTAGGCCTGAGTCTGCAAAATCTAAACATAGTATGGATGTCAGTAATACTGAAACAGAAGATTGAAGATACAGCCCAAAAGACAAAGTGATGCTTGCTTTACCTGGAACCCTTATTCACTGTTGGTGGGAGTGTAAAATGGTGCAACCACTGTGGAAGGCAGTGTGGCGCTTTCTCAAAAAGTTGCAAAACAGAGATACCATTTGACCCAGAAATTCCACTACTGGGAATATACCCCAAAGAGACCACAGCTGCTACCCAAGCAGATATATGGACACCCATGTTTATTGCAGCTTTGTTCACAATAGCAAGGAGTTAGAAATAACCTAAGTGCCCATCAACAAACAAATGGATAGAGAAGCTATGGTATATTCACATAATGGAATACTACGCTGCATTGAAAAGCAAGGAACTCATGCAATATTATTTAAAATGGGTGATCCTGGAGGACATTATACTGAGTGAAATATCTCAGTCACAAAAGGACAAATACTGCATGGTGCCACTGTTGTAAAATGGGACTGACATCATGGTTTGGGTAAGACTGAGAAAAACTGGATAAATTATGTATACTGCATTGAAACAGATGAAGGCGAGAACAGTTTAAAAATGATATATGATAGGATATTATGGTTATCACAAGAGTGGCTTGTACTCGGGGCGGTGGGAGTGGGGGGTGCGAGGGGTGCGAGGGGATTGTATACCAATGAAAGAATTTTTCTTCTACTTTTCAAAGAGAGGAGCGAACTGGGGGGAAGGGGTGGGCAGGGAGAAAAGTGCAACAATGAATGAATGGAAATCCAAAATATCTGTAA
>NW_006399844.1:4237976-4260090 GCF_000299155.1 Elephantulus edwardii | reverse complement strand
GAGAAGATCTTCACCCTGAAACCTTCAGTGTCCCTTTTCAGCAGGAAGTAGCTAAGAGAATACGCCGTCCACTTTTCCTTTATGAATCAGGGTGAAGTCTCTCTCTCAAGGAGGAGTGATAGGGAATGGCAAAGGACACACTGACATCAGAACTGGCTTTGACAAGCACTGTGGCAAATAGACAAGTAAAACGGACTTTCAAGGGGGGGTGAAAGAGGCAACAATGAATGAATGGGAATCCAAAATATCTGTAAATGTTCATTAAAATTAATAAAATAAAATTAAAAAAATACTGTGATTTTAATGTAATTTTACAGAAAGTCTGGGTTTTCATTCATTGATGATACTGTCCTCCTTTCCTCTCCCTTCACCAGGTCCCAATGGACTTTGCAATACACGTCTTGCTCCAGATTAACTGTCATACATATAATGCTTGAGCACATACTCCTTTCAGACGATCCTTTCCTTCATCTGTTCCAGTGCAGTGTTCATTATCTATTCACTCTTTCCCTGTTCTACGCAGTTCTCCAACCTGTATTTTATAATAGCAGTCTTATGGAGTATTTGTATTTTTGTGACTGAGGTATTTCACTCAGCATAATGTCTTTCAGATTCATTCATTTTGTGTAGTGTTTTACAAGTTTATTGTTTCTCAATGTCACATCATATTCCATTGTGAGAATGTATCACAATTTTTCTATCCATTTGTTTGTAGATGGGCAACTGGGGTGCTTCCATGTCTCTGGTATTGTGAATAATGTTGCAATAGACATGGGTGTGCATACACCTGTTTGCATCACAGCTCTGATTTCTTAAGGGTATATTCTCAGTACAGGGATAGTTGGGTCAAATGGCATTACTATTTTCAACTTTTGAAGAAGCACCAGACCACCTTTCATAGTGAATGAACCAGCAATTCTCTTTCAAACCATGTGCCTCACTTTCTTCATGTGTCAAATCAAGCACATGTTAACAGCATTACCCACTTTGTAGGAGAATTGTGAAGTTATGATGCAAAGTCTAAAAGTCCTTTGAAAAGTGTGAATCTATATGGAAAAATACTTAATTTACTGTTCTGTGATAGTGAATACTTAAATATCAACAATTTAATAAATATGGCAATAATATTAGGTGGGTCAAACCTCTATAATAAACATTAAGAGAACAGATTTTTAAATGTAAAAGAAACAATGGTCTGTTTAAGCAATGTTCAAGATCTTTTTTTTAAGATCTTAAAAAATGTAAATATTAAGTTTTGTTTGTATGTGTGTTTATTGTCTCATGATCTAACTTGTTGCAAATATTAAAGGAAAAATTTCCACAGTTAATCACAGAGGATTAGTAAGACTTCTATAAAACCACATCACTGAAAATAAGCAAATCACAGATCCAGAGTGAAGTATCTTATTCTTTGTAGATATCTTCCCTTCTAGATAATTGAAAAAAAGGTCTTTATGAATAAAGTCTCCCTACTTCTCAGGAATCACCTACAGTGAAAAGATCAAGCATAGTAAAAGAATGTAATCATTTCATTCAGTTCATACCAATTCCTTAATATTACTTGTGAAACAGAGACAAGTTAGAGTTACAAATGAGATCTGTAGTTTTTGACAGAAAATATTATGTTCACTACAACTAAATGGGGAGCAGCTGACATCTGGTAAGGAAGGGCTTCTTGTGGATGGGGTGAGGCAGGTGCTGTAAAATGGTTTCAAACTGTAGGATTCAAAGAGAAAAAACACTAACTGGAGTAGCAAGTAGCAGAGAGATGTAAAGAATATGCAGCACATGCTGAAAGCTCCCACTTTGTTGTTATTTAGATGTAAATATGCAGAGTCTTAGGCACTAGGTGACACAGAGTATGTGAAGAAAACTCCACACAAGGGACATGAGTCACTTACAAGACCAGAAAGGCTTAGGCTACCTGGCTAGACAGAGGCCCAGTCTGCTGTCCCTGAATCACTTCTGTATCCTCAAAGCACCACCTTGTCTGAATCACAGGAAAGAAATGTTTTCTTGGCAAATGTGCATGGGCCACATTCAGCCTTTCTCTTGGTTTTTCAACTTTAGATTATTATGCCTACATTCACGGCAGGAGAAAAAACAACATATTCTCATCAGCTGAAAAACGAAAATTGTATCTAGGAGGCTTTGGAATGTGTGTGGCTTTTTATTTTCCTTTCTTCTCTCTTCTGCCTTCAGCAGTCTTACCTCCATAATTATGTTTGGGTAGACCAACATTAAAATATTTTGCTCTTCCTGACCAAGCATCAATCAGCATGAAGTTCCATCTTTTCTTGGACCACGTCTTGGATGATGGGCTGTCAGCCCATCATCCTTTCTGTCTCCCATATTTTCCACTAGAATGAATCCTCAATGACTCAGGAAACTGGCTTGTACTGCTCACTTCTTGCTCCCGCGCCTGGTACAAGAAAAACTTCTGGAGAGAACGGAGCAAATTTGTTGGTTTCTCTTCCATTGGCTGTCTGCTTTTCCTGCAGCCTAGAAAGCACGTTAGTTTCCCCTTTTAAAGAAAAGGCCAGAAGACCCACTTGCTTTCCCCTCCCACCCCTCTCTCTCCCTCCCTCGGAGACTTCTCACTCATCACACCTTAGAGTCAAGCTTCTTGAGCAACAGTTCACGTGCATCCACTCACTGTCCTTCTGTACTTTCTGTACTGATCCTCATTTACCACTTGCAATTTGGCTTCCCTCTTGCACTTTACGCTGAATTAGTTCTCAACAAGGTTACTATCAACTCCTGATTAAGGTCTTATCACCTGACTGGAATGTATCTATCCACCCCATCCATCCATGTCACCTGCACCTCCCTCACATCTGTCTGTTTGCTCCCCATGTATCCTTTCTCCTGTCTGTTCATGAATCCTGCCATATCCTAGATTCTTCTTTTCTCCCTACTTTGCTTCTGTAAAAAGATTTTGTGCTGAGGTGCTGTGCTGGGCTAGGGAGGACGTATTATCTGTCAGGGAAGTGCTTTTAGGCTGTTGTCACAGCATTGTTACCCCAACTGTGCTGGAGAACATGAAACCATGGAACAAACATGGAAGGTATCCCAACAAAATTAGCTTTACTACCTGTAAGTAATTGGAAACATTTAAACACTGGATTGAATGAAAAAAATAAGGGAAGTAGATTGAAAAAATAGCAGTATGTGCTAAAATAAAACACAAGCTTTTAGAAGAAACTCAGGACTTGCCATAAGGTGTTTTGGGATATGGCCCCAGTGAATGCTGACTTTACTCTTCCCTGTGGTTAGGGACCTTCTTCAGAAATGTCTGAGAAACATTGCTAAAGCAGGATCAACCACACGAGGTGATAAGTAAGCAGGGAAGTAGGAGCTGTAGCGCTGAAGAAGCTATGAGAGTAAAGCCTGGAAATTTTGAGAGGGCTGAGAAGGGTCATCTTTCTAGAGTAGACCCGTGAGGTAATGCTAGAAGACGAGTGGCTTGCTGGGTGGAGAAGGCAGAGGCAGTGGTTTTGGATGGAGGGAGCAGCATGTAGAATTCTAAGGGTTCTGACAGGATGAGGTATGTGAGAAAAACAGAGAGGGGTTTAGGGTAGATGGTGGTAGGTGACACAGCAGATAGGTTTTCACTATGTAGCAAAGAATCCATGTATAATGTTGGAAAGTTTCAAAGCTGGAGACTATTCTCAGTTCTTGAATTTTCTTTCTTTCTTGACTTTACTGTATTCTGGTACCCCTGCTTTGCCCTTCCCTTTAATTCTTAGCTTGATTCTCACTTCAGCACCCCCTGGAGTTCCCCAGAGCCCCATTCCTGGCCATGTTTTCCTCCTTACCCTCCACACTTGGCTTGTTTCACTCACTCCCACTGTTCTAACTTCCTTTAAACAGCTGTAGGCCCCAAATTTGCATGCCCTAGCACAGATCTCTGGGCTCAACTCCAACCCTCATTGCTTGGCTATCTCAACTGGAGCCGATCTACATCCTTTTAGAAAGAACAACAAGTCTTCAGATGTCTAGGTCATCCTAGACTTTCGAAGGCTTTACCTCTCCCAGTCTTTTAAGTGTAGGTCAACAGAACTACATGGTCCACATACAGTAGCCCAGATTAATAATAAAAAAAAAACCCACAAAAACACAAAAAACAAAAACCAACTACGTGCCACAAGTTCTCTGCTCACTGTCTAGAGCTAATTGGGCTCCGCTCCCAACATTACCCCCAAATCTCAGCCAAATAGGTCCTTTCATTTAAATCTCCACTGTGATTGCTGAATCTTAGATCAGGGATTTTCAACCAAGCTGAGAATTCCAACCCCCAAACCACCTTCTATTGAGAATCATTGGTTACAGCGGTACTCACAAATGTACGAAGGAGGGTCATATGCTGGACATCTGGACTATGGGGGCAGAAAGGTTAAAAATGACTGGCATGACCATAGCCCTCTTGGTCAATAGCAAGGCCGATTTAACTAAATGGTCTCTGTAATGTTAGTTTCTTCTCTCTCTAAAATCCTGAAGTTACCATTTTAATAGAGAAGTCTGATTAAGAACAATGAAGTATTTAAATTTTTAAAACAAAGATATTGAAGAATAAAGCAGAAAGAGAAATGGTGATTTATCTGATCTCTGGGTAGGTAACACTTCTGAAATATTCACACATAAGCTAAATGAACAGATTTAATCACATCCACTAGTACAGGTAGTTCGATGGGGTTCCATTATGAAAACTCCATGATAAATTACTTCTCACTTTAAGTTGAATGCCCCTTTTTTAAAATTTTTTTTTTAAAAGTTTTATTATTTTCTCTGTGTGTGTACCGTCAAATCTGATCTGACTGGTATAGGAGGAGATGGTCCCTCCTTCGGCAGAGCATCTAGTGGATTTGAACCACATATCTCTGGGATTGCAGTGCAGCTTCTTGCCACTAGGCCACCAGAATTCCCCCTGAAAGCTCTTTAAAAAAGTTTTCATAGCCTGCTCTACAGCAGTGTCTTCCACAGTAAATCATAATATTGGGTATTTTTAAGTGAACATCTGAGAATAACACTAGCAAATTACAAACTGCAACATTGTAGGTGGTAAATATTGCTAACAAGGAAGGGGTAGTGATAAATGCAGTACAGGGTAACCAGAATACATTGTAAATCAGGGACTTACATAATGTAATTTAAAAGTTAAACTGGGAAAATACTTCCAAACACATATAGAGATTAACATTCTTAACACATAAAAGTTCTTAGAAATTAGTAACTAAATGATAAATATCCCAAAGGGAAAAACCAGGCAAAGGCTATGAATATGCATTTCACAAAATATGTATCACTGACAAGTAGACTCACAGGAGAAAATTTTCCAATTTCATTTACAGAATGCAGACTAAAACAATAGATCAACAAGCTTTGTCAGATTGCCAAATTAATCCAGTGCTGCACGAGTATCTGGTCCACGAGGCACATCTAATCGCACTAGACCCAAATGAGCCACTGCTGCTGAGCCCATTCTGACTCAGGGTGGTCCCGTACCAGGTCCTCAGGCTGCCAGTCTATACAAGAAAGAACACTCATCTCTCTCCTATGAGCAGTGGGTGGATTCAAACTGCTGATATTTTGGTTAGTGGATCAATAAGTAATACACTAATACAAGGGCTCCCTAAACTCTGCTGGTTGTGGAGTGCAAAACAGAACAAGTTTTTAGGAAGGCAATATAGAAATATGTGTCAAAAACCTTGGAAATCTATACTTTTTTATTCCACTGCTCGTTGTTTTTTTGTTTTTTTTTTTTTAAAGAGCACTCTTGTGGCTTAATGGTAAGAAGCTGTGCTGCATTCCCAAAGGCATGGGGTTCAAATCCACCAGCTGCTCCACAGGACAGAAGGATGAGTAATCTTCTCCCATGCAATTTACTCCCTGTGAAAACCCAATGGAGGGTCAGCTACAGATCTGTTCGGACTCTAGGGCAAATAACAATTCCTTGCTTGTTGGAAGAAAGGCCTGCTAACATTTTTCTGAAAATCAGCCTCTGAAAACTTGATGGAGCCTGTCTGTACTCACACACAAGGGGCTCCTGTGTGCTAGAGTCAACTTGATGGCAACTGTACTGGTTTTGTATGGGTGGTCCAAGTGGGTGGGGCCTGAGAGGCTCTACTGACCTAGTTTAGTGGACAGCACATATTTTTTGTAAAGGGCCATCTAGTAAATATTTTAGTTCTCTGGGCCACACATTCTCTGTCATAACTAGCTATAGGCAATTTACAAATTCATGGGCACGGCTATGCTCCAATAAAACTTTATGTGTGAACTTGAAGTTGATGTAATTCCCAACTGGCTTTTTGTTTTTGTTTTATTTTTATTATTAATTTCAATGAAAATTTATAGAGACTTTGGGTTTCCATTCATTCATTGTTGTACTTTTCTCCCCTCCCAACTCTCGCCCCTAGTACACTACCCTCTTGGAAAAGTAAAAGAAAAATTCTTTCATTGTTTTACAAACCCTCCCCCAGGTCCACTTCACTAAGCAGCCTTCGCTCTGGACTCCTGTCATGACAAAAATACCTAATCACATATCCCTTTTAAACAGGTAATTGGCTAAGTTTTATATAAGCATTCTCCTTTTCATTCCCCCAACTATTTTTTTTAAAAACCCCTATTTTAGGATGCCAGGCTATCGTCTGGATAGCTTGACCTCTGGTCTGGTTCATCACCATTTATCCACATAGGCAGCTGTGAGGCAGTGAAAAGAACAGGAAGGGAGCTCATTTGAAAAGAGTAAGTCCTGACACTTGAGCTCCTGAGCACAAAAGAAATGATTTCTGTCTGAGCACCACCAGACTGGAAAATAAGTATGGGCACTAGACAGTTAACATTTCATTTAAGATAGAGCAGCGAGGAAAAAAAGACTTTGCTCTCAGAAGTGAAGAGCGTTCTTTGAAGCTTGATTAAAAGTGTTTTACTTCACACTTTATGGGAGCACATTATATTAGTCCTTTTTCACTGCAGGATAAACAGAAAATAAGTAATGTGCTGCTATCATCACATGCTCACACCTGTGGTTTAAAACAGCAAACAACCCACTCTCCATTCAAGGGCTCATTGTCAGATGATACAATGAAAGAGCCCAGAAATGTCCTTTCTTTTCAAAAGAGAAAAGGCTGCTTCCACAATTCTCACTGGGTTTGCCACAGAACGAATTCCCAGGGAGATGAAAGGAAATAGAGGTCATTTACAAGGTCTATCTTTTCTGCCCCTTTCATTTTCAATTTTAAAATGTGCTTCCGGTCTAACTATTCCACTCTTTCTGCTTTGAGTAACACCAGTACCTGACATGTGAAAGACAGAGTAGTCTAGGGGTTAAAAGCACAGATGCTGGAGAGGGTCTGTGTTCTTGGCCATTATTGTCTATGACCTTGAGTAAGTTACTTAACTTTTCTGTGCCTAGTTTAGTCAGCTATAAAATGAGAATAATATTTGAATCCACTTCCTAGCTAATTGTTAGAGCTATATAAATCATTATATGCACAGTGCTCAGCATGGAGGGATGTATAACTGTTACCTTTTGTTATTTATCTTACCAAGTACCTTAGCATATGGGCATATGTTTATATACACACACAATTTTAATTTGCTTCTCAGATTCAGGTACTATTTCCTTTATATAGATAAAAAGAAATTTGAGATTTATTGACTCAAAGGCATTCAACTAGGGAGCCAGGACTGAGAATGATTCTTTCAATCTTGTTTTATTTTGATTGTTTGTCAAAGAATTCTAAAATACTGAGTGGGGAACTTCCTAAAAGTAAAAAGGTTGTATAAACAAGGTGGGATTTTTAAAAAAAAATTATTTTATTAGTTTTTTGGTATGTGTGTACCACCAAATTGGATCTGACTGGTACAGGAGGAGATTGTCTCTCCTTCTCCAGCAGAGCATCTGGTGGATTTGAACCACTCGCCTCTGGGATTGCAGTACAGCTTCTTGCCAATAGGCCACCAGAGCTCCCTCATAAACAAGGTTTTTAGCAAAATCATATACTTGTAATTCATATTCAATATGCATTTTAATGGATTGTCTGAAGTGAAATCTATTTTCCCAAATGCTTTATTATTAATGCCTTTAATCACATTTCCCCATGTGGTACGGGAGTTACTGGTGTGGTGTTATAGCCAAGGCCTTTGTTACATACATCGATGGGTTGACTACGCAAATGTGAAATGTTTGAGACCTTCCAAGGGGACTGGGTAGCTAGTTAATAATAGAAATAAGATAAATAGAACCTTACTCTTGAACACCTCTCTTACTTGGAATTAACTCATAGCTGACATTCCAGGGGGTTTTGGAGACTGTACAAGGCAAAGAAGGAGAATGCCCATCTCTCTTCCCTGGTGCCCCTCGTGGATTTGAACCATCAGAGAGGCATCATCTTTGGGTTAACAGTACAACTCCCTAGGCACTACACTACTAGAAGGTTGTTGTGTCATATCAAGACAGAACCGACCCATAGCTGACCATCTAGTGGCTTTTCAGAGGCAGTTAAGTATACAGGAGGAGACTACCCAGCTTTGAACCCTGTGCCTTTGGGCTGAGTGCACAACTCTTTTCCAGTAGGCCACCAGAGCTCCCTTACTCGAGGGTGAGACCTTGCAAATCAATTTGTAGAAAGCTAATGTGAGGATTGGTCAGTTTCACCATTCTGTCAAACTTAAATTGAGCCACAACAGTGGTGGGATCTTGCTGCTTTCCACCATCAGGAAATAAGCCAGAGAATGTGCCTTGTTCTTAAGGCCTAAGAGGCCTGTCACAAAAATTTCTCAAACTAGAGACTGTAACGTTGGTGAGATGGTAAAGGACTGTGAGGTGGTGAGAGGGCACAGACAGGATGGTGGTGAATGGTTAGTAGAACAACAGCAGCAGCAGCAGCGGCTCTGGAAATCAGTTGAATGGCGAAGGACAGAGCTGTGGGCTCCCAGGTCCTGGAGTTAGAAAGCTGAGTGCTTCCTGGCAGAGTGGGTACTTGTGAAGGGGCTAGGTTTTCTGGCAAGTAGCTAGAGCCTAGAGCCTTTGGCAAAACTTACTTTGTAACATTTATCTTAGGAGGGCAGAGGCCAGCCTTTGAGGTCAAGAGTCAGAGAGAGGCCTGTCTTTTGGGCACAACTGAGAAAAGAGTCTTGACTAGAGAACTGTATCCCGAGTTGTTCCTGATCCTAAACTGTAACCTGTTACTTCCCTAATAAACCCCATAATTGTGAGTGTTGTCTATGAGTTCTGTGTGGCCACTGCAGTAAATGATCAAAGACAGCAGAGAAGTAGAAAGTGCCATTGGAGAGTCACTGGTGATAGAATTATTAGGAAAGGTTTAGCGTGTGGGTGGGGAGCATGTTTGACCTCATAGAAATTGGCTTTGGGCTACTGCTGGGGATTTTTGTCCCTTTGTGAAGTTAGCGGAGGTCACGTCAGGTGCTGCTTCCCTCATGCCCACACAGTTTCTATACCTCATTATTTCTATTCCTGGCACTCTTTTCACTGTCTTTCTGTTTCCACTGAGATTTACATACATTAAATCCATTCCTAGTTACAGAACTTTAAAAGCAGCATCTCTTGACTTTTCAGTGTCATCTTCTGTGTTTCCAATGCTCTGCTGTTGTGGTGTGGTGACAGAGATGCTATCCTAGCACACTTCTCATTCACTTCAAAAAACAGTGACAAATAACAAACACGCTTGATGCTACACTTAAAATTTTGTGGGAAATAATGTAATCTCTTCTTTTTGCACAAGTGTGGTGATTGATTCATATGGCCATGGAAGGTCATCAGAGATACAAATTTTTGAAGTATTTCTTAACAAGACAGTATTAGTTTTTCTAAGTATTTCTAAATAAGACAGTAGTAGTTTAGGAAAGTTGCTGCAAGGGTGAAACAGACAAATGGAGATACCTGAACTCAAACAAATTTTAATATCCAGAGATAAGGAAAAGAAATTATTCATGACACAAAAACTTCCATACTTAAAAGTTGGAATTCTGACTTTTAAGATCAGCTGCTGAGTGTTCTCTCAAACTGCCTCTAAAAGCTACTGTTTAAGAGATATTTAGAAGTGAACTAAAAGCATTTGCAACCTCTATTACTAACTCAGTCACATTAGAAGTTCTGCAGTTTTCTTTTTCCTATTTCCTCAATTTTGTTTTGTTATTTCACAAAAGATCCTTCTCACTCTATTTCCTCAATTTCAATGAAAGTTTATGTATGTACATTGCAGAAGATTTGGAAATGTGTAAAGAAATAGAAATAAAATTTCTACCTTGCTATCTAGAGAAGTTCTATTAATATTTTTATGTATTAATATATTCACATTAGTATTTTATATATCCTTCTAGTCTTTAACTTTTACTATGAAAAGGAAAACATTATTTTCCCTTTAACTTTTCAATGATTATCAAGTTATACATATAAAGCTTTAAAATAAAGAAAACTCAGAAAAAAAACAACAAAAGCAGTACTTGGGCTTATTTTCCCCTAGTCTTCCTATGAATATTTTCTTTTTAAAATTGTGAAATTTAGATATGATTTATGTAACATACTTCCAAACTGTCTAATAAGAAGTACTTCTTATCACTTTCTTTTGACATAAAAATGTTTATAAACAATTTTTAATGGTTGTATAAAATTTTATCATGTGGCTGGTTGTTCCAGCATTTATTTAAATATTACTCTAATGTTTAGGCTGTTTGCAGTTCTTCTCTGTAAATAACTGCTATCTGCATCGTCACAGTTAATGTTTGTCCACTTTTCTGATTATTACCTTATGACATATTTCTCAAAAGAAAGTTGTTAGAGTAAAAGGTACAGGCATTTAAAAAAAGTGATACTGTTTGCACTTTCCATCTGACTTTAAACATGCAATGATCTCTGAAAAAGGATTGCTATTAATTTTCTATTGTATTTCCTTTCAGAGTGAGGTTTGTTTTTTAAAAAAAATTCATTTACATATAACTAATTTTCTCCATCTTATCCAACACCATTTTCAGTATTTTTAAGAACAGGAACTTTTTTAAAAAAATTATTTTATTTCATTATTTTTTTGTGTGTACTGTCAAATCAGATCTGACTGGTACAGGAGGAGATTGTTTCTCCTTCTCCAGCAGAGCATCTGGTGGATTCGAACCATGCATCTCTGAGATTGCAGCTGCAGCTTCTTGCCAAAGAATAGGAACATTTTAAACACTTTTTATCCATATTTTCAAATCGTTTTCTAGGTTTGTACCACTTATTTCTAAGCAGTAAAGCAGAATCTTACTGGGTTTCACAAATGTAGAATATTATTTAAAAAACTGCAATGACTTGAAGGAAAAATTAGGATTTTATTGTTGGTTAATATGCTTTAGGTCATTAGTGATGTTGAACTTTTTATTTGCAATGATTACCAACCATTTATATCTTCATTTGGTGACTTGTCTGTTTTCTTTGCTATAATGTGATGAGGCAAAATGTCATTATACCACTTATTACTCAGTTTGAAATGGCTTGCACTGGTATTCAAACATGTGCTGAAGTGAGGCTTTAACATCATCCTGCATAAATTTATTGCTTCTTATTTAAAAACACCTAAAAAGTTATCCAAGTCTTTCTTGCACCTCTCCCTTTCCACCACTGAGCCACTAACATCCACCCACATGGTACCTTTCTCAATCACTTTTAGATAAATTCTCATCTTTCTTGATAGTGTATGATGATTATTTTGGTTTACTCTGATTCTTGTTGGTCTAAAGGCTTTATGGGAATGATTACAAAGGTAGCCAGCAACGATGAGATGCATCAGCATTGTTTGAAACGTGCTTTACTTAACTTTATCTGCAAGAATATGGAAGGCAGCTTGCTGCTACAACCTGCTCATTGAAGACTAGGAGACAATCTGCAGAAGTATCTCGACACTGTTGCAAATTCCACCAGCTGGTAGCAACCTGTATGGCGTTCCTGTGGCTACTGGAGCTCCCACGGGAGGTGTGAGCTCACCCAGACAACAGAGGTGTGGACCCGCACACTGCCCTCTTTTCGGTCCTCTCATGATTTGATCAAATTGGGCTGAAAAGAGGGGTGGTAACTAGCAAGCAGACAGATTTTTTTTTTAAATCCTCCCTCCGAAGTTTCTTATTAGCCTAAAAAGTTTGAGTATGAAGCTGATGTTAGCTTCCTTCACAGCATCACTGAGAAAACTCCTGGTCAGCATGTGGTACTTCTCTCTAAGCTGACACCCTATACTTAGCAATTATCGTTAAGGTGTCGTGTTGTTGTAACACAGCCAGCGTTGTAGTGTGGTGTACAAGCTAAGGTGAATTTCACAACCGCCCTTCCCTCGAGCCAGGGCCAATCGATTTGCTTCCTTTCCTTTCTTCCTTTAACATTTACTTTGTGCTTCCGGAGCTAGGTGCAGGGAGCTCTGGTGGTGGACTCTGTAGGGAGTTGGGCTGCTGGCCCACAGGTTGGTGGTTTGACTCTGCCAGCAGTTCCAAGGCAGAAAGGTGGACAATCTCCTCCTGTGTGATTGGCAGCCTCTGAAACCCGATTGAGGGGTCAGCTAAGGGTTGGTTCTGACTCGATAGCAATGAATGTCAATGTGTTTGTGTAAGCTAGATGCAGAAATCCATCAATGAACAATTAACACACTCAGCTATTAACCCAAAGGTTTATTTACCTAGAGGTACCTTAGAAGAAAAGATCTGATAATCAATTTCTGTAAATTCAGCTACCAAAAACTCTGTGGATCACAGTTCTACTCTGACACACAGAGGCTCACCATTAGCAACTAGGTTTTAACAAGTGCTGGGTGCTATGAGTAATGCAAATGTATGTGTGTATGCATATATATGTGTGTACGTACGGCTAACTATAAAATTACATAGATGGTAACAGTAACTCAGAGAAAACAAATAAAAGACCCCTAGCCTAGTCTATGTAGTTTCACTTCCAACCTTTAATCTAAGGAGTCATCCAAGAGTCACAGCCATTTGGTGTTTATGGGAGAGTAAAGTAATGGCTGTCTGCGGTTTTGTTTTTATTGCACAAAGGGTAATACGTGGTAATCCTAGAAAAATACACCTCAACTTTCAAAATGACACAAACCTCCATTCTCTTGGATGACAATTCTTCTGGTTTTAAAGTGCAGACAACTCAAAGTAATTTCCTTATCTAGAAAATAATCCCCAATACTAGACCTGTTCCTTAAAGGGAGGATTCTTCTTTGTATCATCAGAAGGCTTCCTTGACGCACCACTTTCACCATGTGGTATCCCTCCAAAATCTTGCCTAATGGAATCAGTGTGTTGGCCACATGAGAATAGGAGCTCAGACTCTGAAATCTGGATGCTCAACATCTTGCCCTGGGTCCTCTGCTTTGGCGCTTCTGCCCCTAAGAGCAGCCATTCACATGCAGTGGTGATGATGATCTATTCAGGACAGAATGGGACTAAAATGTTGGGCCAATAAATACTATAAGGAAATGATTTTGCTACCAATGGCATGTGACCCAGGAGCCCAGCATTCAAGGTCAACTCCATGTAATTGTTTCAGTGTTTCTAAGGCAGAGGGAACAATTCAGTTATACGATATTCACTTCTACCATCTGATAACTGCTCATTCACTGCATTGTTAGTGAGCGAGCATCTAGACTGGAAACAGAGAGGACGAAGTCTTCCTTCATGGAACTCCTTACAATCCGCTCAAAGTGATAGATGATAATTTTCAAGAAAATCCACACAAAAATGAATAAATGTGGTGTTAAGAAGAGAGAAACCCAGAACAATATGAGACCTTAGACTTGTTTGGGCAAGAAGGTCAGGGAAAGCCTTCTTTGAGGAAGTCATATTCAGATGCAACCTGCAGTTGAGGAGGAGTCAGGAGGATGGATGATGAAGGGTGCTCCTGGGGAAGGGCATGATGAGAAGCCTCTGAGGTAGGCAGTGAGGGCAGGGCTTGCTGAGGAAGGAAAAGGAAGCTCCAGTGGCCATGTGGATGAGCCACGCAGGTGAGGGAGGCAGTGGGAACTGAGAGGAGGCAAAGCCACAGTATACAGGTTACAGAGACAACTCTGGACTTTATCTTGAGAGGTACCAAAGAAGAGCAGGGGAGTGGTATGATGTGAATTCAACTGAGACCAACTGAAGTTGAGAAGAGAATTTTAGCCCATTTAATTATAAACAAAATTGAGTCAATTAAAGATCAGTCAAAGCTTGCACTCTCCCTGTCATGTCATGCTGCCTCTTAAGCAAGGCTATGCTTGGGCTCTACCCTTGGCTAGACTATTGGTGAGGTCGCACTTTATCATCATCATCCTTAGTCATCAAGTCAAAGCATCCCCACGGGAAGGAAGCACATGTGCACCAGGAATGAACACAGGAGTACACCTGTGTGTTACCGAAAGTGCCTTGTGTAATTGAGACTGTGGCTGGTTATTTCAGCAGTGCTAATGAGTGTATGGATACAGGTGGGGCTCTCTGTCCATGTCCAATTAACTGAGCTCTGTGGCTTAGAGACTACGCCCCAGTGCAAGTCATCCATCTCAGAGATGTAGTCACTAGTTTCAAAAAGGCAGCTGAGAAGTGTGGGTGGCTTGGTAAAACCTGTTTGCAAGGCCAGGGAAACAATTCTAGAGGCATGCCACCATAATGGTCAGTAGGAGGTTCCTATTAAAAGATCAGGTGACAATTTAACCCAACCTTGGGTGATCAGAGCTCTACTACATTGCTAAGACAGTCCTTACCTCCCAACAAAGTTTTGAGTTCTTTGCTCTTCAAGTATTTTTTGGCATTCCTTTTGTATCTCTGTAGTATACTACCTACCTAGTAGCAGTGTTTCCAAAAATTACTAAGAATTTAAAAAGACTAAATAAGATACTGGGGTAATGGGAGTAGCTGTGTTGGAATCAGTGAGATCGGTTCAGGACAGGGCGGGCAGGCATCAGAGCTGCTGTACAAACATAGGGTCATTACGAGTTGCAGGCAAGTTGACAGCACCTAACAACAAGTAAGATACACCTATGACACTTCGATGTAGTTACAATTTTTTTCATTGGAGACAGATATTCCAATCACCAATAGTGAGCCAAATTTGCACTCAGAATACGATTCCTTTTAAAGCAGCAATATTTAACTCTACTTCTCTGTCTGTGGGCAGTTGTCTCTGCCTCTGGTTTTGCACTGCTTTCCTCCTGACTGTGAGGTTATCCCTCCAGAACACACGTCAATGCATGTGCTTTAAATAACCTACAAAACTCCTCTGTGTAGTGCATAAGTGAGGTGTCCACAAGATTGATCATCCCATGACAGAGCAGGCTGAGTTGGGCTAACTCAAGGATCAGCAGTTTGAACCCACTAGCTGCTCTGTAGAAGAAGATGAAGCAGTTAGTCTCCATTAAAGATTTACAACCTTGGAAATGAATGGAGGTCACCATGAGCCAGCATCTACTTGATGGCCATGGATTTGATTTAGGTTTAGGATTTTTTTAAAAAATTTGCTATTGAGATTATAATGAAAGTTTACCGAGACTTTGGATTTCCATTCATTTGTTGTTGCACATAAGTTTAGGATTCTTAATAGCAGCATTATTCACAAATCCAAGAAAATGGAAACAGCCCAAATGCTCACCAACAAACAAATGGATTGAGAAATTGTGGTCCATCCACACAATGGAATACCAAGCAGCACTAAGGAACAATGGTTTTTTAAATACTACATAACATAGGAGAGTCTATAGAACATTATGCTCAGTGAAAAACTCAGTCAGAGAAGGACAAATACTGCATAAGGCCACTATTGTGAAAAGAGGAGGATAGCTGAGCAACCTATGAAGATGTTCAGAAAGGGAAGGGAGAGAAGGGGAGCGGGAAAGGAGAAGGAGGCTAGCAGTGATTCATGGTGGAGGGATGAAAGAATGGGAAAGATTCAGTGAGGACTTGGAAAGATGGGGTGATAAGCATAGATCAATGGTAAAGAAAAGATTCTTAAACATTAAAAGAAGTAGGTAGGAGGCATCTCACTTCCTGATTTCAAATCCTACTCCACTGCTGTGGTGATTAAGACAGCATGGTACTGGTACGATGACACAGATCAATGGAATAGAATTGAGAACCCAGAAATGAGCCCATCTACCTATGGTCAACTGATTTTTGACAAGGAGATTAAAACAGTTAAGTGGGGAAACAACACCCCTTTTAACAAATGGTGTTGGCAAAATTGGAAAACTATCTGCAGAAGACTCAAGCAAGATCCATACCTCACTCCATACACAAAACCCAACTCAAGATGGATCATGAACCTAGGACTAAAACCAAGGACTTCACTAAAGAAAAGCTTGGAAGAACTCTAGAAGTACTAATCCACAACATAGACTGTCTTCCAAGCATCCTGAAAAAATCTACAACCAGGAGAAGATAAAATAGATAAATGGGACCTTTTAAGAATCAAATCCCTATGCACATCCAAAAACTTCTCCAACAGGGGAAGAAGGAAAGCTACAGACTGGGAAAAAGTATTTGGTAGTGGCATGTCAGATAAAGGACCTATATCTAGAATTTATAAAATACTTGAGCACCACAACTAGATAAAGGTAAATAAGCCAATTGAAAAATGGGCACAGGATATGAACAGACACTTCACCAAAGAAGACATTCAGATGGCCAACAAGCACATGAAGAAATGTTCATAATCCCTAGCTCTAAGAGAGATGCAAATCAAAACAACTATGAGAAATCATCTCACCCCAGTCAGAATAGCAAAATTTAACAGAACAGCAAGCAACAAATGCTGGCGAGGTTGTGGAGAAACTGGAAACCTTATTCACTGTTGGGGGGAGTGTGAAATGGTGCAGCCATTATAGAAGGCTGTATGGCGCTTTCTCAAAAAGTTGGAAATAGAAATAACAGTTGACCAAGCAATTCCTCTACTGGGAATATACCTAAGGGAACCAGAACTGCCACCCAAGCAGATATATGCACACCCATATTTATCACGGCTTTGTTCATAATAGCAAAGAGTTGGAAACAACCTAGGTGCCCATCAATAAACGAATGGATAGAGAAGCTGTGGTATATTCACACAATGGAATACTATGCTGCATTGAAAAACAAGGAACTCATGCAATATTATTCAAAATGGGTGACCCTGGAGGACATTATGAGTGAAATATCTCAGTCACAAAAGGACAAATACTGTATAATGCCACTGTTGTAGAACAGGATTGACATCAGGGTTGGGGTGAGACTGAGAAAAATTGGATAAATTATGTAAACTGCATTGAAACAGATAAGGAAGAGAATAATTTAAATGCAATATATGATTAGGTATTATGGTCATGACAGGAGTCCAGAATGAAGGCTGCATAGTGGAGTATACTGGGGTGGGGGGATTGTATACCAATGAAAGAATTTTTCTTTTATTTTTCAAAGAGAAGAGCAAACGGGGGGGGAGGGGTGCAGGGAGAAAAATGCAACAATGAATGAATGGAAATACAAAATCTCTATAAATGTTCATTATTCATAAAATTTAAAAAAAAGTAGCTTTAAGGGAGCTCTGGTGGCCCAGTGGCAAGAAGCTGTGCAGCAATCCCAAAGGCTCACAGTTTGAATCCACCAGATGCTCTGCTTGAGAAAGAGGGGCAATCTCCTCCTATACCAGTCAGATCTGATTTGACGGTACACACACACAAAATAATAAAGTTAAAAACATTTAAAAAAGAAGTAGCTTTACTAAATTGGGCCAACAAGCATAAAACTAGGCTGTGCTCGTTAAACCAGGGCTCATGGTCACCCTTATGTAGGAGGTGCCTGACAACTGAAATGGCACCCAGTTTCCTGACCCTCTCTGGCCTAGAAGAGACCCTAAGAATCACTTGCCCATCCTGATTATACTCTGAGCTTTCATGCTGCAAATGCACTTGCCTCCCTCCCTGCTTCTCTGTGTCCAGATGTGCTGGAGGAGCAGTTTCTCTCACTGCTCAGGGTGCCTAGGGGGTCCTGCTCCTATGCTCCTGGGCACCTTTCAGATCATTTGCTGGATTTTTGTTGTGGTAATGTATTGCCCTCTCTCCATGGTCAGCTCCTCAAGGCTACTCCTCGGAGCCTATGGTTGCCTGCAATAAGTAGGAGAATGCTTTGTGCATCCTAACTGCTCAATACGTGTTAGCAGATAACCAATGAATATCTTGCCTGATTAGATAATCGAATACCTATTAAAACATATCCTGTGATCTGTGTTGTAACTGCATGCTTATGACTAAAATGTTATAACAGAATCACTGACTGTCTTGGTATCACAGAAACTCTGGGGTTGATTTCCATGAAAGTGAGCCCATGGAAAAAGTACCATGAGATGAGCAATTTGTTTTTTTAGTGCTGAGGAGAGTAACAGGCATAACTCACTCCCATTGTTCATCAAGAACAAGGCTGAAGGCTGAGCTTGCTCAGCGGTGACTAGTCTTGGAAGTCTTGAGAGTTGCACTGGCCCACAAGTGGCAGAGGCTTCTGGCCTTAGTCCTGCATGACAAATCCTATGTGCGGAGCCGCCACCGAGAAGACACTGGGATTCTGTGGCTCTTGCCCATCTAACCTGCTTTTAACCAAGGGGAACACCCTCCGGAAGTGAAAGGAAGTTCCCCTGGCTGAGGCAGCAAATGAGCCCTTCCCACCAGGTGAGCAATGGTGTCCACGCCCTGCAGCGTGAATTCCCTGTCTCAGTAATGCTCTCCCTCACCTGGAGAGCGTCAGTCTAGACGTGATGAGCAATGATGGGTAAACTCCTTTGTCTAGTTCACTCTGAATTTCCAGTTACACTACAGAGCCAGGAAGCAAGCACAGTCAGAAGTCATCTTATTATGACAGCTTTTCAGCTGCAGCTGATGTTTAGCACATGCCACTTAAATACATTAAAGCACCAAAAAACAAGAGCCATGACTATAAGGGAAGATAAAAGGTCAGAGGAGGAGTATGTGACGTATTAGGTGGGTGGCAGGATGCTGACATCCCACATCCACTCAGGGCTACTGGAGACGGCAGAAGAGGGGACTCTGCTTGGAAGGAGGACACGATTTTCTGAGTGTGATGTTTAAGCCCATTAAAATATTACCCAGGGCGCTGTGGAATATATTCTTCAGGAGTCCTTAAACACTGAGCAGGTATAAAGTAGAATGAGTTCTGTTTCAATTTGACCACTGCTGAGGACTGGTGAGAACTTTTAACTTCCTCTACCCTACAGCCTCAAAATAGTTCATCCTCACACACTGGCAGTGAAGGAGGAGTGGAAGGAACCAGAAAAACACGGAACCAAAAGGGGCTAAAGGAATCATTTGATTGGCTCCCTGTCAATGCTAAGACATTTGGATTTTTTTTTTGTTTGTTTTTTTTTTTTTTGTACTGTAAGATGAACCAGTAATATTGAGAGCTGTCCACCATTTAATCAGTCTTGGAGAGTCAAAAATGGTCTTTTATTTAACTGAACTTTCTTGGTACGATTAAAGCAGTCGATAAGGCCATCACAGAATCCTTGGGTGGGGAAAGGGGTTCGACAGCTCAGGCGTTAACCCAAAGGTTCGAGTTTTGAGTTCACCCAAAGGTACGTTGCTCAGAAGGACTTCTGAAAGGCAGTCCTTGAAAATGTTAGGGAAGACAGTTCTATACTCTGACACAGACGGGGCCACCACAAGCCAGAATTAGTCCAACAGCAACTCATTGTGAGGCCACCATACTTTGTAAGGCACCTTTAAACATCTTCTGTGCTTTCAAAACTGTTGTTCTAAGTCCAGCGGGGTGAAATCCCCATCCTGACATGTTTAACCTGTAAATGGATTAAAGTATTGGTTTCTGATTTATTAAGCTAAATATTGATGAGTTACAGATGGGAACCTAGATGGATTTTGAACACCACAATACTGTCTTTATGACACAAAGGTGTCTACTTAATGCTGTTAGTTGCTGTGGAGTGTGGACTGTGACTCCCGGGACCCCAAATGTGCAGAGCATCAGTGCTCCAAAGAGTTCTCTGGGCAGTGGCCTTGCAGAAGCTGCTCACCAAGCCTGTCTTCTGAGGGACATATGAGTGTGACTATAAGACACTGAGTGCATGTATATATGTTGTGGGAGAGTAAAAGATAAAGGACAGAGTCCACAGATGATTTTAAACTGGGACAGAGAAAGGCCTGGATCAAGCCCTCCAGATGGAGCCTGGATGGTTGGGCCAAGGGGGAATCAGAGGTCATAGCAATAAATAGATCATATTAGATCAGCTTAGACTGCAGAAAGAGAAACAGACTCCCACACAGGGAATATCACCTGGCTGAAAGTAACATAGAACTGAGAAAGAGAGGCCTTACCAATCCTGAGTGAGTAGGAGAGTTAGTTAGAAAGTATACATGTGGCTCATGGGGCTGAGAGAGAATGTGAATGCAGCTGGGGCAGGAGGAGCCAAGGTAAGGGGCTTAGTCAGAGGGTGAAGGATATGCCATGGTAAGTAAATGGCCAATGAACTGACCTCAAGTTAAAGTTCAAATACATACTTCCATCCCTCCCTATAACTCGGCCCTCAGCTGTAACATCCCAAGTGTCTGTTTTTATTTCTGCTACAGTCAACACCCTTGGTATCAGCAGTCAAGAGTTCAGGACATATATTGCTTTGGGCAAGAGCACTGTCAGGGACCTCTCCAAAGGATTTAGGAGCAACGAGGTCAGTTTGAAGATTAAGGTGCTCCTGATTCAGGCTTTTCAATCACTTGCTATGCATCTCTGAACTGGACAATGAATAAGGATGAAAGAAGAAGAGTTGAGGTCTTTGAGTTGTGGTGTTTGAGACCAGTATTGAATATCCCATGGACTTCTAACAAACAGATATGTAACAAACAGATATGTCTTGGAGAAAGTGCAGCCAGAGTGCTCCTCAGAAGCAAGGAGGGTAAAGTTTTGTCTCTCATCCTCTGGACATGTTGCTAGGAAAGGCTGTTCCTGGGAAAGGCATATCATGCTTAGAAAGGTGAAGGATCAATAAAATAGGGTAAGACCCTCAATGAGATGGATTGACATGGTACTGCAGCAACGGGCTCAAATGATCAGAACTGATGAAGATGGTATAGAATAAGACAAGGTTCAGGTCTGTTGTTCACAGGGTCACTACGGGTCATACTCAACTCAATGGCACCTAAAACCCACCACCACCACAACAATAATTTTTCTTTTCCCTCAGGAGCCCTGCTGAGGTGGGGTGGTGCATTATGAGTCATGTTGCTAACTTAAAGGCTGACAGCTTGAATCCACTAGCCACTCCACAGAAAAAAAGATGCCCGGTGTCCTTCCATAAAAGATGTATAGCCTCGGCGCCCGCCATCTCTTCACCGGGGAAGCTCTGCCCCACCAACTCTGCACTGGAACGCCTCGCTCCGGCTGGGCCCTGCCCAGTAACCCCGCTTTTACCCTCCCCCTTCTCATGCCTTCGGCTTGAACGTCACTGGTGCGCCACTTTCCCAACATGACGGCCTTCCTCTACTCCGTGGGCTTTGGCCCTTGGGCCCTGGCCGGGAGCCGACTATTGTCTTGGGTCTGGCGCGCCCTGCTTACGTCCTCCGCCTGCGCCAAGGGCAGCTCGAGTCCGTGTGGGCAAGGGGGACAAGCCAGTGACTTACGAAGAGGCGTACGCTCCACACCACATCGCGCACCGCAAGGGTTGGCTGTCGCTGCACACAGGAAACCTAGACGGAGAGAAACACACCGCAGAGCGAACAGTGGAGGATGTCTTCCTTCGAAAGTTTCTAATGGGGACCTTCCCTGGTTGCTTAGCTGACCAGCTGATCCTAAAGCGCCGAGGTAACCAGGTGGAGATCTGTGCCCTAGGGCTGAGAAACCTGCCTGTGCACAAGTTTTACTTTCTTGTAGGCTACAGTGAAACCCTCCTTTCCGACTTTTACAAATGTCCTGTCCGTTTGCATCTCCAAACCGTGCCCTCGAAGATAGTGTATAAGTACATCTAGAATGATGGTCACCTTTTTTCTTCAAATTCAGCCCACAAAAGACAGAAGAACTTGAGAGAATACATTCCCTTAGAGTATTGAAACATTGTTTTCCAAAGCTGCTACTGAATAAATCATTTTATTATCTTGCAAAAAAAAAAAAA
>NW_006399844.1:4187990-4237876 GCF_000299155.1 Elephantulus edwardii | reverse complement strand
CCCCCCCCCCGCCCCGGGTTCTCTCAGTTTCCTGGAGCGTGCCTGCCTTCCTTTTCTGGGATGCTCTTATTGCATTAAGTCTGTCAAATGGCCTAGAAAAAGGAACACTTTGTTGGAGGCTGGGATGGTAGCTCCGTTCTCTAGAAGATGACCGAGGGCCCATAACAGGGTTTAAATTAGGAATAGCAAAACCTCTGCAAGTCTAGAAAGGAAGTGACAACCTTTCTTTTTGATACTGCAGAAGCATGGGTGGCCTAGTGACAAGAAACGGTGCTGCAATCCTAAAGGCACTTTGTTCTAATCTACTAGATGCTCTGTGTGAGAAGGATGGGCTATCCCCTCCTGTGTTATTTACTGCCGCTGAAAGATTTAAGCCCACTGGAAGGGCAGCTACAGACCAGTTCTGACTCCAAACACCAGCAGTTACCACCTAGCATACTACCTTTGTCTTCTAGAATATTTTAAAATGGAAATTTCTTGGCATTATCCTGTCCCCATACCTTTTCAATCTGTATGCAGAACAGATCATTTGGGAAGCAGGGCTTTATGAGGAGGAGTATGACATCAAGATTGGAGGAAGACACACTAACAACCTTTGATATGCAGATGATACAACCTTGCTTGCTGAAACTGAAGAACACCTGAAGCACTTGATGCAAAAGATCAAGGACTGTAGTCTTCAATATGGATTGAAGTTCAACATCAAAAAGACAAAGATTCTCACAACTGGGACAACTGGTAGCACCATAATAGAGAGAGAAGAGATTGAGGTTATTAGCAATTACAGCTTGCTTGGTTCCACAATCAACACACTTAACATCAGCAGTCAGGAAATCAAAAGACAACTTGCATTGGGAAAATCTGCTGTCATGGACCTCTCCAGTGTGCTGAAGAGCTACGATGTCAGCTTAGACAGAAAGATGTGCCTAATCCAGGCCATGATCTTCTCAGTTACTTCTTATGCTTCAGAGAATGGACAATGACTAAGGATGACAGAAGAGCAATAGATGTCTTTGAGTTGTGGTGCTGGAGAAGAGTCTTGAACATACTATGGACTGCCAAGAAAACAAACAGGTCTGTTTTGGAGAGGGTGAAACCAAGTCTCTCCTTGGAGGCTATGATTTTGAAGCTCTTACTTTGGGTATGTGGCCAGGAGAGATCAGTCCTTGGAGAAAGACATCATGCGCAGAAGGTTGGACAGACAGCGCAGGAGAGGGAGACCCCAGATTGATACAGTGACTGGGGCAATGCGGGTTGGTGTGTTGGAATTAGGGAGACTGGCTCAGGACAGGGAAGGGTTTAGAGCTGCTGTACATAGAGTTGCTATGCATTGCAGGCAATAGGACTGGCATCCACTTCCTAAACTACATGCCTCTGGAAACTCTATGAAATTTGATAAATGTTGATGTTTGTAGAGGGGCTTCAGGTCTTGTTCATAGCGTCGCTATGAGTCGTGCTCGACTCAAAGACAATCATCATCAGCAACAACATTATTTTGCCTAATTAAGACATTTATCATACTCTCCCCTTTCATGGGCAAGAAAGAAAGAAAAAAGTCACTGTCAGAAGAGATTCTAAAACTTGTTCTCGAATGTTCCTTGTGTTATTATGTTATTAAGTCAGCTAGCGCTCACAGCAACCCTGTGAACAAGAGGTAAGATTCCCGCCCTATCCTGTTCCATGCTCATGCTGTCTGACTTGTGGGAGCTGGCTGTTACAGCCACCGTGCTGGTCCATCTGGTCAAGGGTCTTCCTCTCTCTGACTTTCCACCTTTCCCAGCATGAGGTCTTTTTCCAAGAATTGGTGCCTCCTGACAACATGCCCAAAGTGCACAAGACAAAGTTGAACATACAGAGAAGCTACAGTGAATAGAAGAAATGATTGAGTCAAAGAGCTGAACAGAACATGTAAGAGATGGCTCCAAAAGAAAAAGTATTACAAAAAAATTGTGCAAAGATCTAGAATTAGAAAATCAAAGGGGAAGCATACAGTCAGCATTTTTCAAGCTCAAAGAACTAAAGAAAAGTATTCCAGGTTTGAGTTGCAATAAGAAAGATTTTTAGACATTCATTATCTATGTATTTCCTCTTGTGATGAACCTGAATTCTTTACTCACTAAATAACACCCTTTCTCCTTTTCTATAGGTATAACCAACAGAGATATATTACCTTTGGTTATCTTTATTAATGAAATAATATATTTACACTTTGATCTTATTCTATGAACAAGAAACCATCTCTTTACTACTCATTTTACAAGGTGAGACTGTAATATTGCATTTCCACTTTCCTATTAGCATTTCTACTTCTCTCTCAAACCCTAACTTTTGTCAACTCTACTTTTAAACTGTTAAACTTGAGAACAAGTCCTCTGTAACATAACCCAGAGTGAACTCTTTATTTTACTTGCAAAATGTGCTCCCTTCCCAAGCATCCTACTGCCAGTTCATGCTGCCCCTCTCTCAGGGGCCAGATAGGAATCCTTTACCCTTCATTCCAAATCCAGTCCTCCATTCAGTCTTGTAATCTTTACTTCCAAAGCAAATCCTCACCGTCTCCATTGCTAACATGCAGCCACCACCATCTCTCCTAAGACTAGCCACTCTTCTTCCTTATATAGACTACCCTATAAAAATAGTCAACTTTATGAAATATAAAGCAGATCATAGCAATTTCCTTGGTGGGAATGGTCTTTCATTGCAATCCTCGGATGCTCTGGTGGCCTGGTGGTAAGGAATCACATTGCTAGCCAAAAGGCAGGTGGTTCGAATCTACCAGCTGCTCTGCTGGAGAAAGACAGGCAGTTTCCTCCAGTGAAAATCCACTGGAGGGTCAGCTATGAGTTGGTTCCGACTTGGTGGTACATAACAGCAACAACCACAACATAACCCTTACTGTTGCCCATCAGGTTCTGACTGACTTTATCTGGGTTACCTCTAACCTTCACTCACTCCACACCAGCTAGTCTTGCCCTGGTCCTTTGAATGTCACATACTAGCTCCTGTTTGACGGTGTAACAGCCCAGATCTTGTCCCATTTTCATTAATCAAATCTTAACTGAAGTGTCACTCCCCACAAGAGGTCTTCTATGTTAGAAAAACCCAATCTCCCACCACTAATCATGGAGTTCCTGGGTGATGCAAACGTTGGAGTCCACCCAGAGATGCCTTAGAAAAAAGGTTTTTGGGAGCTCTGGTGGCCTAGGCATTTGATTGTGTGGATCATAACAAACTGTGGGTGACTCTGAGAAGAATGGGAATCCCAGAACATTTAATTGTGCTAATACGAAACCTATACTTGGACCAAGAGGCAGTAGTCAGAACAGAGCAGGGTAACACTGCATGGTTCAAAATTGGGAAGGGTGTGCGCCAGGGATGCATCCTCTCTCCATACCTTTTCAACATGTATGCAGAGCAGATTATCCGAGAGGCTGGGCTCTATGAGAATTGTGGCATCAGAATTGGTGGAAGATCTATTAACAATCTGCATTATGCTTGCTGAAACTGAGGAGGACCTCATGCACTTGCTGCGAAGGGTCAAGGACTGCAGCCTTCAGTATGGACTGAGGCTCAATGTCAAGAAGACAAAGATTCTCACCACTGGACCAATTGGCAGCGTCAGGATGGATGACGAAGAGATTGAGATTGTTCACAGCTTCAGTTTGCTTGGCTCCACAGTCAACACTCTTGGCACCAGCAGTCAGGAAATCAAAAAGCGTATCGCGATGGGAAAGTCTGCTGTTAGGGACCTCTCTAAAGTACTCAGGAGCAACGGTGTCTCTTTGGAGACTAAGGTGCGCCTGATACAGGCCATGGTCTTTGCAATCGCTTGTTATGCATCAGAGAGTTGGACAATGACTAGGGAGGACAGAAGGAAGAGTGGATGCTTTTGAGCTGTGGTGCTGGAGAAGAGTACTGAATGTACCATGGACTGCCAGGAAAACAAACAGATTCATCTTGGAGAGGATTAAACCAAGCTACTCCTTGGAGGCAAGGATTCTGGGGCTTCGTCTGACATACTTTGGACACGTTGCCAGGAGGGATGGGTCCTTGGAGAGGGACATCATGCTTGGGAGGGTGGAGGGACGGCGCAGGAGGGGAAGACCCTCTATGAGATGGATTGACTCGGTGACTGGGGTAATCGGGATGGGTGTGTCACAGGTAGTGCATTTGGCGCAGGATAGAGAAGGGTTTAGGGCTGTTGTGCATAGGGTTGCTATGAGTCGAAAACGACTCGATGGCACATAACAACAACAACAACTGGTGGCCTAGTGGCAAGGAACTGCAACTACAATCCCAGAGGCGCACGGTTCGAATCCACCAGATGCACCGCCGGGGAAGGAGGGACAGTCTCCTCCTGTACCAGTCAGATCTGATTTGACGGTACACTCACACAAAAATAATAAAATAAAATTAAAAAAAAAAAGGTTTTTAATCTACTACTGAAAAGCAGGCCAGTGAAAACCCACCTGGGGCAGGGCACTGGGCAGTCACCCGGGAGAGCCAGCTCCTGTCTCCTGGGAGTCACGATGCCACATATCCTGGATGCCGCTCCACATTCCGTGGCTAGATGACAGAGAAAGTCAACCCACCCACCTGACCTGGGTTCCCAGGGATGTGAGGGTGGGAGCATTCCACCTCCTTGTTCTCAGGGTAGGTTTGGGGAGGAGCCCTGAGTTCTTGAGGCAGCTGAAGGTGGGGGTCCTACATAGGTGTTCTAGCGTCCTGGCCTGCAGAGGCCACATGATCAGCAGGGTGGGGAGCTTGCCTGGTTCTCCTCTGAGAGCGAGAGAGGTGTGTGCTGTTCACCTGTTGTAGGATGTTCTCGGTCTACAGAGCATCCTTGCTCTGGGTATGTTGACTGGACAGCTGTGTATTTGCAAAACACTAAACTGCAGACAGCAAAACACCCCAAACCAGGATGGACACAGTTCCACCCTGACACACATGAGGTTAGGAGGTGGGGCAGACTCAACACAATCAGCTAACTGTGCTTATCATGCTATACTATTGTACACTATTGTGATGTGATCTTATTTCCTGCGGTTGCTTACTGCTCACATGCCCTTCCAGAAGCCGTACTTTCTGAGACTTATTGTGTTCACTGTCTACATCCTCAGCACCTAAAACAGTGCCTTGGCACCTAGAGGGCATTAAACAAATATTGTTGACTATCATCAACTCTTTTCTGGTACCATAATTAAACCTATGCTTTTGGCTAAAATGAATTCTAAAAGTTGGAAATTAAACAGTGTTACTTTACTGCAACCATGTAATTATTACTCACTATTTAAAATAATGTCCCTCCCCAACTATGTTCTCACTCAAAATTGTTTTTGGAATCTACACTTGCTTTTTCCTCGGCCATGGTCATGATGGGATAAAGACCTCGGCATCTTCCTTTTTACAGATATAGGTCACAGAGTCCTCTGTCTGCTGCTCTAACCTACGGTGGCTCTTTAGGTCCATGGCTGCTGCTCTATTTCTCTCCTGATTTGGATCCAAAACCTCTTGGATCTCATGTCTTCCCCTCCTCATCCTCCTCATGCTATCATCTTAGTTTTCTGGAGCACATTCTCAGGAAACTTCCTGACAAAGGCTGTGTAGTCTTTGCCTGTCTGATGATGGTTTCTCACCTGTTTATATTAGCTTTCAACTTTACATTTGATTGATAATTTGTCTTCATATAGCATTACTAGACATTGAAAATAATTTACTCTCAGCAGCTTAAAATGAAATTTCTATCAGTTAGTATACATGAAGGGAATTTACATATATGAATATATATAACACATGCATATTCATACATAATATGTACACTTTCAGCAAGTATTTCAGTTCCAACACTTGCCATGAAAGATGTTTCCAGTAGACAAAGGAAGCACAGTTGCGTCAGCACTGACAAAGCCCACTCAGAGTGATGCACACAGGATGGAATTTTGTAAAGCTAGCTAATTGAAATTAACCAAGTTAGACGAAACGACATTGTGTTCAGTGTTGAAATTCAATTTTATTTCTTTCGAATACAGACAGTGTTTCCACAAATTCCTCTTTTGATCAGGCTAAATAGTTATCTCTATGTGTCCCTTTCTTGGTAATTTTCTTAGCAAATCCCTTATTCACAGCAGCCCATAGTTCTCCTTCATGGCTCTCCATGCAATTGTAATTGCTTTTCATTATCTGTAAAATGTGCCGGGTGGTAAAGAAGACTGTTGGGTTTACTGCTGTATCGCTGGCACCAATTATCTAGAGAGAGTCCAGCACTTTTGAGTAGGGGCTCACTTTTATTCACTTCACTGAAGAAATGAAACTAAAAGCGTGCTTGCGTGCATGCGCGCACACACACACACACAATGAGGGAGGAGCAGAAACCCTCAGAGAGTCAGGAAACACTGCTTTTCAGTTTTTGAGGCTCCCAGCTAAAATAGAAGAATAGTGGATTTCAAGGATCAAGAGCTTTGGTTTCAGAGAGTTAGGTTTGAGTCCGACTCTGCTCTGCTGTCTACTAGATATATGGCCTTGTAGCCTTGGGGAAAAAGAATTTATATTTTCTGAACCTCAATTTCTTCACCAATAAAATGGGTATAAAAATGTCTCATTTGGATAGAATGACACTGAAGATTAAATCAGATCATTTATATAAAGATACTGATTTATAATAGTAGGATCTTAGCAAAAATCAGTATTATTATTGCCATTAATAAAACCAAGAAAACTGATATATAGAAATAAAACCTAAACCACTAATTCTGATGGAAAAACCTAGAGTTTATACATAATACCATGGTTCATTAATGCCAAGCTGTAGTGGGTTGAATTACATACACCAAAGTGCATGATTGGAGCTCTGGTGTGTAGCTCTTAGTGAAATGTGATGCTAACCCACAGAGTGGGCATCTGCTGGTTCAAATCCACCAGTGACTGGAGAAAGATGGACAGTTTCCTGTTGTGATTTATTGTTGTTGTTACGTGCCTTCGATTTTCTTGTGACTCATAGCAATCCTGTGTACAACAGCCCTAAACTCTGCTCTGTCCTGTGCCAATCGCACTGCCTCTGACACACTCATCCCAATTACCCCAGTCACTGAATCAATCCACCTCATAGAGGGTCTTCTCCTCCTGCACTGTCCTTCCACCCTCCCAAGCACAATGTCCCTCTCCAAGGATTTGTTCCTCCTTACAACATGTCCAAAGTATGTCAGATGAAGCCTCAGAATCCTTGCCTCCAGGGAGCTGCCTGGTTTGACCCTTTCCAGGATGAATCCGTTTGTTTACCTAGCAGTCCATGGTACCTTCAACACTCTTTTCCAGCACCACAGCTCAAAGCATCAATTCTCCTTCCATAACAAGTTGTAGCAAAGACCATGGCCTGTACCAGACGCACTTTAATCTCCAGAGTGACACCATTGCTCTTCAGAACTTTGTGATTTACAGCCTCAAAAACCCGATGGAGGGTCACTATGAGTTGGAACTTGACTTCAATGGCAGTGCGTTTGACATTTATTTTAAAATGCATGTATGTAGGTGCTATAATGTGGAAGCTATGTATTGATTCCCCATGAACTGATAAAGAAGTAGTTATAAGAGGGCTGAGGTGGATTGCAACATTCCTAACTCCATCACAACTCTAAACTAAAGCTAAGGGAGTTTCCCTAGGGTGTGGCTGATAATATATTTTTATCTCACTATAGTGATAAAAAGGGAAGAAAGTGACCTGAAAGGGGCAGGTCATCAAGAAAGAATTGCCAGGAGTGGAGTGTGTCATTTTGTGAGGCAGTTCTTTGATACTGGACAAGGCAAATGGATATCACCAGGGAACACCAGACCTACAGATGCTGAAGGAGAAAAGGACATTTCTCCAGAACTGACAGAGCTTCTCCACAGCACAGCCTACTAAATGGTAAAAGAAGAAATTTATATTTGTTAAGCCACCTACTTTTGATATCTCTTTTATAGACTGATATGATATAGAGAGGCATTAGATAACTAAGACCTGGAACTGCCAAAAGAACTGACAGATAAGTCTTAGAGAAGGTGCAGCCAGAGTGCTCCTTGGTGGTAAAGAGGATAAAGCTTTGTCTCTTTACTTTGGGCTGTTCCTTGGAGAAGGACATCATGCTTGGAAAGGTGGAGAGTCAGTGAAAGAGAGGAATGTCACAGTGACCACTGCAGTGGGTGCAAGTGTGTCTGAGACAGTGAGGGTGGCACAGAATAGGAGAGGGCTCAGATCTGTTGTTCATAAGTCAAGTCGTACTTGACTTGATGATACACAACAAGAACAACAACTAAGCAGCATTAAAGAGAATATTCCAGAATACAATGCAAATAATTAAGAAGTATCTGATTCTGAGTCGACCCTTGGCAGGACCAATGTCCACACCACCTGGATTTCTAGGGTGACTTAGGGATATTGGTCTTATTATTTCAGTCCATAAGATACATAATTAGTGTTCCAGGTGTTCAGTGGACCCTCCCTTTCCCTCGGAGGCAATGAATACCATGGTCATTATTGTTAGGTGCTGTCAAGTATGACTCATAGTGACCCTATGAACAACAGATCTGAATCCTCTATTCCACACCATCCTCCACATTTCTGATACACTTGAGCCTATTGTTGCAGTCATTGTGAAATCCATTTCATCAAGGGTCTTCCTCTTCTTTGCTGAGTCTCCACCTTTTCAAGGACACTATCCCTTTCCAAAGAACAGCATCTCCAAGCAACTTGCGCAACGTATGTGAGATGGAGCTTTGTCATGTAGTTACTGTAATTCCCTCTGGGGTATGTTTGCACTAACTTTGGTTTCCTTCCACTCTCTCCTTAAGATTTCTATTTCTTTTCAACAGAATCTGCTTAGATCCTGCTCTTCAGAAAAATGATAGCTATATTGAAGAGTCAGGAGTAAATTCATTATACAGATTCCAGAATTCCCAGGATGATTCTCTGCTCAATTCCCTTTACTGACAATCAATCCACAGTATTCAGCACATCCATAACAATGGAAGAGAAAACAGAATTTTCAAAATGGCCTATTGTGCATATTATCAAGGGAACATGTTTTTGCTTTGGTTTTTATCATCTGAGCACTGAGACCACAGCAGTGGAGGTACAGATACAAGGCAGACAGGAACCTCAAAAGCACAAAAAAAGTCTTACATTTGATTCCTTCTTACCTACTGAGGGAATTCACTAATAAAATCTGAGAAGAGAACAGCAATAAATTTAGCTCACTGTCAGGTAAATCAGGGGTGAGTCAGGCAGAAGAAAGATGAAACATGTCAAAATATCTATTTTCACAAATGTGCAAGACAAAGAACTCTGCAGAGCTGGCAAGCGGGCTGCTCTGGCCTAGTTGCTATGTAGGTTCCAAGTACCTGTGACTGATGGTAAGTTCACAGACGCTAAGGCTTCATATCAGAAGGGAGCTAGTTTTCCTGACCTTATTTCTCTACCCAGGAGAAAAGCAACATGGAGCAGTTGAGGACTCAGCACTAGAGTCACCTGCAAGGCTTTCTGGAGACAATTCTGATTTTTAAACCCATCGTTCATGAAAGGAAGGTGAACAGGTTTTCATAGCACAAAAGTAAAGAAAATTGTCAATACTATCAAAGATAACCCATGCTGGGTCAGGATATCATAAGGAAAGTTTTAAACAAGCAAGCAAACAAAAAACCCACCAAAATTGGATTAAGTGATAAGATAGTGATTTAGGTGGTTGGGAATTGTGCTTCTGTGAGTTAAGATTAACATTTTCTCACTCTTATGTCAGCTTTAACTTACTACTGCTCCTCTTTTAAAAAGGATACGTGATGTAGGACAGAGACAGGAGGCTCTGTCTGCCAATGAGCTGAGGTTTGCCAGGTGCTTGGTGTTTTCCCCTTTGCTGAAGGTTTGCTATCAGGTTTGCTTCTGCTCCTCTGAACAGATGGCTATCATTTAACTAACAATAATCTTGAGTTTATGTCCCAAGGACTGACAGTCTAGTCACAAAATAAAGAATATAATTTAGCTTTACTAGTGACAGCAGAAAATAAGTGTCTGAAAATGAATCCAGCAGATGGGCTTTCAGCATTCAGAAACAAGTTTCAGAGAGACCCTTGAGTTAGCTATTAGAACGCTTGGACTTACAAAACATAAGGAGTGCTTGGCAGAACTATATATAAGAAAGCAGTAGAATATGGCTTTGAAGCCTTACATAGAGGAAACAAGTTACTTGGTGAAAATATTTCCGTCTGTTAGTGGCTTTACACTCGCTCTCTCTCTTTTTTATTTACCCAAACATGAAAGGTCAATAAAATGGAACCAAATGACAGCGGGCTCCATGGGCAGTGAGTTTCCAGGAGGAAGGGCATGGGAAGACACGTGGCTGTAGGGTTTGAAAACTGTATCTTCATCCTTTATGATCATCTTTCTCACTGGAGAATCACTGCTTTCAGCTAACAATAGAATGACAGCTTCAGACTCATGCTTATCTTGGAATCAGCATCACCTGGGTAAGATGAGAACAACCACGACTAGATCTTCAGGTTCTCATTACAGAGCAGATCTCTGGACCTAGCTTTCTTGAACTGTGCAGCAGGAAAAATTCAACTTGTGATCATGAAATGACCCAACTCCTTTTCCTCTGTGAGCACCTCAAGCTCAGTATATGTATAAAGTATAAAAAATGATGTTTTGATATGCATATACTTATGAAGCCATTCCTATCTTCAAATAATGAGCATAACCATCATTCCAAAAAGTTTTCTTATGACTTTTTTGTAAAGTCCCCTTCTTTGATCGTCCCCTTACATACAACTCCATGTCCCTATGCAATCAAGGATCTTCTTTCAGCCACTATAGCTTAGCTTGCATTTTCTAGAATTTTATATAATTCTTTCAAGTTGATTTCTTTGATGCTGTGTACCACTGAGTTGGAACCAACTCATAGCTGACCATCCAGAGGGTTTTTGGATGCTGTAAACAGCATGAAGGAAATTGCCCATCTTTCTCTCATGAAGTAGCCGATGAATTTGAACTGTGTGCCTTTGGGTTGGCAGCATAACACCTTACCACTAAATCCTCAGAGCTCCTTTTTTTTCCTCATAAGGGACATTATTTTGAGATTCAGCCATACATTTTCCTTCAGTCCTTAAAAATGTTACTCTAAAAAGTGGATGAAATATGTTTACGGCATTGAAGTCTATGGGGGAGAGAATAGTCTAAAAGTATTATATTTTAGGGCATTATTTTTATCGTAGGAGTATGCAATGAGGGTTGCAGAGTGGATTATATTTGGGGGTAGGGGGTGGGGTTTGGGGAGGTGCGGGGGGATTGTGTACCAATGAGGGAGTTTTTCTTTTGCTTTTCAAGGAGAGGAGCAAACGGGAGGGGGGGAGGGGGGAGGGGTTTGTACGGGGAGAAGGGTGCAACAATGAATAAATGGAATTCCAAAATCTCTGTAGATGTTCATTGAAATGAAAAATAAACAACCTAAATTAAAAAACAATCACCCCCCCAAAAAAAAGAAATGCTTAAAAAAATGTTACTTTATTGAGTCTCCCCTCCCAATTGGATTTTATTTATGACACTTAAAATCATATAGTAGAGACAGTTGTGGATTAAGATAAATTGACTAAAAGTCCTTTCTTCACTAACAGAGTTGAGCAACAGTAATCAAATGACATAAAGTTTGAGACTTCATGTTACTTCATGCCATATTGAAAGTACTGTGAAACACTAAAATGATCTAGCCTTATTTACTATTCCTTTAAGACATTTTGTTTCATAAACTTGATGTCTATTAACCTCTTAAAGAGATTTTTTTCCTTTCAATATAATACAATATTTTAGAGAGATATATATGAAAAATTATTAGTAGTTTTAAACTACTAGTATTAGTAGTTAAATCTTGTCCTAAATACTGGTTACTAAATATCACATGCTACGAGAACTCTGGTAGAAATACCAAGGGAGCTGCTGGTTTGTTGTGTGAAAAGGTAAAAAGTGAATGCAAGTCATGAAATATTAAGTATAGTTTTGATTCATTCTCTGCCACATACAAATATCCAAGTTCCTTCACCCTCTGAGGGAATTCAGAAGGCTCCTGAGGAAGTAAGTGGACACTGTTTGTAGTCCCCACCCTGAGAAAGGCCATTATACTTCACAAATAACTAAGGACCCAGAGTCAAGGTGGGGAGGCCTGTTCATCCAAACATGCACTCAAAAGTGATGCTGTATCTCGGCCACCTGCCATGCCTGGAGATTCAGAGATGCTCAGTCTGAATAATCAGGCATGATTAATGTCCTGCAGGACAATAATTGATCTTCAGAAACTCAGATAAAGTGAAAGAGAATCCACAGATTTTGACATATTATTTGGCAATCAGACAAATTTCAGGTAATGGATTAATCTCAAATTTACACCCAATTTTAATTTAAACAACAAAAACGAATCTAATTAAAGTCAGGTAGAAGACATGAGCAGGCATTCCACCAAAGAAGACATTCAGGCAGTCAATGAACACATGAGGAAATGGTCTTTCAGTGGCCATCCCAACCAAATTCAATGTCAGCGAGGTGACTCCTATTCACAGTGACCCTCCACTGGGTTTCCGAGCCTGTAAATCTCAATGTGTCTCTCTTGTCATCAAGAGAGCTGCACTAGACTCAGAGCCGAACATTTAGTGGTTTTGTTGTTGTTGTTGATTGCTTTTTTAATACTGGCCTTCATATACTCATTCATATACCTTGTGCATCATCATGCACATTGTGTCTTAACCAATAATTCATATACATTGTGTTTTACAGAATTACTACTGATCAGTGCTCTTTCTTATGCACATACATTGTATCTTATGCATTAATTCAGATTTATTTACTCGTTTTATATACTTAATTTCCATATTCCCTGTCCCCCTTTCTTCAATCCTCTTCTGTCCGTCTACTTCTCCTTCTGATTGCAATAGCCATATTGTTCTTTCATAAATTCTTCTCAGGTTGATCCTTCTCTGTCCTGATCCTTTAATGTTCATGGACTGTACATTCTATCTAGTGGGTTGTTGCCTGCCCCTCCCCCGCCCCTGTTGTTTACAGTCGAATCAGATCCAATTGGCACAGGAAGAGATTGACCCTCCTTCTCCAGCGGATAATTTGGTGGATTCGAATAGAGTGCCTTTGGGATTGCAGGGCAGCTTCTTGCCACTAGGCCACCAGAGCTTCTTTCTAGTAGGTTTTTGAAGGTTATAAATTTCACAGAAGGAAACTGCTCATCTTTCTTTTGTGGGCTGGTGGAGTCAAGCTGCCAGAAGGGCACCACCTTCAGGTTAGCAGTGCAACTTTTAAAAAAAAAATTATTTTATTATTTTTTTGTGTGTGTACTGTCAAACCAGATCTGACTGGTACAGGAGGAGATTGTCCCTCCATCTCCAGCAGAGCATCTGGTGGAAGCAGTGCAATTTTCTATGGATTATGCCCCTGGAGTTCCCAGAGGCAAGCACTTACTGAGAAAGGTCAAAGATTACAGCCTTTATATTGATTACATCTCAACATCAAGGAAAAAAAACCCTCCTCACCACTGAACCAATAGATAACATCATGATAGATGGAGAAAAAGTGAAGCTTTTAAAATGTTAAAAATTTCATTTTACTTGTATCCACAACCAACACCCTTGGAAGAAACCATCAAGAAATCTTGGTGTCAAGGACCTTGCCAAAGTCCTAAAGAGCAACAGCATCAGCTTAAAGACTAAAGTGCAACTTATCCAAGCCATGCATGGTATTTTTGATTTCTTTCTATGCATCTGAAAGCTGGACAATGGATGAGGATGACAGAAGAATCAATGCTTTTGAATTGTGGTGTTGGTGAAGAGTATGAATATCTCATGGATTGCTAAAAGAACAAATACGTCTTGGAGGAAGTCAACTAGAGTTTTTTTAGAAGCAAAGATGGTGAGAATTTTTCTCACATATTTTGGGCATGTTTTCAGGAGAGGCTAGTCCTTGGAAAATGACATTATGCTAGGAAAGATGCAGGGTCAGCAAAAGAGAGGATGACCCTCAACAAGATATATTGATACAGTGACTGTACCAGTGGGCATGGGCATGGAGGAGATGGCAAACATGGCACAGGGTTGGGGAAGGTTTTGATCTGTTGTCCACAGGTTGCTATGAGTCATTGTCAACTTGGTGGTACCTAACCACTACCACAAATCTTAACAAGAGGAGGAGATCATCTTCTCTCTTGCAACCATAGTTGGGTTAAGCTCCTGGAAACTCTGAGTTATTTGGTTAGCAGTGCACCATGCTATTGACTGCTCCACTATAGTTCCAAAATGACAATGAGGTATCACCTCACCCCAATAATAACAGCAAAGTTCATTAAGAAAGAAACCAACAAACACAAGGGTGTTGAGAGGGCAGAGCTCTTATGCTCTGCTGGTCAGATTATAAAATGGTACAGCCTCTGTGGAAAATGGCATAGTACCTCCTTGAAAAGTTGACTATAGAAGTAACATTTGACCTGGCATCATTGATAAGTATCTATCCCAAAGAAATAAGAGCTGGGAGACGAACAGACCTATGCACACCTGTGGTCACTGTAGCACTGTTTATAATAGCAAAGAGATGGAAATAATTTAAGTGCCCATTGACAGAAGAATGGCTAGACAAGCTATTGAACAAGCAAGACAAACTATTAAACAAACATACAATGGAATGTTAAGCAATGTTAAAGAATAATGAAACATTGTATAACATGCATGAATCTGAGAACATTATGCTGAGTGAAATGAGTCAGATACAAAAGGACAAATATTGGCTAACTGCACTAATATTTAAAAAGCTCCGGAAAAGTGTACAAACAGAACAAACCATTTTAAAAAAAAATATCTACCAGAAATGGGAAGGGAGGGTAAGGGGAGGGGGGAAAATATGTTATTAGATAATAGACACATAGGAAGGTGGGTGAAGAGGAAGGCTGTACCACACAAGGAAGATTAGTACAATGCCATCAAAGAGTAGAAAAAGATATAGAATTGTGTAAAAGTTAAGGACAGTAGTAGGTCATTGCACACACTACCCACATTATCAGCAATAACATTTATCTTCAAGTGGATACATAAATAGACGCTCAGATATGGGCAAGTGAAAGGGAATTTGCCCCCAGTAATTCATAGGTTTTACAGATGACGGTTTAACACGAGTATCTGTGTATGCTGTAAATACATCTACGTATAGAGCCAATAGAGGACAGTATTACATAAACTTCTTAAACATAATCAAACACCCTGAGGGAACAGGCCACTTGTCCTGGGTCCTCTGGCCACAATCTCAGGAAACACCAAGATCAATTGGCATGACAGTTCACAAAGACAAAGCTCTACACCTTACATGGTAAGGAGTGTGTGTGTGTGTGGGGGGGCTTAAAACACAAGATCAATTGGCGTGACAGTTCACAAGGACAATGCTCTACACCTTTCATGGGTGGGGAGTGACCAGGGACTTAAAAACCTGTGAGCAGTTGTCTAAGGTGCAACCATTAGTTTCTTCTTGTCTGAAGGAAAGGAGAGGGAAGCAAGTCAAAGACACAAGGAAAGAGACCATTAACACAGAGGATCAATGGACCATTCACTTCTTTCAATTCAGGACCCTGACGCCAACTCACAGCAAACCCTACAGGATAGTGTGGAATGGCTTGGTAGGGTTTTCAAGGCTGTACATCTTTGTGAAAGCACACTGCCCCACCTTCCCACTATGTAAAAGCACTATTTGAATAGGTAGGTTCAAATGATTGATCTCTAGGTAGCCAGTTAAATGCTTAACCACTGCATGTCCAGAGTCTTCTGGGGATTCCAATGGCACATATATTAGGCCACTTGAAGTTATCCTATAGTTCACTATGATCTGTTATTTTTTTTTTTAATTTATCTTTTCCATTTTGGATCACTTATATTGCTATGTCACACAAGCATTGAGAACTCTCCTTCACAGGGTCGCTATGGGTCACCTGCGACTCGACAGCACTTAACAATGACGACCACACGATATTGCTGTCTTCCAGCTCACTAATCCTTACTTCTGCAATGACTAATATGCTATTAATCTCTTCCAGTGCATTTCCCATGTCAGACACTGTAGTTTTCATTTTAGTTCAACTATTAAAACCTTTTCCATGTATTTAATGATTTTTGATACAATAAAGTCAGAGCTGTGGTGGCCTAGTGGTAAAAAGGTGCACTGCAATTCTGAAGGCACGAAGTTTGAGGCCACCTGCTGCTCTGAGGTAGAAAGATGGCCAATCTCCTCCCGGGTGATTAACTGATTCTGACAACCTGCCAGAGGGTCAGCTATGGGTCGGTTCTGACTTGATGGTACACAACAACAACGTAAAAATACACCTCTTCTATTTTAACATTCTTCTTGACTATTTCTAACATTTGTGACAGTTCTGACTGGTGTTGATGGATTTTTCTCATTAAGGGTTGCATTTTTTTTTGTTTTTGCATGCCTGCTAATTTTTTATTGGATATTAGAAATTATGAATTCTACTTACTTAGATGTTAGGGGTTTTTATATTCCTATAAGTATTTTTTTTTTAAAATTAGGAGCTCTGGTACCATAGTCTGTATGGTGTTACACTGCTAATCAAAAGGCCATTGGTGGTTCAAATCTGCTAGAGGTTTCTCAGGAGAAAGATTAAGATTCTTCTCATTAAAATTTACTGCCTTGGGAAATCTGATGGAAGGTTGCTATGAGCTGGAATTCACTTGATGTCAGGGAGGCATCAAGTGTGTACATTTGTGTTAAGTTAACTGGTAATAATTTGATCCCTGTGGATCTTGCTTTTTAAGACTGGTTAGGTTATACTACCATAGTGCTCGGTCTGGAATCAGTTATTTCTTACTACTGAAGGAAGACCCATATGTGCACTCCATTTACAAACTATGAATGATGAGAGTTTCAGTCTGGTTGCTGGACACAGGCACTATTCCTGGCCCTGTGTGAGTCACTATGCACTGCTGCCTCTAAGTTTTCTGGATGGTTCTTTTATTCTTTTCTTATTCTCAGGCTGTTCTCTCATATGCACACACTGACGATTATTTAAAGAGATCCTAGTCAACCCCCAGAAGTCTTTGTGTAGCTCTCTTCCCTCTGTTACTCTTGTCTGCAAACTCGAGCCACTTTGGTCTCCAAAGTCCGCCAGGTTTCGCCTTTCCAGGTACCACAATCTGTCTCTCAGAGATTACTGTTCTTCACTGCCTGATATTTAGTGCCTTGGAAATGCTTCTTTCATACATTTTGTCTGTTTTCTGATTGTGTCAGGAAGGAGCACATGTCTCATTCTTGTTACTTATCTTGGCTGCAGTAGCATCTTACCAGTCATTTTTAAAATGTAGAGTTCTCTTTTAAGCCCAGAACAAACATCACTTCTCTTCGATGATGTTTTCCTGCAACATCGTCCCCACCTCTCACTTCCTTCTAAAGAGGTTTCTGACTTCTATGCTTTAAGAAACTTTGTTTATGTGCTTATAAGCTTATTATCTTGTATTTTATTTAATAAGTTATGTATCTGTCCTCCTTGATCAGCCATTAGCTTCTTGATGACAGGAGCTCAGCTTTTGCCTCCCTAAACCCAAGACAGTGTCTGATATATGATTAAGCCTACAGAAATAATACTTTTCAAAGGAATGAGCAAATCTGATGCAGTCTTTTAATTTTACATTTAAACTAGGGAACAACAACAAAAAAACCTGTTGATTTGCTCAGGGACTTACAGCTAGCGGGTGGCACTTAGGACCAGAAGTCATATCGTCTGTTTGCTGTCAAATACTCATTTCTACTGTGCTTGTTAATTCAATGCATATGCTATACAGGGAAGGCCAAGAATTGCCATGCATCAAAGAAGTCTCAGATGTGGAAAACCAGAAGTTACTAATTCTGAACGGCATAATTTAGCTAGGCTGAGCTAGGGTTTGGAAATTCCTCTTGGTTAACAAGCAGTAGAATATGCTTTAACAAATTGTTCCCCGATCCCCTCCCCCGCCCCCGCCCCCCGACAAGGAGTTCTCTGAGTCATCTGGAATGGTACAGGCTTCTTTCCTTTTCCATTTTACACCTAAATTTATCTTCTTCTACCCTCAGCCAGACGCTTTTAATTTTTAATGCGATCACTAGCTCTCTTTCTCCTCAAGACCAGGTATAACTCTTCATTTAATTTAGTAATGATTCTGTTACCAAGGATGTTTGAATGAATCAGATTGGGTCTTACCCCCTCCCTCACCGTGAAAAATTATTTTAATTTGCTGATTATTAGTTGTTTTTATTTTTAATAACATGTTAAAAAGTAATCTCAAAATGGAAATAACTTTTCTGGTCACACATTCAATACATTATGATTATAAAAATATTGCCATGCTAGCCTTTAAAAGACAAACTTAAAAAGAAGACCAAAAAGAAGAAATATGAAAGGCATAAAATGCTTTTTCTAAAAACCATAAATGTCATGTTGGTTATTTCTTTTGGACTGAAATGTGAAGAAAATAAGGCTTGGACCAATTCCTGTACGTGTCAAAGAGAAGCTAACGGGAAGTAATTGCTGTTACCCTTTTAAGAAAGGCCAAAGGATGAGTCTGAATTTAGCAAAACAAACCTTTCCTTCTTATAGAGAGAAACCTGGGCCTTGTCAGAAACATGTGCTGTGTGGAAATAATTGAGCAAATAAAACTGAAGCATTTGTTTTCTGAGGCTGTTTTTCAAACTTTTAAGCTCTAAAAAAACCCAACAACACCAACAATCTGCCTCTTATTTCTGCAAATTCGGGAAAAAAGAAGGTTCCAATTAAAAGGAAGTGATACAGTATAAAGGTCCCCTTTCTCCAGGATCTTGGCAGCTCTTTTGTTCTTCATGTCTACCAGCAGGTCCTGAGAGTGGATGTCCAATTCCAATGTCTACAGAAGTGAGACACCTAGCCTAGAATATTATTTTATGAATAAAGTAGCAGGTGTCCTCTTTTTCTTAGCTGAACTTAAAATTCCCTGTTTGTGCTTATTTCCAAAGGAAAAGGCTTACTTGTTCATGAGTGAAAGAAGAGCCATTCTCTTCACATGACACTTGTAAATGCTCAAATTTCCAAGTGAGCCATGCCACTTCTTCATCGAGCTTCTGTATGTGCTGTTTCCTTGTCTGGGGAAAAATCTTGTCCATTCTCCTCCACCTGACAGCTTCTAGAACTCTCAAGGTGAAAGGAGCCAGTTCACTATCGTGCTTCACACAGCCCATAGCAGGCAGTACTGGGTATGTGATGTCTTCCAAATAAGATGAAATGAAGTCTAAGAGAAAGGGAGCGCTGGTGGCCTAGTGGCACAAAGCTGTGCTGCAATCTTGAAGGCATATGGTTCAAGGCTACCAGATGCTCTATGGGAGAAGGATGGACAATCTCCTCTGGTGTGATTAACTGCCTCTGAAAACACACTGGGGGGTCAGCTATGGGTTGGTCCTGACTCTCTGGTACACAATAACAACAAGAGAAAAATGTGGAATGAAATTACAAATCAGAGAGAAAAAATCAGAGTTACTGGTCTGATAAAGACTGGCAGAATTCCTGAGACTATGGCCCTGAGTCACCCTTCAAGCCTGGAAGTGACCTGACTTACCCCTCTGCTTCAACTTTTAGCCAAATAATAGACAGGTCTATATGGTATACGGGAGCTCTTGAAGGTGTGGTCCACAGGGGACTGCACTGCCAACCCAGATGTGGTATCTCTCTAGTAGTTTGAATCCACCAGTGGCTCCATGGAAGAAAGGTGGGCACTCTGCCTCTGTAAACCTGGCAGATCTGCTATGAGTTGCTTCTGACTCAATAGCAATGAGTGATACAGTATACGCATAGTTGTATAAGGGAAGCATATACCTAGATCAAGCAATCATAGATTATCAAAAGCGCAGCATTTGGCAAGGGATAACACTTAGAAGGCAGGAGGGCTAGGCAAGAAGGACACGTGGAAATGGAAAACACAGGGAGGGAGTAAGAAGAGTGCGGAAGAGGGTAATCGATGTTTTGGACAGCACTGTGTGTGAATTGTTGAACGGAAAGTCAATTTTCTTTGTGAACTTTCATTCAAATTTCAATAACAAGTTTTGTGTGTTTTTTTTTTTTAAATAAAAGGTATTTTCAGAAAAAGGATCAAATGGTTCATCTTTGACCCCCCTCCTATCACTTGGGCCTGACTCACAGTGGGTAATCAGTGAATGCTCTGACTGATGGCATCAAAAGACAAATGGCATTGCTTGTTTCAGATAAAATACTTGCTTATGTAATATTATAAATACATAAAATCCCAACCTCTATAGAGTTAATAAGATTTGAATTAAATACATGAAGAAAGCTTTTTTTAAAAAAAAATCCTATTAAGTTAAAGAGTTGTACTTGATATTCAATTTTTTAAAAAAGTTCAAGGATCGCATAAACCAGAAATTACTCATCATCTGGTGAATTCTTAAGTACCTCACAGGAAGTCCTTCTTTTAAACAGCTATTTTATGGTTTAGTGCTATGGGCCTATAAAAAACGTAATAAACTTTAAACATATAATATCTACCTGTAGAGATGCTGAGAGGATGCTCAGATTTCCTGCAGTACTTTTGGATTTACTCTTCCAACAGAAAAGGATGTGAGAAAAATAATCATCTTTGATCTACACCAGAATCCCCAGAAAATCTACCTCCTGAGAGCAGGGAAAGCTGAAAGCAATGCTATGTCCCTACATATCCTCTAAGGGTGCTTTGTCTGAGGAGAAGCCACTTCTCGATGCAGATGGGCACACAGCACAGTGAGAGAATGGACAGTCAGACGACTGCTCTCAGGCTAGGAGAATATCAGCTGGCCCTCAAAGCTGTTTGATTTCAGTCCTGGCTTAGACATACCAGAAACTTTTACGATTTCTCTTTGTTCACTTGGGTACAGCAGATGAGGATGAGTGCATATAAATGGGTTAAGTTCATTACCTACAACCCTATTAAATGGGTTAAGTTCATTATGTACAAAGCTATTTGCAGGAGGGAGTTTTCCCACCCAGAAATGGGCAGGTGGGTCCTCACTGCAGTCTTCTTAGAGTTAATTGCCAGCAACTCCTGAAGCTGATAGATGGCTTCTTTTGGGGCCGGAGACGTGGTCAGCAGAATCGTGCAATTTATCTGTCAATCCTCATCGGAGTTTTAATCTCCACCTTGCCTTCGTCTCTTCTCTAGCAGACTCTGCTCTTTCCTCCCTCCCATTCTCTTTACTGGACAGGAAAGGATGTTTAATATGTACTTTACTTGGTAACAAGAACCTTTTTTTTTTCTTAAAAAGGACATTTAGTGGCTTGATTTAAAAAAAGCTACTTTTTTAATTTTATTTTTTTGTGTGTGTGCGTGTACCGTCAAATCAGATCTGACTACAGGAGGAGATTGCCCCTCCTTCCCAGGCAGAGCATCTGGTGGATTCGAACCGTGCACCTCTGGGATTGTAGTTGCAAAAAAAAAACGCTACTTTTATGAAAAAAGGTTTCAGCAAAGTAAACGTATCAAAATATGTGTTCATCCTAATAAATTTTTTGGATCAAGTTTCATGAAGCGAATGACCCTCAAATTTTATTGTGCATAGGGACCACCTGGATAGCTTATTAGAGGTGCAGAACGGTAGATACTACAATTTAGAAGAATGAGGAGGAGCCTAGGAGTTTGCCTTTCCATCAAGTGCCCCTTAGTAACGTCACTGTAGACACAGCCCATGCTTTACGGTGGAACACTGCCATTGCTTTTCCATAGCAACATCCTCGGTCACTTTATAGAAATAGCAGAATTAACCACACTTATTTGGATGGGCTTTGATATGGTTTCTATGTGTTCTTAATGAAAAACAATGCTGTACCTTTTATTTTCTGGAAAGTAATTAGCCTCAAACACTTCAACCCCAAGCCCTTCCATCCAGTTCTGTCTCATTCCCTTCCAGAAAATGCTCCTTTTTTCTGGTTTTATTGGAGTAATCCATATTCTGATAAGACCTAACATCTCTGGCAAATGTGGCTGTCCCGGGGATAGGCATCTCACCCATGGTAAGTCCACATCCCACTCCAGCCACAGTTATGCATCAGTCAGAACACTTCCCTGGGACTTCTGGACAATGGCCCAGACAGCATGATCCTTTATTTCTCACTGGTGGCGGAGCTGAAAAATGAGATCCTGGAAATTGCTGGCAGACGTTCCTAGCCATGTGGAAGAAGCCGCTGTAGGCGAGTGAAGCTGGCACCCAAGAGCAGTACAGACCGAGAGGGTGACAACAGTTGAGTCATTGATCACAGTGTTTCTCTTCCAAAAAAATCCCAGCTTCACATGTTTGTTTTTTAAACACAAACAACAACATGATTAGGCATATAATTCTTGGGCCATCACCTTTCTTTATCAAAAGACCAAAGATGTTGCTCCACTGACATTAATCCTGACATTAATACTATAAAAAAAGGAGGCACTCTCAGCTTTGTACCTTTATAAGGGAGTCTTCTTTAGTGCATATACAAGTGCACACTTATACACACACTTGTTTTTGTTGTTGCTAATCCCTGAAAATAAGAAAAGGTCACTATAGTAACAAAATGGACACTAGATTTTCAGACAGTATGTCTTCATGCACAGGAAAAGATTTTTCTAATATGTTTTAAATTTCCAGGATAGGAAGATAGTTTTCAAATTAACATAGTTTTGAAGCTATGGAGCCTTCTCTGTAAGAGAGATCATGGCTAAGAAATGCAAACTGTTGTCTATTAATTATAAAAATCCACCAACTATGTCACATCCAATTTCAGAGAGATTAAAATGTGAAAAAACTGCACTTCTTAAAATTGATGAAATACAGCACTGCTTTTTCTTAGCTTATCCTCTTTCCTTCCTCATATACCTATTGTTGGAATGTAAAATTTATGATATCTGGCTTCTTCATCCTTATTTTTCCTTGTTCTCTTCTTTTCCTTGAGAGATCTTCTCAAATTTTTCTTTCACATCAATGATTCTAACTTCTGTAGTACCCTACCACCCAATTATTACATTTTAATGTACATTAATTTCTTTAGAAACATTTCTCACACCATTCAAATCATTGAATAAATCTGTTTTACAGACAGCCTACCTAGGTTAAGCACTTGGCTGAAATGGTCGAGTCCACTCAGATGTCCCTTGGAAGGAAGGCCTGGTGATGTACTTCCCCAAACCAGCCACTGAAATGCCCAAGGAGCACAGCTCTCCTCTGACTGTCACCAGGAGGTCACCAGGTGTCAGAGTCACTCAATGGCAACTGGATGGTTCTCTTACCTCACATCCTGTTCATCTCAGTTTCTCATTTCATCTTTGATCAGTGTATGTAGAATCTATACTTTCTTGAATGCTTTTTAAAGTATAATCAGAGAGTTTTATAGTATAAATTGTCAGCTAGAAATCCCTTTCAGCAATATGCTTTTCTTTTTAAGTTGTATAGTCTACATCTCTCACACTGGTAATGACTTTCTTCATCACAGGCTTTGATTCAGTCCTGTTGTTATCACAAAAGGTGATACAGATTCTTCCAGATTCCTTCCTTTTTTTTTAAAAAGAAGAACTTTATTGTTTGCCCATGAGGGGCTGCAGTGCCAATCTGAGGCATATGGTTCAAATCTACCAGCTGCTCTGTAGGAAAGATAGCAATCTCCTGTATGATTTACTGCCTCTGAAAACCTGTTGGGAAGTCAGATCTGAGTCAGTTCTGACTTGACAGTACATAACAACAACAGGTGAAAGTAAATGTACATACCATATTAGTTTTCCAACCAATAATTCATTCAGAAATTGTTTTATAACAATTGTTGCAAATTCTGTGTCAGTACTTGCTGTTCCTTCCCTGGTTCCCCTGTTTCTGTTAATCAGGTTTCCCTGTCCCCTACTGTCTTCTCATCTTTGGATTTGGGCAGTGTTGCCCTTCTGACCTCCTACATTTGGTTGTTCTAAGGAACAAATTCTTTTTTTTTTTTTTATAAAGACAGTGAATAAATCTGTATTGAGCCGTTTGGTTTACAACACAGGGTAAAAAAAAATATGTTTTCTTTAACCAATATTTTAGAGTCATAGTAAAATATTTTAGACTTACAGGGATACATTTCTCAAAAATGAAGAGCAAGTAAACAGATTTCAACTTGACTCCTTGAAATCTGTCTTAAACACAACAGTAACCAACTAATGTTATTTCAATGCCTTTTTTATCTTTCTTCAGATCAATCAATATCCACTAATTCCACTTAAAAAATTAGTTTTGCATTTGGTGGAATTCTGTTGAAGATGTCAAGGTAAATTTGGTATAAAACAAAACAACGTGCCCTTACTTGGCATCAGGTTGTCCTTTTTTTCCATAAGCCCATTCTGGTTCAATCTCTAGGCGAGCCTTTTCTCCCTTACTCACAGTCAAGAGGGCTTCATCCCATCCTCTGATAACTTTACCAACTCCAACCTTAAAACTTAAAGGCTTGGCATTTTTCTTCTTCTTTGAACTTGTTTGAATATTAGTATCAAAAACAGTACCATCTTGTAGTGTTCCTGTATACCAACAATGAACAACATCTCCTTTTTTAGGAAAGTTGGTTTTATCTCCCTTTTTAAGAACAGATTTTGTATATTTTGGTGGGCCCTCTTCCAGGGTTTCTTCAGACTTGGTTTCTTTGGGGTTGTCGTCATTAACTTTCACATTTTTCACCTGTTCCTATACCTTATTTATACTTTCAGTACCTTTGCAACGCTTAGTTTCAAATAGATGGTTATAGGCTGTAACTAAATGGTCCTTGTTAGCTGTCTTGGCCACATTTTTAATGTTTCCGAATAGCTTATGTTCTGCAAGAAACGAATCTGAACCGTAATCCTGGAGAAACTTGATAATGTCCTTCTTGGGCAGCTGCTCACTGCGAAGCTGCTCCACGGTCCAGGCCCGCTGTGGGACATTCGCCGCCATCTTCCCCCGCCGCCTCTAGGAACAAATTCTTGATGGGAACACTTTTTATTTTGTAGACTCGTCTATTACTTGCCTGAAAGGTGGTCTTCAAGTGCATTTTCAGTTTCAAGGCAATAGTCTTGGGGGTTCAGTAAATCTAGTCTTTTGTTTTTATTTTGAATATTATCCTACGTCTTTTGCCCTTTTTAACTGGGACGTTCTATGGTGGTCTTGGTGAGAGTGGTTGGTTGTGGAGCTGAGCACAATCTAACTCTGGTCTGGGTTAGGGGAGGCTGTGGTTCACAGGAGCCTTTCGTTCTCTCTGTTAGTTGTGTCGAGTCTTCATTTTTCACTGCATTTTCCTTTGCTCCAGGCAGGAAAAGACTAACAGCTGTTTTTTCTACAGTTGTGCACAGGCTTTTAAGACAGCAGATGCTACTTCTCAGACTAGTATACAGAACATTATCTTTATTTCTGTGTTTTGCCAATGGATCTAGATGCCCCCTGAGATTATGGTCATTAGCTTTTAAGTCCAGTGGTTCAGCGCCAATGTCTAGTTTCTATAATTGTGCCACTTAATGTGCTCCAATACATAAAGAGTGCACACACGTATATATTTGTTGTTATGTGCTGTCAAGTCGCCTGCAACTCATAGTAACCCTGTGTACAACAACTCTGTAACCCTGCTCTATCTTGAGCCAACATAATTGTCTCTGACACACCTATTCCTATTATCCCAGTCATCGAGTCAATCCATCTCATCGAGCGTCTTTCCCTCCTGTGCTGTCCCTCCACCCTCCCAAGCATGATGTCCCTCTCCAAGGACTGGTCCCTCCTTGCAACATGTCCAAAGTATGTCAGATGAAGCTTCAGAGTCCTTGCCTCCAAAGAGCAGCCCGGTTTAATCCTTTCCAGGATGAATCTGTTTGTTCTTTTAGCAGTCCATATATTCAATTCTGTGTGTGTGTGTGTGTGTGTGTGTACATATGTGTGTGTGTATTCAATACTCTTCTCTCTCTCTAGATATGTGTGTGTGGTTGTGTATATACACATATACACATTGATAAACATGAAACACTTCCAAATATGTATGTAGAAATATCCAGCATCAAGCCTATTTATGTATTATGTAGACTCGTCTATTCCTATACTCCCATGTGTTTCATTTACAATCGGTTTTTCAGCTTTTAAGCTAGAGAGTGAGCTCATATGTAGAGCTTCTAGTTGTGGTTTTAAAGACTTTTACTTATTACAAAACTGCTAATCTTAGCAAGGATCCCCATATCCTGTTTACTTGTCAACTTACTGACAAAGAGAATTTAACATTAGTTTTGATTCTTTACTTGTTAAAGAAAAATCAATTTAAAGTTGCAACTCCCATCATAGAATATCCTCCTGGCTCCTCTAGCCCATGGCTCCTTTAAGGTGTTCATTTAATGTCTTAAAATAAATCTTGTCCCCAGATGCATTTGGCTGCCTAGAGCTTCAATCCTGGAATCAGGAAAAGAAAGGAGGTACTCATAAAGGCTTCTGTCTTTCACTCACACAGCAGGAGGACTGATTTTTTTCTCTTAGGCAGCGGAAGCGCTAGAAACATCCTATTGTCTTTTTCTCCAATGAGTCCCATCAGTCAGCCTTAGTATTCAACAATTATTTATTGGGAGACTGCCATGTATTGCTAGTGATTCTTCTTATTCATTACCAAACACTTACAGGCATATTAAGCAACTGAAAAGACCTTGGTGTGGGTCAGACACACTTAATATTTAAATTGGGATCCTTGCTCTCTAAGAATTTAAAAGGGTCACCAACAACAGATTTGCCCAATGCAACCTATCTTTTGATTTCTTGATTGCTGAGCCAAATCTGTTAGGATAGATGAGTGAGCACATACAGGGCTGCATATATTTGCTGGAACACTTCAATTTATACCACAACTGAGTAACAGTGAAACATTGTCTGATACAGTGCCAGAAGGTGAGCCCTAAGCTTGGACAGCACTCAAAATATGAGAATAGCTGCCTCCTTGGAGAAGAGCCTATTGTAAAGACAGAGATGGAGTAGTTTTCTGATGGGATACACAGGAATCAGATTGACAACTGTTAAAAGAGAGAAAAAAAAAGAGACAGTGGAAAAGCTCAATATCAGAAGTTAGAACAAAGCCAGGGGTTGACTGTGGAATAGATCATCTATTGCTCATCAGTAAATTCTAATTGAAGCTGAAGAAAATTAAGCCCAACAAGAGCTAAAACATAACTTAGCATTCTTCCACTTGAAGTAAGAAACCATCTCAAGAGTAGATTTGATTCATTTAACACTAATTACTGAAGACTGAATGAGTTGTGGGAATGAAAGAGAAGATTTGAAAGAGTAGCTCAAGAAGACAAAACAAAGTTATCACAAAATGTGCAAAGACCTGGAGATAGAAAATGAAAAAGGAAAAACATGCTTGGCATTTCTCAAGCTGAAAGAAATGAAGAAAAAACTGAAGCCTCAAGTTGTAATATTAAAGGATTTTATGGGCGAAGAGGAGTGGCATCTACTTCCTAAACAAGATGCTTCTGGAAATTCTATAAACTTTGATTAATGATGATACTTATAGAAAGGGTTCCAGCCTTTTGTTCACAGGGTCACTATGAGTCATGCTCGACTTGATGGCAAACAATAGCAACAACACGTGGACAAAATAGTAAATGATACATTAAGTATTATAAGAAAATAAAACACACAGAGTAATTGTATCAGAAAGAAATGGTTGAGGCTGAACCATTTCAGGAAATAGCATATGATCAAGAACCAAAGGTACTAAATGAGAAAATCAAAGCTGCATAGAATGTCTTGGGGGAAAAGAAAGAGGTTCCAGAAATTGATGGAATATCATCTGAAGGATTGATAGATTATTATTAACTAAACCTCATAGTTTCTTTTAGACTCACTCTTTTTGTAGTACAGGTCTATCAGTTTGGGCAAATGCATACGGACAATGATTTAATTATCCATACTTCTATTAGGGACCTCTGGTGGCCTAATGGTAAGAAACTGTGCTGCAATCCCAAAGGCGTAAGGCACATGGTTCAAAGCCACCAAATGCTCTGCTGCAGAAGGATCGGCAGTTTCCTCCCACACAATTAACTCCTTTTGAAAACTAGTCTAACAGTCAGCTATGGGCCAGTTTTGATTTGATAGTACACAACAACATACCTATATTATTTCCAAATATATTTTATGTATATATTTTTAGTTGGAATGTAAATTACTCTGATTACTTGCCAAGTACTCAGGGAAAGTCGTTTGGAAATACAGACCAAGGGTCACGAACCATGTATGTGGAGTAGTGGGCAGAGCTGTGGAACACTGTGGGAAGAGCAGGAGGCAGCATGCAGCAGTGCCCCTGGACAGGAAGTGCGGGAGAAGAGGCCTATGGGAGGTGGACTCTCCAGGATCGCCTCATCTCCCCTGCTCCCTCATGTGGATTTCCAGGCCGCAGCAATGCTATGCTGCTGCCAATAGGGACCTGCATGCACATTGTTCTGAGTCTACCCACAGCTTCAAGTGTGAGCTAAAAAGAACACATATGAACCACAGCAGAGAATCAAAGAAAATGTTCACTTCAATGCAGTAACAGATCTCCTTTAACTAAGCAGATATTAAAGGCACTGCTTACTAAAACAATCAAAATAACAACAACAAAACACAAGGAGCTGATGGCATTAGGTTTGGGCTTTCATCCACAGAGAGAGAATAGGAAATTAAGAAATTTTTATTCATGAGATAGAGGTAATGCACAGAGGTCTTCAGAATACAGACAGGAAAATGCCTGAACAGTTCTTAGGGCAGTTGGGTCCTTTGACAGCTTATCACTGCAGAGATTCTATGACTCGAAAGTTATGGCAGCTAATGTAAGACTAAATGTTTACTACAAGCAAAGATGGACCTTGGTAGGCAGTTATTGATGAGGGTCAAATCAGTAATCTTTGTAACTTCTGCAAACCAAACGGACCTGGCAAACCACTGGACTATGACCACAAGGGAAAAAAACCAAACACTTCCCCTCAGGTTCATGCGGCACAAAGTCAACCATATTTAAATAATAATATTCTAAGAGGTTTCATTTGGGATTATTTTAAGATATTTAAATGTCAGGACTTTTTGCTTAGAATCAGCATTTGTTTAGAAAGCTCTTTTGTTCTTTCCTCATTTTATAAATAGGGAAAGAAAAGAATCATGCATTCAGAATAATTTTAATATTCTTTAAGTCTAGCTGCCATTTATTTTATTGATAGGTTTTTAGGTAAGAAATACACATATCTGTTGCAAAAAGTTTACAAAATAAACCTTCCTCCAACCTCTCCTTTCTAGTATCCATCTCCCTTATTCACAGACAAATTCCTGTTTCTTGTATATGTATGTATGCACCCATTTCTTACATATGCATATTGTATATATATGCATATATTGTAGGTATACATGCATATATTGTATGTGTATATATGTATCTCCTTAAACCACTCTTACACAAATGATGGTGTGTTATATATACCATCTGCACCTTGATTCCCCTTCCCCCCACTTCACAATGTGTTTTGGATATGCTTTTTTTATTTTTTAACTTTTGTATAACTTTTATTGTTTCTCCAAGTTCATAGGGTTTCCGGAGACAAGCTATTTTGGAAATGGATGCCACTCCTGCTTCCAAGCTTGTTTTAATTGGGGAGCTCCACCAAACACTGTCCACCATGGGTAATCATTATCACATTTGACACATCAGTGTTACAGTGTTCAGCATCACAGCAACCATGAGTTACATCTGTACAGCAAATGGATAGAATGGTGCTATGTCACTTAGAAGAATGTTTCACCAAAACCAAAACCAGGCCTGAGTGCTGGAAATTAAAATCACCCACCTTTGGCTTGGTAGCATCACTTTCTGTCCACTAGGCCAACTGAGCTCTCTCTACATTGTTACCTATCCCCATTACCTTCTGTTACTTGTCAATCTATCTCATCTGGGACTTTTCCTTTTTTGAGGCGCCCCTCCACCTTTCCACTCATGATATCCTTCTCCAAGGACTGGTCTCTTCTGGCAATATACCCAAAGTATGTGAGACACAGTTTCAAAATCCTTGTCTCCAAGGACCTAGCTTATAAAATGTTATTTCTCAAATAATGAGATTTATTTATTGTTGTTGTTGGGTTGGATATGCTTTTATATCAGTATAGCTAAAACCTCTTTATTTTATTTGCATAATTGAAAATGAACAAGATATAGTAAAGGTCCTAAGAGGTCCTGCAATAAGGAACCCAGTTTAGCTTTCCAAGCATACTTGACTTTGGACCCTGCTCCCCTTCGAGTGGAATTTCTGATCTGTGTAATACAGCTGGGGATTCATCAGATCTGTATCAGGTGTTCACAGATGGCATCTATGCTGACTATTTAAGAAAGCTTTAAATGTGTGAGTCGGCACCTGAGAAAGCAGAAGTAATGGGTGCAGGCTGAGTTAAGACTTAAAGAGGTGGGGAAACAGTTAATATGTACACAAGGTGGTTTTAGTTTCAAGATTTGTATGGAAGGAAATACCAGAAAAGGGTTAGCTTTGAATCATGATTAAAGACTGTGCTGAGCAGAAACTGATAAAGTAGAAAGAATATGCCATGTCTTCTAAAATTATGAAGCATTTAAAACATACCAAAAAGTAGAGAGGCTAAAGCAGCCAGCCACCCATATTTAGCATACACTACAACAGTGTCACATTAGGCAATAAACTGCTTTGAGAAGACTAGGATCTGAGCTTGTGGTAGACATGTAACAGTAGATTTTTTAATTTGTTTTTGCTTGTTTAATAGGGATGCTGATAATCTTCTCCTCTCTCATTCTACTCTTTCTGCAAACATAAATTAATTGTCTAGTACACTCTTTGACCTCAAAGAGGGCACTTTGTTGAGGAGGAGTCATTGTTATGTGCTTATGTGCTATGTGTTATGAGTTGGAACCAACTCATTGCTGACCCTCCAGCATTGAGATGCTGTCAATCTTGATTACCCATCTTTCTCCCGTGGATCTGAACTGCATGTCTTTGGGTTGGCAGCACAGCTCCTTACCATTAGGCCACCAGAGATCCCAGAGGAGAAGAGGATAGATAAACAAATAAATAAGGATAATGATGGATATAACTAGCTGCCTGAAAGATCTGTTCTGCACAGAGACTGAAAATGTATGGAGAAAGGACACATCTCTGATGTACTCCTGTCTTGATTTTGAATCTTGCAGTGTTTCCTTGCTGTGTTCATATGACAGCTTCTTGGTCTAAGGATAGGTTTTCACATGAGTTCAATCAAGTGTTCTGGGAATCTCACTCTCAATGTTAGCCAAAATTTGTTGTGATCCACATAGTCAGATCAGAACTATATGAGGAACAGATGAATCAGGAGGCTGGACTCTATGAAGAATGTGGCATCAGGATTGGAGGAAGACTCATCAACAACCAACAGCATGCAGATGACCCAACCTTGCTAACTGAAATGGAGAAGAAATTGAAGTGTTTACTGCAGAAGGTCAAGGATTCCATCCAGACACCAAGAAAACAAAGATTCTCACCACTGGGCCAATTGGCAGTATCATGAGAGGTGAAAAAAAATTGAGGTTCTTAAAAATTTTGTCTTGCTCGGGTCCACAATCACAATTCTTGGTACCAGCAATCAGGAAATCAAAAGGTGAGTTGGTTTGGGAAAGTCAGCTGTCAGAGACTTCTCCAGAGTGCTGAAGAGCAACAATGTCAATCTAAAGACTAAGGTGAGTTTGATCCAAACCATGGTCTTCTCAGTTACTTGCCATGAATCTGAAATCTGGACAATGATTAAGGGTGACAAGAGAGGAATTAATGCTCTGAGTTGTGGTGCTGGAGAAGAGTATTGAAAATACCAAGGCTTTCAAGAAAACAAACAGGTCTGTCCTAGAGAGGGTGAAACCAAGTTGCTCCTTGGAGACAAAGATTCTAAAACTCCATTTCATATATTTTGGGCATATTGTCAGGATGGATTGACACAGTGACTGTTGCAATGAGGGCAGGTGTGTTGGAGCCAGTTAGACTGGCTCAAGACAGGGCAGGGTTCAGAGCCACTGTTAACAGTGTGTCGCTATGGGTTGTAGTTAACTTGATGACACAAAACAACAACAATGGATAACCACTGGGTACATCCCATTGGCCATGATATATTATACTTTTAATGCTCTCATAGAACTAATTTGTGGACATATTACTTAGTTGGTTGTTTTTTTTTTTAATCTTCTCTAAAATTCCATCCTTACTTTTTTTTGGTATTGCTATTGTGTGAATCTAATAAAATATATCTTTTTCTCTTCTCCCTTTTTTTTTAATCTCTGCAATTTGGCCAAATTTGGCTCATGTATTTTAAAGACCAATCTTTGCCCTTTACTTTAAAAAAAAATATATATTATTTTATTAGTTTTTCTGAGTTACTTCTGATTCACAGTGACCCTATGTACGACAGAATGAAACACTGTACTATTCTGCAGTATCTTCATATTAATTTAGCCCTTGACTTTTTAAGACAATTGACGTTTCTTCAAATATAGCCTATCAATTGTATGTCTTATTATTTTAATGTCATCTCATTTCAACTTCTAACTAGAGCACTTGTCATAATATTCTTTAGAGAAATCACTTGGAAGGTAAAGAATTGGTCTAGAGTTCAATCTCTCTCACCTTTGGTTTTCAATAATTAATCCAGGGACAAATAAACAACTATGTGTGAAATCATTATGCTAGTAATGTATGTTACTAAAATTTTATGTCTTAAAAAATGTCTTAAAATTTTAAAGTCACATCTATAATGGGATACTTGGGAATAAAGGAAAATAGCTAAAAAATTAAAATTACTTTTCCTCAAGAAGTCAACACCAAGTAGATGCACTCTAAGTTAAAATTTCAAGCCTGAATTTTCTGAGGTATGGAAGAGACACTTATTTCTCCTTTTCACTTGATCTCTTAATAGTTAAGAAGAAACAAAACAATTCTAGTATCTTGGCAGTCTTCTTTCCTCCCTCCTGTTAAAATACATATTCCATCCTAAAAATCTGTATCAGAAGCCACAGATTTTAAAGACATTTAAAATTCATCCATATATCAAGGATAAGAAACACAACTAGAAAAGTATCTCAGAATGCCTATTCTGGGAAAAGAAAACTGACTAGAATTACCCATCGCTGTCATTTGTAGGAGGCATTGCAGAGGGGGTGGAATTTGCTCAACAAGGATCCATGCTGAAACAAAATGATCTCCCAGGCAAGATGGCTATCTTCACTAGCACACACACCTACATTAAAGATAGCTTATAATATTATGTCCTGTCGAGTCGGGGCCAGTTCCAGTGGGTTTTCAGAGACAGTGAATTGCTCAGAAGGAGATTCCCCATTCTTCTTTCATGGAGCAGTTGGTGGATCCGAACCACATGCCTTTGGGTTCACAGCACAACTCCTTACCACCAGGCCACCAGAGCTCCTCAAATTAATCATAATACGCTAAAACTTCTTTAAATGTCCACATTTTGCTGTGACTGAATATTTGGAAGAAAATACGCTTGCTTACTTGTGTTATAGACACCATAGAGAAATCGTCTCCTTTCCCTTATATTCTAAACTCTTCAACATTTCTTTCAACTTTATTATAATTTAGTACATGGAAGGGGTTTGGATTTTCCAAAGACCTACATGTTTATTAAGGAGCTGCACTAGTGCAGTGGTTAAAGCAGCATGGCTGCAGACTGAAAAGGTTGGAAGTTTGAGTTCACCAGCTGCTCTGAGGGAGACAGATGTGACAGTCTGGTTCTGTAAAGATTACACACTGGAAACCCCAGGGGAAGTTCTGCTCTGTTTGAAGGTGTTGTGATAAGATGACGTTGACTCAACGGCAATGTGTTATTTCTTTTTATTATTACTTACTGGCAGTTTCTTATTTTTCCTTCAGTAGATGACTCGCTCATATACAACATTTTCCTCATAGCATTTAAAATTATTAAATTATAGAAAATACGTAAAGATCCATTTTGATCTTGAATATAAGGCACAATAATATAAAATAAATGCTCTGTGAAGCACACCTTTAAAACTATATTTTCTACACTTATTAGGATTGACTTAGTGACTGGGGTAATTGAGGTGGGTGTGTCAGAGACAGTGCGATTGGCACAGGACAGAGCAGGATTTAGGGATGTTGTACATAGTTGTGCATTGAGTTGCAAGCAACTCGATGGTACATAACAACAACAACAACATTAGGAAATATAAATACAAGAGTTTGGTGGTTTCTAAAAAAAAAAAAAAATAAAAAGGGAAGATTCAACACAGGAATACCATGATTGAGCAATTCCCCTCCTAGGTAGGTATATACTATAAGGAATTGGAAATAGGGACTTAAACATACTTTCATAAGACTGTTCATGGCAACATTATTCACAATAGCTAAAAGGCTAGAACAACCTAAGTGAGCAACACTTGAACAGACAAACAAAATGTGGTATAGACACGGAATGGATTCAGTCATTAAAAGAAATTAAGTTGTTACCCATGTTACAATACAGGTGAAACTAAAAACCTAATGCTGAGTGAAGCAAGTCAGACACCAAATAACAGACACAGTATAATTCTACTTATATTAAATACCTACAATAGGCAAATGTATAGAGATAAAAAAGTTCTTAGTTGTTACATTGGCAAAAGAGAGGGGAGAATGGGGAGTTATTGCTTAAGTAGTAAATATAAAGCTGGGGTGATGAAAAGCTTTTAGGAATAGATGGTACAGACCATTGCCCAACAGGAGAAATGATTACTGAATGGGACACTTAAAAGGGTTAAAATGGAAAATATTTTGTTAAATGAACATTCTACAATTATATGTGAACATTTCATTTGAAATAATGTTTTTGCTTATAGAAAAAATATTTAAATTAAGAGAAATATTAATCAGGAATACTCAATTACTTTTGGTAACAGAAAATTAGGTCATTTAGGAAGAAAAAGGAACTCGACACTGGTCTCATTTTTCACCCACTGAGTCTGGGAGAGTGGTCTTCTTCCAGCACCACAGAGGTGCAGGGGGCAGACATAGTGTGCAAAAATGCAAAGGATGTCTCCCTCCCCTCAAATCCTTTATAACCTTCTATGGGAAGAAAAACCCTATCTCTAAAGGAACAAATAACCAGACAAAACCATTCTTGTCTTAAAACGGTCCATTTCTGGCCGCCATCAGTCTTCCAGGCTGTTCCTTCTTATATCCCCACCTCAGTGTTTACTGCCCTCACATATGGGTATCCTCTAGCTTATCATGACGTTCTCAGGAAATGCCTCATTCATCAAACTCTTCATGTTTCTGCACACATTATTACCTCTTTCAGGAATTCATTTCACTTCTTTATTTTTCATGGACCTACCTGTGATCCTAATTTTGCTTTCTAATTTTATATTTCTAGTGTCTGTATTAACAGATCATATGGGAGATTGTTTCTTGTGTACAGCAAGCAGTCTGCATTGATTATTAAAGGTTGACGGTTCATACCTATCCAACAGAAGTGGAGTAGACCTGATGATCTGTTTTGGTAAAGAGTGCAGTCAAGGAAATTTTACGGAACAGTCCGACTCTGTGCCACGTGAGATAATCATGAATCAAAATGTTAGAGGTAAATGGAATGTTAAAACAATAATAGTGCAAGCTACTTTCTTCTATTTGTTGGATTTAATTGCACCCAGATTAACAGTGATAAGATCACCCTTTAGGAAATCTCATATTGTTGTTTCAGCTGGAGGCTGAAAGTAGTGGATCATTTATAATCCTACAATCAAGCCTAGATGTTAATTTTACCTTCCAGGAAACAGACGACATATATTGCCATTCTCATGTAAGAATACAACTTAGTACATGAATTTTGGCACAAAAGAAGTTCAAGGATAATTATAGTTAAATATTTTGTATATTTAAAGATTTCTAAGTTGGAGAAATCAAACCTTACCTCTTGAAATGATTCACCAGGACTCCAACAAGTTCTCCAATCCGACTCTCATGGGTTGGCTGTTTGCTGAAGAGGCAGACGATGAGGTCTTTGTTGTCTTTTGTATGGAACACTACAAGTTGGTCTTTTCCATTGGAGACACTCAGGCCAGTCAACTGCAAAGGGACAAATCATGGGAAGCTGTTAAAACAGTTCTTTAGAAAGGGAATCTAAAATAAACTCTGTAATACGTGTTCTTAATAATTCTGGTAACTTCTATCCCTATCAAGCATCATGGGAAAGAGGAGGATAGGATCTAAAAATGGGTTCATGGGATTCAGGAATTTCAAGAAACTGTATAGGCTTTATGTGTGGCAGGGCATTTTTCTAGGAAGAGGGGCCATAGTTTACATTAAGTTTTTAAAAAGTCTATAAACTCTAAAAAGAATACTTAGGTAGTAGAATGTTTTTACTTTCTAAGTCTATGCTTAAGAGCCATACTAAAGTATCTCATTTGTGCCAAAGAGCAGTAGTGTCTTGCATTTGTAACAGAGACAAGAAGTCTGATGAGGTTGGGACATTTTGTCACATGCTATGACATGTATTTCTTGTCACACACAGCATTTCATGGAATTTTGTTGAAACAAGATCAAAACTAGAGTTTTTAAGTTGAGTAACTGTATCTTTTCTAGTTTATTTTTTTATAGCACTCAACATCACATCAAAATATCAGTCAAAATTAAAGCACCCTCAGAGATAAGATTTTTTAATTTTGTTGACTGTTAAAGCTCCAGAGTGTGGAAAATAGTAGATACTTACTAGACACTTGCTGAATAAGTTCTATTTATTTTTACAGTGTGTATTTCTCATTGTTTTAATTGTCTCTATTACTATATTCGCTTGTTATGCATCAGAGAGTTGGACAATGACTAGGGAGGACAGAAGGAGAGTGGATGCTTTTGAGCTGTGGTGCTGGAGAAGAGTACTGAATGTACCATGGACTGCCAGGAAAACAAACAGATTCACCTTGGAGAGGATTAAACCAAGCTACTCCTTGGAGGCAAGGATTCTGGGGCTTCATCTGACATACTTTGGACATGTTGCCAGGAGGGACGGGTCCTTGGAGAGGGACAATCATGCTTGGGAGGGTGGAGGGATGGCGCAGGAGGGGAAGACCCTCTATGAGATGGATTGATTCGGTGACTGGGGTAATCGGGATGGGTGTGTCAGAGGCAGTGCGGTTGGCGCAGGATAGAGCAGGGTTTAGGGCTGTTGTGCATAGGGTCGCTATGAGTCGCAAATGACTCGACGGCACATAACAACAACAACAACAACAACAACAATTACTATATTCACTCACTCATTACCACTGAGTTGGAACACACTCATAGCTGATTCTCCAATGGGTTTTTAGAGGCTATTAAATTACATGCAAGGAGAGTACCCATTTTTCTCCTTTAGAGCATCTGGTGGATTTGAACTGTCTGACTTTGGATTGGCAGCACAACTCTATATCTACTAGGCCACCAGAGCTCAGAGTGCAGAAATTATCAAACAGTATTATCAATATCACATGCAAGCAAAATATTGCTGGAGATCATCCAAAAATGGCAAGAACAGTACATTTGCAGAGAACTGCCAGAGGTTTAAGCTGGGTTTAGAAGAGACTATGGCACCAGAGATATCACTGCTGACATCTGAAGACGGATCTTTGTTGAAAGCAGAAAATGCTAGAAGAATGTCTATTTGTGTTTTACTGACCATGCAAAGGCATTTGACTATGTAGACCATAAAAAACTCTAGCTAACATTGCATGGTTTAAAATCAAGAAAGGTGTGCATCCTTCCTCCATACTTATTCATTCTGTATGTGGAACAAATTATTCAGCAAGCTGGACTTTGTGAAAAGAATGTGGCATCAGGATCAGAGAAAAACTCATCAACAATTTGATTTATGCAGATGATGCAACTTTGCTTGCTGAAAGTGAGGGAGACTTGAAATGCTGCAGAAGATCAAGAACTACAACTTTTAATATTAATTACATCTTAACATCAAGAAGACAAAAATCCTCACCCCGGGGCTGATAGGCAACATCATGATCGATGGGGAGGGGGGGGATTGTGTACCAATGAAGGAGTTTTTCTTTTGCTTTTCAAGGAGAAAAGTGCAGCAAGAATGAATAGAATTCCAAAATCTCCACAGATGTTCATTAAAATAAAATAAATAAATAAATTTTAAAAAAAGATTGAAATTGTCAATAATTTCATCTTACTTGGATCCACAAGTAATACCAAGAGGTAGCACCAGTCAGAACATGAGGAGAAATCTTGCACTGGGAAAGTCTGCTATCAGTGACTTCTCCAAAGTACTGAAGGACAATGATGTTTGTTTAAAGACTAAGGTGTGCCTAATTCAAGTCATGGTTGCTTCAATCACTTGCTATGCTTCCGAGAATTGGACCATGAATAAGTATGACAGAAGAAGAACGGATGCCTTTAAGCTTGCTGTTAGAGAAAATGACTCAATGCCCCATGGAATGTCAAAAGAACAAACAGATATGTTTCGTGAAAAGTGCAGCCAGAGTGCTCCTTCGAGGCAAAGATGGCAAAGTTTTGTTTTACATATTTTGGGCATGTTGCTAGGAGGGGCTATTCCTTGGAAAGAGATATCATGCTTGGAAAGGTGGAGGGTCAGCAAAATAGAAGAAGACCCTCAATGAGATGAATTGTTACAGCGACCACAGCAATGGGCTCTAGTATGTCAGAGAAGATGAGGATGGCACAGGATGACAGAGTTCAGATCTGTTGTTTATTGGGTTGGTATAGGTTGTACTTGACAGCACCCCAAAACAACAATACTTTCCAGTATTCCTGTGCTTTTAAGGTTCATTCATTAAAAATATTTTGAATATTTACTCTGGTCCAGATGTTGTTTTACAAAAATTGGAGACATAATTGAATACAACAGACAAAATCTACCCTCAGGAATCTTGTGCTTCAAGTAAAAAAGCATATTAATGGGAAAGAAAATAAAACAAAAGACAGAAAAAGATAACAAAACCCAAACCTCAGGATTCTTTACGAACCTGGATATAAAAATGCTCAAGGGAAAAAAAAATAGTAAATATAATATAAGATATACATAAATAATATATATAAAACAGTAATAAACATTAACCAAGTAAATTTTAAGGATTACAGGCTGGTTCAATATTCAGATATCAACCAATGTAATCCATGATAGTGGTGGAATAAAAAAGAAAAGGAAAATTTCTTATGGTCTTAATCAATTGATGCAGGAAAAGTATTTGACAAAATTCAACATTAGTTCAAGATACAAATCTCTCAGTAGATTAGAATGAGAAGAAAAATGTAATCTGATCAATGACGTCTACAAACTCCATAGCTAACATCACACTTCCCTGATGGTCAAAGACTGAAGATTAGAAATAAGGCAGGGATGTCCTCGTCACTGCTGCTATGCAACTTGTCACAGGAAGCCTTTGCCAGTGCCATAGGGCAGGTTAAAGATAGAAAAGGTTTCACATTGAAAAGGAAGAAACAAAATTCTGTCTGTTTTCAGATCACACAAGTGTCTGCAGAGAAAAACCCAAAGGAATCTACAAAACAGCTCCAGGAATTTAAAAAATCAGTTTAGTAGTAAGGTCACAGAATACAAGGCCAACATATATACAAATTAATCACATTTCTGTGTTCTAGCAGTGAACAACTGGCAACAGAAATTTGAAAATAAATTAATGAAAAAGAACCCCCAAATTACTTAGCTATATATATAACAAAACAAGTGCAGGCTCCACATGTCAAAAATGACAAAATGTTGATGAAAGAAATAAAAGAAGATCTAATTAAATTGAGAAGAATATTATGTTTATGGTTGAAAAACTCAGTATTGTTGAGATGTCAGTTAATTTGCAGAATTATTATAATGCCAATCAAAATTCAATCAAATATTTTTTATACATACGGACAAGGCAAAAGATCTAGAATTAGCCAAAATACCTTGGAAAAGAATAAAGTTGGAAGAATCATACTATCTGATTTAACACTTACGATAAAGCCAAAATAATCAAGACAATGTTATGATGGCAAAGGGATAAAGTGTGGGTCAATGGACTAGAGCAGAGATTTAGAAATAAACTTATACAATTACTTTTTGAGAAAGGTATAAAGGCAAATCACAGAGAAAAGGTAATAACTTTAACAAGGGTAATCATTGCCACTTGGGAATGAAACAAAGTTCAACCTAAATTCTACACTTTCTAAAAGAAGAATTAAAAACGGATCCAAATAGCAAATGCAAAACTGTAGAAAAAATCATGTGACTTTGTTGTTGTTATGTGCTGGCAAGTGGACTATGACTCATAGCGACCCTATCTATGTACAATCGCTCAGAAGCCTTCCCTGTCCTGAGCTAGTCTTACTCACTTCAATACTTCTACCCTCCACTGCTCTAGTGATCGTATCAATCCATCTCATCTGGTGTCTTCTTCTCCTGTGCTGTCCCTCCACCCTTCTGAGCATGACATCCTTCTCCAAAGATCAGTCCCTCCTGGCTACATGCCAAAAATATGTGAGATGGAGCTTCAAAATCTTAGCCTTCAAGGATAAACTTGCTTTCACTCTTTCTAAGACAGACCTACTTGTTTTCTTGGCAGTCCATGATGTATGTTCAGGACTCTTCTCCAGCACCACAACTCAAAGGCATCAATTCTTCTTCTACTGTCCTTAGTCATTATCCAGCTCTCTGATGCATACATAGCAAGTAATTGCGAAGACCATAGACTGGAGGAGGCACACCTTAGTCCCTAGACTGACATCACTGTTTTTCAGTACTCTGGAGAGGTCCCTGACAGCAGATATACCTAAATGCAATTCGCCTTTGGTTTTCTGACTGCTGGTGCCAAAAGTGTTAGGTATAGACTTCTTAAAACAACACCAAAACCACATTCCACAAAAGAAAGAAAAAAAGATAAGCCAAATTCATTAAATTTAGACTTAGTCCATAGGGAGTTGTGCTGCCAACTGAAAGGCTGCCCTCCGAATCTACTAGTTGCTGTGTGTGGAGAAAGATGGACAATCTCCTCCTGTGAAATTTAGAGCCTCATAAAATCCACTAGAGGGGCTACTATGCGTAAGTTCAACTTAATAGCAATGAATTGGAATTTTTGGTTTTTTGTTGGTTTTTTTTTTTTTAGTTCTTCAAAAGGCACTAGGAAGAGAGGAAAAAAGACTAGTCACAGCCTGGAGGAAGCTATCTTCAGTAAGGGACTTGTATTGAATATATGAAGAACTCACACAACCAAGTAAGAAAACAAAGAACCTACTTTTAAAAAGGTGACCTATGCGAACAGTTACTTTGCTAAAGGAGACATCACTTGCTGTTAGAGAATTAGAAGTTAAATCTCTGATAAGACACTGCCATAAACATTTTAGAAGGACTATAATAAAATCAAGCCAAACAACAGAGAAGTGATGACACCAAATGCTAGTGAGAAAGCTGAACAGTTGGAATCCCGCACACTGCTGGTCGGAATATAAAATTATGGGAAACAGGTTGGTGTTCCAAAAAGTTAAGAATATAATTACCATATGACCCAGCAATCTTATCTCTGTAAACTTATCCTTGAGAAATGAAAGAGATTCACACAAAAATGTGCACATGAATGCTTACAGCAGTTCTGTTCACAATCAACCCCAAACTGTAAGCAAACCGAACATCCAACAACAGATGAAACAAACTACAATAAACCTACACAATGGAATGATAGCTAGCACTAGAAAGGAAGGAGCTAATGGTATAAGTTATCAATATGCAAGAACACTAAAGGCGCTTTGCCAAGGCTCAAAATGCCACACACTTTTTGATCCCATTTATACAACAGCATCAACAAGAGAAAAGCACAAGGAGAGAGAGCGCAGAACAGTGGTTGCAGAGGGGGAATCTGACACAAAGGTTTTTCATAGGAAAAGGGGAGAAATGGAAATACTCTGTAACTCGATCTGCAGCCATATTTATTCACATTTATTCAGGTCTTAAAGACCCACAGACTTATACACATAATTACCAACCAAAAAAAAAAAAGGGTCAATATTCTTATTAGACGCAATTTAAAAATATAGCTCCTTGATTGTTTTGATCCCTTGGTATTCCACTTTGGTCAATAAGTCAGAATCCTGAACGACCTGCCTTTCATGGTTTATTGTTCTATTGCAGAAAATACCAAAGTGCCACCTCCTGGCCACCACAGGTGCTGTCACTCACACAGGCAATCAGCATCAGCTGGGTGTCCACTGGGGGCTGTGAAAGGTGCTAAAGACGTAGTCAGTGTCCTTAGGGGAGCCACATCCACTGCGTCAGTGGAAAGAAGAAATGAGTACAACTGAAGAACATATTGACAGTTCATAGATAGGAAGCTCCTTTAATTTTACGCCCATAACTAGATGAGAAAATTGGAGCTCAAAGAGGTTGGCTGATTTGCAGACCTGGAAAATTTCTGGCAGACCTACTCAGTCTCACACTCTTACCACTTCATGCTTTTTCAAATATCAACGTGATCATATGGACACAAGTTGTGTAAATAAGTATTCTTAACACCGAGTGAATAAATTTTCATAGGAGATGAATTCTTAGGTTTATTTTAGAGAATGTCAGGGCCATTACGTATCAGAGAAATGGCAAAACAGTCAAAGTAGAGAGCTTTTCACAATCCTGTATAAACCACGGGCTTTTGTGGGCAGTTGATAAAGAAAATATTATCAATCTTTCTGCCCATTAGATGTACCACATCTATATGATTTTTATGATTAAACAGAATTTTAAAATGTTTAATGCCTATGATGCTCCACTCTCATTTGATTATCCTCTATGTAAAATTAGGAACTGAATTTATATAGCACTTAATTGAAGAGGTTGGTTAAAATGTGATAAAATCAGAACTGTGGCAGCAGTAACTGTCAGCCTATCTTAGGGGCAAGACTCAAGAAAGGAAAGGAGCTAAATATAACAACTAAAATGAAGCTTCTAGGAGAGATAAACCTTCCTATGTATCACATGTGCAAAAGGAGAGGAACAGCAAACAACAAATGCTGGTGAGATTGTGGAGAGACGAACCCTTATTCACTACTGGTGGAAGTGTAAAATGGTGCAACCACTATGGAAGGCGGTGTGGCGCTTTCTCAAAAAGTTGCAAATAGAGATACCATTTGACTCAGCAATCCCACTATTGGGAATATACCCCAAAAAGACCAGAACTGCCACACAAGCAGATATATGAACACCCATGTTTTTCGCAGCTTTGTTCACAATAGCAAGGAGTTGGAAACAACCTAAGTGCCCATCAACAAATGAATGGATAGAGAAGCTGTGGTATATTCACACAATGGAATACTATGCTGCATTGAAAAACAAGGAACTCATGAATATTATTCAAAATGGGTAACCCTGGAGGACATTATGCTGAGTGAAATATCTCAGTCACACAGGGACAAATACTGCATAGTGCCACTGTTGTAAAACAGGACTGACATCGGGGTTGGGGGGAGACTGAGAAAGATGGGATAAATAATGTATACTGCATTGAAACAGATGAGGGAGAAAACTGTTTAAAAGGGATATGTGATTAGGTATTTTTGTCATAGTGGAGTGGACCTGGGGAGTAGAGTAAGTGTTGGGCTCTAACTGGAAGGGCTCTGGTTTGAATACACTTACCACCCTGTGGGAGAAAGATGAGGAGGGCTGTTTTTTTAGGGATTTATGGCCTTGGAAGCCCTGTGGGACGACTGTGAGTTAGGACTGACTCAGTGTCAAGGGTTATTTGGCATAAAAAGATAACCAAGCACAAAGCCCCTCTGCTTTCTAGAGTTTTATGCTCTAATCTAAGACAAGATGTAACAGCAAAATCCGATAAATTTTCAGATAAAAATCTGATAAAGCATGGGAAAACATCAGTTGAAAGGATCCCTACCTCATTTATCTATAGGCTGCCTTAACACATAAATAAGTCTATCTGAACACAAATCTGACTAAGTCTTTCTGTGTTGGTTCCTGTCTCAGTCAACAGTTGTTATTAGGTGTCACTGAGTCAACTATGACCCTTGGAGACTCGATGAACAACAGATCTGAACCCTGCCCTAGTATGTATCATCACCATCTATTAATCACAGAGAATACATATTCTTAGTATTGATTAAGAAAGATGGGATGAAATACTCAGTATTAAACATCATTAGAATTTTTTAAACACATAGCTTTCTCATCACTAAAAAAAAAAAAAAAACAACAATGAATGAATGGAATCCCAAAATCTCTGTAGATGTTCATTGAAATGAAAAATAACCTAAATTTAAAAAAAAAAAAAAAAAAAGAACAGATAAAATTTGACTGGCATAAAAACCAGAATGAAGAAATCTGTGAAGATGTATGTATGTATGTATGTATGTGCATACACACACACAGTCCAGTGCAGTATATGAAAAAAAGTTTTATAATTTTATAAATGTGAACAGGATATAACTCTTCTATTAGGAGATGAAGGCTCACAGATTGGGGGGTGGGGGTGGGAAATAGAACCAAGAAAAAAAATTTAGCTGTACTCTCTATAAAAGATGTAGCTGAAACAAAAAGACACGGAAAGATGAAGAAAAGAAAATCAATCTTCATGCATAGTACTGTAACACAGAAACATGGTACTACAACAGAACGCAAAATGGTCACAATCCAAAAGAAATTCACTGAATCCTGACTTTTGTGGACGATCTAGTCTCCGATAACTCAGGCAAATGAAGGCAGAGAGAAGACAAATAAGAAAATCAGAAAATTTGATTAGCAGTTGCTAAGAATTTTTTTAAAAATACTGGTTTATTTACTGGTTTATTTGTATACATTGTTTTTCACACCAGATCTTTTCATTTCCTTCATTCTCACCTCTTTCCACCCATCAAATTGTGTGACCCTATGATTATCGTCCCCACCCATCCTTGGCTCTCTACTCCCACTCTCCTCCCTCCCAGAACTTTTACACACATTTATTACAGTCACTAAACATCGTGATGGATGGTGAAGAGATTGAGATCATCAACAGCTTTAGTTTGCACCAGCAGCCAGGAAATGAAAAGATGTATTGTGTTGGGAAAATCTGGTGTCAAAGACCTCTCCAAAGTACTGAAGAGCAATGATGTCAGTCTGGAGACTAAGGTGTGCCTGATACAGGCCATGGTCTTTGCAATCACTTGCTATTCATCAGAGAGTTGGGCAATGCGTAAGGACGACTGAAGGAAAATTGATGCCTTTGAGCTATCATGTTGGAAAAAGAGTATTGAGTATACTATGGACCACTAAGAGAATGAACAGTCATCCTGGAGAGGGTTAAACCAGGCTGCTCCTTGGAGGCAAGGATTTTGAAGCTTCATCTGACATACTTTGGACATGTTGCAAGAAGGGACCAGTCCTTGGAAGAGGGATATCATGCTTGGGAGGGTGGAGGGACAGCGCAAGAGAGGAAGACCCGCGATGAGATGGGTTGATTCAGTGACTGGGGTAATGGGGGTAGGTGTGTCAGAGACAATAAGGTTGGCATAAGATAGAGCAAGGTTTAGGCCTGTTGTACATAGGGTCGCTATGAGTTACAGGCGACTTGATGGCACATAACAAACAACAACAACAAAATACTTACACATATTTGTTATGTATTAGGCCATGACAAAAGGTCAGAATTGTATTTTCCATGTTCTATTACCATAATGCAATAAAAATAGAAAATGATAACAAACCCTCCCTATCACTGAGAATTAAACAAAACAAAACACAAAATTCTCCTTTAAACAACTACTGGATTAAAGAGCAAATCACCACTGCAATAACAGATAATGAAGAAGTTAACCATAAAGATAACTTTGTACATTCAAATTAATGAAATACAGCCAAATACATATTCAAAAGAAAATGCATGATCTTAAACACATTTACTAAATAAAATAAAACCCTCAAAATTCATTATTGTTGCGTTGGAACTGACCCATAGGTGACCCTCCCGTGGGCTACTGGAGGTTGTAAATCACAAAGAAGGTACTGCCATGTTTCTCCCTTGAAGCAGCTGGTGGATTCAAATCACCAGAGTGATTAGGACTCATCTCCCTTTAGACGAGGGAGGCCACCAGAGTTCCCTCCAAATGGGAAAGAAGGGAAGTAAATGAAACTTTTAAAAACTCAGGAAAAAGAGAAACAAAATAAAAATTATTTAAGAAAAAAGCAGAAGTGAATAAATCCAACATCTAGGTCTTTGAAAAGAACCAAATAAATCTTTGGCAGATCTAATCAAGAAAAACCAAAACCAAACCAAAATCCACCATAAATATCTAGTGGGAGAGGAACGAAGAAAGGAATTTAAGAACATACTTGTTGACTTTAGAAACTATGCTGTGTGGCATCGAGTCCAATCTGGCCCATACCTGATCCTCCAGCTGCTTTTCACTGGCAGTTAACCTCACGGGAAGAGACTGTCCATCCTCCCACAAAGGACAGATTTCTCATGAACACAATCAAGCACTTTGGGACTCCCATTCTACTCAATGTCAGCCACAACTTGTTATGGTCACACAGTCAAATGCTTCTGCATAGTCAATAAATCATAGACGTTCTTCCGATATTACTTTCAACCAGGACCCATCCGACATCAGCAATGGTGTCCTTGATGCCGTGGCCTCTTCTAAATCCTGCTTTAACTTCTGGCAGTTCCTTATCTATCTACCGTTCAAGCGATATACAAATGCTCTTCTGCAGCATTTTGCTTGCATGTGATATTAATGATATTGTTCAATCGTTTCCACACTCTATTGGATCTTCATTCTTGGGAATGGGAATAAATGTAACTGAATATGAGTAAATCTAAAAAAATTATCTTGTTGTGTACCGTAGAGTCAGGATGCATAGCTGACCCTCCAGTGTGTTTTTAGAGGCTGTTAATTGCACGGGAAGAGACTGCCCATCCTTCTCCTGCACAGCAGCTGGTGGCCTCAAACTACGTGCCTTTGGGATTGCAGTGCAGCTTCTTGTCTCTAAGCCACCAGAGCTCCCCCACCTTTTCTCCCAAAAATCTATAAAAAAGAACAATTTTCTAAGAAGACAGAAATTAGTAAAACTTATCCCCAAACCAAAGCCCATTGCCATTGAGTTGGTTCCAACTCACTGCCACCTCCAGTGGGTTTCCAAGGCTGTCAATCTTTACGGCAGGAGACTGTCCAGCTGTCTCCCTTAGAGTGGCCGGTGGTTTGAACTACCAACTTTTTGGCAGCTCAATACAACACACTATGCTAACAAGGCTCCTTTAAATTATGATTAACCCCTTTGTGACCATCAATGGAAGAGAAATCTATGCCTTTTGTTATGGTACTTCCTGTCTAGTTTTCACTCTGTGGTCTCTTTTCTTCAGATAGCTTCTAGTCACAGCTACTCTACAGTCTTCCTGATGGGAAGATTTCTTCCCTCTTTCAGCGTGTTTTCTAATATCCCTCAACAAAGCTCTGAGGACTTGGTCACTAATCTGATCTCCCTCACCTTCCGCCCCTCCCCCCCCCAAGACTCACCCAACACACAAAGGGCTTTCATAGAATTGTAGTGACCATTTAATTTCATCAGGTATCTGCTTGCATTCTGATATATATACTTTTCCAATTTACTACGCTGTACTTGAGTTTTTTGCTTTGACTGTAAATTAATATTTACGCTCTTTGGATCTCAATTAGCAAATTGATTTGGCTGCTCAGTGATGGAGAACATTCTGTTCATTCTGTTTCTCCTTTCAAAAACTTGGAAGACAGACGCTTTGGCTTTTTCCAGGATGCCTGGTGACTGTGTCTCACTTTGTCTCTCTGTTCTCTGTCCATCTGTCTCTCTCTCTCTTATTCTCTTCTTATTCTTTGTCCCAACTTGCTATTGGAATCTGAAATAGTGCATGGCTTGGGGTAATGGAGAGTTTATCTCCTTACAGTCATCCCATGAAAGCAACAAAGTACTTGCACCCTGAACCAGTATGGAAGAGGGCAGACTAATGAGGCCTCTTTTGGGAAGAAGCAGAGGCTCTTGGGCCATGTCCTCTCAGCCTCTCTGAGAGTGTAAGGGCTCAATTTCTACTCTTATTGTTGACTTACACCCCAGCTTTTCAGACTTCCCAACTGTCTCTTTTCAAAATTTCTAACCCACTAAACTTGTGAGTATAAGTGGTGTTATAATTATTGACTTAATGGGGGTGGTTTGTTACATAGCAACAGTAACTGGAAGGAAAATGTGGGTCAAGGACTGGGGTACTGCCGTACTGGCTATGGGACCACGTGTAGGAACTGGAAGGGCCGTGAAGGGGTTGCTCTTGGAATCATGACAGGTTTTTAAAGAGGCTGCCAGAGAGGGCCAGGAGGAAAATGATAATACATGTGTCAAGCTGGAGGGAATAAGATCCTTGTTATGAAGTGGTAGAAAACCAAACAACACTGTTGCCCATGGAAAAGGGGAAAATAAATCTAACAAACTTGATGATGTTGGTAAGAGTTCCAGAAGAATAATGAAGTGTCGACTTCTTCCTCTCTATAAAGAAATGTGAGAGGAGAGGTACTCTTAAGACATGACTGTGTATTTCTGCAAAATTTAGAGGAAGTATTAGGGAACCCGGATTTGCTGGATTTGAAAAGAAAACTGTTTCTTATTCCCAGTTTCTCCAGATGGCAAATTATTCTCATGTTAAGAAATGGTTTCAGGGCAAGGAATAAATGTAGCACAAGGAAGGCTGAATGTTCTCTTTAAATCTTGGAGAGGTGCAAGGCAGGACTTTACAGGGTCTATGAGACAAACCAGAGGCTCTCTAGATGTCTTGCCCTGTTAAACATTAAACAGTAGGACTTCTCAGAGTCTTAAAGACCTTGTCCCACAGTAAGAGAGCCCAGGATGAATAAAGGCTTATCTGGCAGAAATTTGTGGGTGTGCTTTTTGTTGAATTAAACTAATACACACACATATCTCTCGACCTCCAAAATGTCAAACTCATTGCCATTAGAATGGACTTGCAGCTGATCCTCCTGTGGGCTTCCCAAGGCTCGAAATCACACAGGCAACTGTCCAGCTTTCTCTCTCAGTGTCCCGGGTGGATTCGAACTACCAGGGAGGTGCCACCTTGGGTTAGCAGCACAACTCCCTAAGGCTAGGCCACTGGGAAGTGGATTATAAATAGATGTACTGGTAATTCACGTAGGTAGTAAAGAAATTACATTAGATTGGACTAAAAGAGTTAATTTGTCCTAACCTGCACCTCCTTCTCAGGTCCCATCAGTCATAGCATCTCCTAAACTTAAAGAAGAACCGTCCTCAGGTTTTCTCACATACCCATTCTTATCTGGCAGGCACGTACAGAGCTGTGAACAAGCACAGGCTTCAGGGCCACATCACTTGGGCTCAAATCCAGGAATTTCCCCATTACCAATTTTACATCTTTGGGTAAGTATCATCAATGCTGTGTGCCATTATGTCTTTACCTTAGAGGAAGGTTAATAATACTTTACAGGAAGGATGAAAATATTATGGATACTGAAATTTTTTCTTTTTTTTTTTTAAGTTACTATTTTTTTTATTCATATACATTATGTTTCATACATGTATATTGTGTTTATACAATCTTACATTATATTTCGTTCATGTATATTGTGGGGGTTCCCCCCTTACAATCATCTTACTGTTAACTACTTTCCTGAAAGCATGGGAGCCAGTTACTTCACGCCTTATGCCCTAATATTCCCCTTTTAGGTAGGCAATTCCCAGTCCGCCCGTCCTTGTCAAACCAGTACCCTGAGGAAACAAACATACTAATTTTGCTGAAGAATCCTCTGTTCAACTTGGAAACTTTAAACATCTGCATCCATAAGCAAAG
>NW_006399844.1:4159581-4186295 GCF_000299155.1 Elephantulus edwardii | reverse complement strand
CTGTGGCTTCCCTTTTTAACCTGTTGGAGAAGTTTTTGGATGTGCATAGGGATTTGATTCTTAGAAGGTCCCATTCATCTATTTTATCTTCTCCTGGTTGTAGATAGGATATTGAAATTTATAACATGTTGTTGTTGTTGTATGCCATTGAATCAGAACTGACTCACAGCTGTTCCACCAGTGAGTTTTCAGATGCTATAAATCTCACGGGAGGAGATTGCCTATTTTCTTCCCACGGGACAGCTGGTGGTCTCAAACGACAAGCTTTGGGTTGGCAGCTAACTCCTTACCACAGCCACCAGAGCACCAAATTGTTTGATTCACACGTAAAACAATTTACACACAGAACCAATGAAATGTACCTGGAACATAGTAAATATTTTTTAAAAAAATGTTAGTTATAATTAAGAGTAAATCTGGAACCTTTTTCGGTCTTTTTCCTCTATTTGGGTGCTGCTGTGCACACTGAGATGATTCCAGGAGCCTCCGAGGTGGTATGTACTTCAGCGGTCTCTTCATTTCAGTCTATACTTTGTCACATCATCAGTATTTGCATTCTAAAACAGAAACCTGGTTATGCACCCTAAAATCTACAGTTCTGCACTGCCAAATGTAATGAATCACTCAGAAGCCTTTGAAAAAAGCTGTAAGTGCCTTGTGCCGAAAACTGGACAAGTGTTTGCATATACTTGTAAATTCCTGATACCACTGGTTGTTTGAGAAGCCACTGGCACGCCTCTCTGTGCCCCTTCATAGTGCTTGGTTTAAATGCTTACATAGTGCATTGCAATGAATTCCGGATGCATTTCTCTTCACCACTAAACAATAACCAGAGGCTGTGCCTTTCTCATCTTTACTTCCCAAGTACATTTGTTGTTGTTGGTAGGTGTCATCAAGTTAACTTCAACTCACAGTAACCCTGTGAACAACAGACCTGAACTCTGCCCTATCCTGGGCTGTCCTCACCATCTTGGACATACTTGAGCCCACTGTTAACAGTCTCTACGTCAATCCATTTCATTGATGGTCTTCTGTGTACTTGATGAATAGGAGATGAACAAAATTTATCACATATTTGGAAGACACTGAATTCAAAGGGCACTTTCTGATGGCTTCCAATGTACTTCTGTCCAAGTCAGATCCTTAATTAGAACCTTAAAAGCCTTCTGCTTATCCACTCTACCTGTCTCTTCCCTGTTTTCACTTTCCGAGATGGCCACATTTCATCTTATGATTCCAGCTACATATGTGATGGCTTCTGAACATATGTTTTCATCTCAGATTGTCCTCCAGAAAGTCAAACAACTACTTGGGCCTCTCAATTTCTACATTTCTCACATGTTTCAAGAGAAACTAATTTTTTTTTTTAGAAACTCATTTTTAAGACTGAGCTGATTTCCATGTTCTCCAGTCCTATTCCTGCCTATTTTCTTACATTTCCAATCCTGGTGAATGTCATGTACTGAATTGTGTCCCTCCAAAATATGTGTCACCTTGACTGGGCTGTGATTCTCGTATTTGGATGTAAAGTGGCAGTTATGCAATGATGTAATCACTGCATGATGAGGTCTGATGTGCTCAGCTCTGATCTAAGAGGATTAGAGATTCAGCATCTTCATCATGTCACAGTACTTGGGATGTGGCTTGCAGTACCTGTTTTTATTGTACAAGTGAAAAAATGGAGAGAAAAGCAGAGAGGAAGGAATCTCAATACCATCAAGAAAAAAGAGCCAGGAGCAGAGTGTGATCTTTGGATTCAGGTCTCAGCATTGAGAAACTCCTTGAGGAGAAGGTCAGGGTAAGGTCAAGATATTAGGGGATCTCTAAGGAATGTTGGGCCCACAGACACTGAAATGAGACAAGATCTTCCTCCAGAGCTGACAGTGATAGAAAGCCTTCTCCTAGAATCAGCACCTGGAACTCAACTTCTAACCTCCTAAATTGTGAAACAATGGGTTTCTGTTTATTACAAGCCATCCATGTGTGTAGTATTTATGATACAGCTGCGCTAGATAACACAAAACAATGCATAAGCCGCAGCACCATCTACCCAGTCATTCAAGAAATAAACTTTGCCTCATCCTAGACTCTTCTTTCTCTTCTATGCCCACAGCCTCATGTGTCTATCACCTGGACATCTCTTGAACATAAGCCCCCTTTCCTCATCTTTACTGTCCATGATTGAGTCATTTAGTAAAGGGATTATTGTAGCAGTCTTAACTCCCTGTCCCTAACCTTGATCCCCCACATAACGCATTCATTAACACCCATTTACTGAACACCTGCTATATGGGATGATAACTCACAGACCACCTCTCACAGAAGCCAATGTTCTAACAGGGAAAGAGGGGAGTTGGACATGCACATAGAATGCTCCTTGGCATGAGAATGGCAAGACTGTCTCACATACTTTGGACATGTTATAAAGATTGTTCTCCAATCCGTGGAGAAAGACATTATGTCTGGCAAAGTAGAGAGGTGGTGAAAAACGAGAAAGATATTCAACAAGAGGATTGATACAATGGACTCAAGTACAGCGGCGACACTGGACTGAAGCTGAGCAGCACTTATGAGAACGAGCAGGACCGAGCAGGGTTCCATTCTGTTAGATGGAGATCGCTGTGAGCCAGGCCTACTCAACAGCACCTACCAACAACAGAGGCAAGGCAACAGACAACTGCATAATGTGACAGTCTGTGAAGAAAAGAGCTAATATTAAGACATAGACAAGAGGCAGGATGGGGGTGGGGAGCTATCAGTAGAGACAATTTTGTTTGGTAACATTACAGCAGAGAGAACTAAAGGAAGTGTGTGAGAGAGAATACTGATGATATGTGGGGAGAAATACCCCAGGCAGGATGAAAAACAAAGACTGAACACTGATGATACAGTGGCCCGATCCCTTTCTCCTTCTCTGATTTGTTCTGCTGTTTTTTTTGTTTTTGTTTTTGTTTTTTTGAGGGGGTTTACTGGACATTTTACCAAGTAACAAGAATTGTATTCAGCTCTTTTTGTGCATTAGATCAGGCTTATTTCCATGATTTTATTTCAAGCATTAACAATCTACTGACGTGAGTGCTGTTGTTAAAATAGGGCATGAATTCAACAGCCACTCCTATGCTACTACATACCTAACACCTAACAGTCAGGTTTGCTGACTCCATTGGATGTGATTTCTTTTAAGTCCTTTGCCATTTATAGTGCAATGATCTTTAAATGCTATACAAGGTGCTGTTACAACTCAACATGCTTTGCAATAGGCTGTTAGATAGAAGGGCTAGGAGGGAGGAGCAGAGGGAGTCAAGATCCTGGTAAGTGAAAGGGTGTTCTATCCAAAGAAGCTGAGGCAGCAATTTCTCAACAACACTTGTCCTACTAGATGTAGCCGCTAATCCCAGCACATTGCAGAGCGGTCTCAGTTCAGGCATCATTCTAACAACATGAAATCTCTTTTATGTCTGTTCTATCGGAAAATCAGACTCTCCTATACTTCAGGAGACTCTACTATAGTAGTTTAGTGTAAAGAACATTTTTCCCCCTGAACGTCAAGTAATGAAAAAGAAACAAACTCATTAATGCATCATGCTCTTATTTAAGGAAAATCTTTCCATAGAATTGTCCTCAAACACGAAACTATGATTGCTATCTTGAAGGTTTAATTTTTCTACTTGGCTTATGAGGCTTTCTAGAAAATGCATATTATTTATGTCTTTCCCACATACAAGTGAGAAAAAAATGTTTTTTCCCTTGTGTGCCGTCAAATCAGATCCAGCTGTCACAGGAGGAGATTGTCCCTCCTCCTCCAGCAGAGCATTTCGTGGATTTGAACCACATGCCTTCAGAATTGCAGCACAGCTACTTCTTGCCACTAGGCCACAAGAGCTGCCTAAAAGTGAGAAAAATTTTAAAGTAAGAACTACATTTTGGGGAAAGTCCAACTTTTAACAAATGTTTCAAAGAACTAACTAGAAGAATGAATAAATTTGAGGAACAGAAAAGTTACATCAGTGCCTATCATCCTTGGCTACACAGCAATCACTTAATAACTTTCTTTTTTTATGTTGCAGTTACTGTGATTTGAATGCGGGTTTTAAGAAGCTGATTGTTTTCTCATTCTAACATCTATACACATTTAAAAAAATAATACTAATTATAATATACACAATGTAACTGTACTCTTCCCACTTAACTCCTTATAGTTCCATTTCTTTTTCCCCCCTGTCTCAAGCAATTATAGTTCCATTTCTATTAATTGAGGACTCCTTCCTGCCTTCTGTGCTTCAAGCTTGGGCTCTTATAACTTTCTATGGTTGGTTATTCTACACAGTGAGTGCTTCCCTGGTGTCACTGATCACGACATGTGGTTGATACTGTTGTTAGTGATACTGCGAGTATAACTCACAGCGACTTTATGAACAACAGATCTGAATCCTGTCCTTTGTGATATAATAGATTCAACAATCTGTACTATGAAGAGGATACAACATTGCTTGCAGAAAACAAAGGAACCTTAAAACACTTACTAATGAAGGTCAGAGATTATAGTCTTCAGTATAAATTATACATTAATACAGTGAAGACAACAATTCTCATAACTAGATTGATGAGCAACACCATGTTAAACAAGGAAAAGACTGAGTTCGGTATTTTCCACTTGGATCCACAATCAATGCCCATAGAAGCAGTTGTTAAGAAATCAAAGACTGGTCCATTGGGCGAATCTGCTGTAAAGGAGGACCTCTGCTAAAGAGCAAAGATGTCACTGTGGAATTCACTTTTTTCAGCTTACAACATTTAAATTTATTTTAATTACTGAGGTTCACTTCTGATCCAAGTCATGGTATTTTTCAGTTGCCTCCTATGTACGTGAAAACTGGACACAATAGGGAAGATCAAAGAACTGATGCCTTTGAATTGTGGTCCTGGAAAAAAATACTGAATACACTGGGTATTATCAAAAGGCCAAACAAATTGGCCTTGGAGAAAGTGCCACCAGGAAGCTCCTTGGCAGTGAGGATGGTGAGCCTTTGTCTCATGTACTCTATGTTATCAGGGGGGGCTCGTCCCTGGAGATGGACACCATGCTCGGTAAATGCACGTCATGGAAAAAGAGGAAGTACTTCAACAAGGAATCCAGGCAAGTGGCGACAATAGCACGGCTGTGGTTGTGAGGACAGGGCAGGACTGGGTAGGCTTTCGTCCTGCTGTACACGGGTCGCTATGATATGGAATCAACTCGGCAGCTAACAGGAGCACATATGTAAATTACCTAGCAAATGGATGGCATTAGGTACAAAGCAAGGGTTAACTTTCTATTTCTCCCGACTTCTTAAAAAAAGGAATGAATATTTTCCATAAAAGGGAGACAGTAAGTAGCAGTTTTTTGTCAGGATTTGAGCAAGAATCAAAAGGACTCCAGTGTGAACCCCGCCATTCTTTGACAGTTGTATGTCCTTCAAGTTTCTGAGCATCACAACAGTGTGCACCAGCAATGAATGCAGCTACAGTGACCACGTCAGGCACTGACTTCAGCTTGTCGGTCTCTCCCACAAGGCTTTGGAGGCTCGAGAGCAGAGACTGAGTGGAGTTTCATCACCCTGTGCCTGTCAAACACCTGACACACAGTAAGTGTTTAACCAACAAGAGTTCTACTAACACTATTGTGTAAGGGGAAGCTTAGTAGGGCCACAGGCAGTGATTCTCTCTCTTTTTTTTTCCCCAAAAGGAGAAGTCTTATTAAAGGTACATTTCTGGGTTGAGGGTACTGCTGTAAAAGGATCCTGTTTCCAGTAATCTGACCTTTGGATAAAGAAGGTGATGTATTCATTTTCTTACACTTAAGATTTTAAAAGGCTTTGTGCTTCTTCAGCAAGGTAGCTTTTGAGAGGAGTCATGAATTGGTCGTGAGTGACTGGGACTTTCAGACACTACTTGATTTCCTTTGGAAATTGAGTTTGGTACTGATGAAAGTGGACCCTGCCTCGTGTGGAAGCACTGACTTTTGACATTATAAATTGGTTTGCAGAATACTGTTTAGCATAAGCAGTGGTTTCCAATTGGTGTTACAAAAGGCTTTTACATCTGACCATGTGTCAGGAAAATAATGGAGAGAGGAACTTCTTTCACTCTCATTATAATAAGTAAGACCCAGCATAAGTTAAACATCACACCTCTCAGAAGTATTTTAAAGCATGTGGTTCACTCAAATCCAATAGTATCACTGAAACCGGGAAAAGAAAAGGATAAACAGAGTAGAAAAATGGTTTCATTGCAAAGCCATCAATGTGAGTGTGTATAATCTTGAAAACCTACACTGAAACCTTAAAATTTGTATCTTTAAAAATGTCTTACCAGATGCTCTGCCAGAGAAGGAGGAACAATTTCCTCCTGTACCAGTCAGATCTGATTTGACGGTACACTCACACAAAAAATAAAAAAAAAGAAGGAAAAAAATGTCTTTTTATATAGACATCATCCCCCTCCCTCCAAGAACAAAGGTTTACAAACCTAATCTTGCTAAGCAGCTGTCTTTGTTATTCTGTGTGTGTGTGTGTGTGTGTGTGTGTGTGTAGACCAAAACATTTGCACAGGATGCTCAAAATAATAAAGCTTTCAGGACCTTCGGAGAATTAATTAGGAAGGTAAATTTATTACCTAAGTAAATAAAGAAGACTGATGCCACTCATGGTCTGGCATCAAGGGATTATATACTCTTGCTAAAGAGGACTAATAAATACAGTTTGAAGGCTGGAAGGAGAGGTGGGAGAGGGGAGAAGGCCAGGGAACACCAGTTCAGGCAGGGCCAGACGTCAGCTGACAGCCTCCATTGAGATTACCATGGAAACACCTTCCCTTGGGATGCTGCCATGATGGTAGGGTGCTTTAGAAATGGTGATGGTGAGCTGAGCTGGCAGGCGGATGGATTTCAGTAAGACTCACCCTTGTACATATTACAAGGGCAATCCATCTTCCAAATGAAAAGATATCTTTCCAGTGAGTCACGTCAAATAGAGTAATAAAGCATGAAGCCTGGCATAATTACAATCCATTTACCTCTACCAAACAGCCACATCCGTTCAGATAATTGTCTCTTTTCTCTCTCCCGTACTTGCTTCGCATTCTCCACAGAACTAAAAGAGGTATTTGTGTAATTAATTGGCTGCTTCCTCAGCCATCCAGCAAATACTGATAAAAAGGGGCTATATCGAACAACGTTAATGGGCAGATTCAGATCTTCTTCAAACAAACCCATCAAACAAAATGAACACAACTTACCAACAAGAGAAGGGAAAGGGAATTCCAGCTTGAGGTCAGGTTACGTGAGACACTTTTTGCGGTCTCACTGGAAACCAGTGAACAGATTTTGTGTTTACGCAAATTAAATTCAACCTTGGCAGTCTGCTCCCTGGGCACTGGCGCTGGTGAACCAACGTCCACAGGAAGCTGAATGGCAGACGTGCATTCATTCTAGCAACATGATTCAGCCACAGGATGCAACTTTCCCACCAGCTAACAGTAATCTCTAGGATGATTCTCACAGCTGAAGAGCATATGATCAATGTTTTAGACACAATATTACTAGTTTTCTATAGGATTATTTGTATGGATGCATCATAAATAAAGATTTATTGTAACATAAAGATGGTGTATTTTTGTGCTCTGCCAGTTGAGAAGGTGTAAAAGAAGTGGCAGCCCAGTAACAACGATATACGAACACCTCGATCTTCTCCAGTAAGAGCAACCAGGGCGTCCTGGAGAAATGGCTGGACCTAGGACTCGGGCAGAAAATAAACAGATGAACCTGGAGCATATTGTAGTGCCAGAAAGTAAGAAAATGCTCAAAACACAATCCTAAACCTCAAAAATTCAACAACCCTACATTGATGGGATATGTCAAGGAAAGATAGCAGTCCAGAGAAAAAGCTTCCAATGGCCAAAGTCTGAACAATTTGTGCAACAAAATGAATGTAAACAACCATGACATGTACTGATTTGTTGGGTGCTACAGAGTCACCTTATCTTATGCTCAAGCCCATTTTTGCAGTCACTGTGTCTAACCATCTTGTTGAGAATCTTCCTCTCTTTTACTGACTTTCTACCTTTCCCAGTATGATGTCTTTTCTCCAAGACTGGCCATTCTTGACAACATGTCCAAAGCATATGATGTGAAATCTCACTATCCTTCTCTGTGTGTGTGTGTGTGTGTGTGTGTGTGTGTGTGTATTTAAAAACCCCTAGAAATCAAGAAATGAAAAAAATCAACACTGCTGAACAGTGGACAAGAGATTAAAATATACATTTCAAAAATGGTATCCAAATATCCAATAAATACATGAGAAGGAGCTCAACCTTACTAGGAATTGGGGAAATGAAAAGAAAAATCACAATGCGCAACCACCTAAATGTATTTTTTTTGCCCTTTTAAATTGTGGTTTTAATGAAAGTTTATAGAAAAGTTGGATTTTCATTTATTCATTATTGCACATTTTCCTCCCTAAGCTCCCCCAGTTCACTTAAAAAAAATTCATTGTTGCATAATTTCTTCCCTCCCCCATTCTTATCATACAGATAATGCCTAATCATATAATCACTTTAAACAGTTTTTCCCCCTTCATCTGGTCTAATGCAGTGTTCATTTAGCTCTTTTCATAGTTCCCCCGAACCACCATGTCCGTCCTGTTTTATAACAGTGGTGTTATGCAGTATTTGTCCTTTTGTGACTGAGATATTTCACTCAGCATAATGTCCTCCAGGGTCACCCATGTTGGGTAATATTTTATTAGTTCCTTGTCTTTCATTGCTGTGTAGTATTCGATTGGGTGAATATACCATAGGTTTTTCCTATTCGTTCATTTGTTAAGGGATACTTGGGTTGCTCATATCTCTATACCTAAGTTTAAAACACCTTGAGTACCTAGTGTTAAAAAAAAATGGTGAGAACGTACACTAGTACAACTATATTGAAAAGTTATTTGGCATTCTCTACAAAAAGTGAATACCAGCTTTATTCTTGGGTATTTGCCAAAAGAGAGTATAAGCACATAGATGTCAAAAGACATAAGAATGCTGGATATCCCAAATTTCAATCAACAGCTGAAAGGATAAAGAGACTGTGGTATATTCATATAATAAACCGTTATATGTTGTTGTTGTTATGTGCCATCGAGTCACTTGCACAAACTCATAGTGACCCTATGTACAGCAGCTCTGAACCACGCTTAATCCTGTGCCAACTGTATCATCTCTGACACATCTGCCCCCATCGCCTCAGCAACTGAATCAATCCATCTCAAGGGTCTTCCTCTCTTGCTCTGTCCTTCCACCCTCCCAAGTATGCCACTGACTGGCCCCTCTTTGCAACGTATCCAAAGTATGTCAGACAAAGCTTTAGAATCCTTGCTTCCAAGGAGTAGCCAGCCTGGTTTCACCCTGACTAGGATGAATCTGTTTGTTTTCCTAGCAGCCCGTGGTATATTCAATACTGTTCTCCAGCACCACAGCTCAAAGGCATCAATTCTCCTTCTATCATTCCTCATGAGTGTAAATGATTTATTTGCCTTCCACATACCTCCCATCTTATGAAATAACACACTGTTGGGAAAAGCCATACAAAAAACCACAGTGCCTGATTTAACTTATATTCAGTTCAAAGTGAAAAAAACTAGTTATACTTTTGCAAATGGTAAGAGGGTACAGATTGAGAGGGAACATCATAGGGGCTGTGGGAGCCCTATTAATGCTGTTTCTTAACATTAAGCAACAATTACAGAGATGTATTCACTCTGTGATAATATAGCAAGATATACGCTTAGGAATTATGCTCCTGAATACATACAGATTATATTTAAGTAAAAATTAAAATATTTACCTAGATGTGAAAAGAAGTATTCCCCTACTCTTATGGTATAGGACATGTCATGTGTGAATACTATATTCCACCAGGGAAATGTTCTCAGTTTTATTTAATTGCCACAAGTGTCATGGAAAAGCTTGAGAATCTCTGTTCTAATGGAATATTGTCTCCAGGCAAGTTCTAGTTCAGACAGGGATTGACAAAGAGAAATAGGGTAAAGATGATTTTATTGACACAGGCATTAATGATACTGCTTGGACTGTTCCGCTTGAAAGATCATAAGGGTGGATAATGAGGCAGCAGGAAAGAAGAGGAAGAAATTTCTAAGATACAGACTGAAAAACAACTATCTCAGTGTTTGGTTTTCTCTTTTGCTTTAACGCTAATTCTCTTAAATTTTGTTACTAGTTTTGCAATCAATGAGCCTTGCTTTTAAATTTACAGGAGCAGGCCAGACCAACAAAAGATAATAATCTTTGCTTTTTATATTTAAAAATAATTTAGGGACAATGGCAGTGCAGCAGAATGTTGGCTGCAGGATAATAGCTTTGTGTGACATAAAAGATTATTTCAAGCAATAAATAAAGTTTATAGCCTTTTCCCTTCACAAATTCTTCATGCAGCCTCAACTATTTCTTTCTGGTAAACACTATGCCATTAGTCACACATCATCACCACCACCATCACCACCACCACCACCACCACCACCACCAGTTCACTGCCTTTGGGTAGGAACTGACTCATAGCTAATCTTCTATTGAGTTTCCAAGGCTGTAAAGCACACGAAAGAATGCCCATCTTTTTACTGTGGAGCCAGTTGTGGATATGAGTCTCCAGAGAGGTGAAGTCTTGGGTTAGCAGCAAAACTCCCTGCGGACTGTGCTACCAGGGCTCCCTAATGCTGTTAGCAGAAGGTAGACAGATTGACTTGTATCCCTCAATACAGTGAAGTTCTAACCACTGGTCCCTGTGAATGTGGCCTTGTTTGGAAATAAAATCTTAGCTTTTCTATCAGTTCACATGAGGGTATAATGGAGTAGCTTGATTCTAATCTCTTATATATAGTGTTTCATAAAAGAAAACAGACATGTTACATGAAAGTAAGAATGACGATGCAGGCTGACCGAGATGCAAGCCAAGGAATGCCAAGAGTTGCTGGGAGCCACCAGGAGCTGGTGAGAGGCACAGAACACCTGGAGACCTCAGCGGGGGCCAAAAAAGCCAATACTCACTCTTAGATGGTGAGATAATGAGTCTATTATTGAAAACCACCTCCTTTTGGTATTTTGTGATGGAAGCCCTAGCACACTAAGATAGGTCCAAAGTGCATGAGCACTTATGGTCCTGGAAAAAAAGACAGTGAAGACTGATAAAAGCTTAAGGGGCTGGAAAGACTAAAAGATTATATAATCAAGTAAAAATGTGGTAGTTAAAGGAATTAGTGTCGAATAGTCATTTAAGAAATTAACTTCTACTGTTTGTATCACTCAGGGACTCCTAGTAAATATCTGTCATTGCTGGTTTATCCATAAAGCTGGTTCCAACTCATTATGACCTTATATACAGTAGACAAAGCCATACACCAGCTTCACAAGACTTGTTATGCTTGCATCCACAGCTGCAGACATTGTAACAGATGGGGAAAAAGTTATTTACATTAAAAAAATTAAAATTAACCTTACATGAGTTCTATTCCTAAAATAATAAAACATAATAGACCATGGTAACAAAAACACTCCATGCTACCTGGCTTTATATACTAGTCTGACACGACATAACATGCTACTTTCCCACAGCAAACATGCAGGAATATTAGATAAAATAGAAAATTAAAAAGTATTTAAATGTACAGCTGACTGACATTGACTAAGGATAAAGAATTTTAGGTGCAAAGAAGAAAACAAGTTAAAAATGGCTTTATTAATAATAACTAGAAACTGGAAACAACACAAATGCCCACCCACAGAGGACCTGAGAAACTGTGGCATTTTAACACTGAGTATTTTACAGCAATGAGAGTCAACACACTGTAAGTGTTGTATAAGTGTCCAGCATAACCAACTCTCACCGATATAATGTTAAGTGAAAGATACAAGAGCCAGATACAAGAGATTATGCACTGCATATTTTCATTTACATGAAGTTCAAACCCAGCCATATCAAACTGGTAGCGATAATGTACAAAAGCACCTATTTCTATATGTTTGAAGCACAGAGCGTGTGTGAATGTGGGGAACCGTTTTGATGATAAGTTCTACTACTGATTTTCAAACTGAGCTCTGAAGCTTTGTGGAGGCAGCCGGATACAGTTAGTGAATTCTCATGGTGCTTCAACCAGAGGGATTCTATTAAAAAAGCCATTTTATGTATTGGGTGTCTATACAGTATTTCGCTCAAACTGGAGAGGGTTTTAAAAATTTATCTAATTAGTTTCATTTACATTTTACTTCATTCATAGATACGGTAGGGTTTTCGGCCCCCTTACAATCATCTTACTAATAACTACCTTTGTGAAAGTGTGTAAAGCAACTACTTCATGCCTCATGTCCTACTGTGCTTCCCTTTAGATAACCACTTTCTGATTTGCCCATCCCTATCAAACCTGAAACCTGAGAGAACAAAGCAGGCTTTTTTTACTGAAGAGTTGCCTGCTCCTTTTGGCAACTTCGAGCACCTGCGTAAACTGGAGTTTTTAAAATGTTTGAGAATACTCAACTAGGTCAACTGGTAGACTTCACTTCCCTCTAGAATCAAACCACAAAACATGTAGAAATGGAGCGGGGACACAGAATGCTCAAAAAGAAATGCAGCCTGAAGAACTGCAGTCACATTAAAGTGAATGAGCTTCCTCCTGCCTGTAATCCCCACGAGGCGTCTTATAGATGGCATCATCTTAGTGAGTCAGAGAGAACTCCTAGTCTTTCTCATGTCCACATTCACTCTCTCTGCAATCCTCTATCTCAGTAAATGGCAACTACCCTTGCAAGTGTTGAGATTAAAGACTCTGGAAATCATTCCTAACTCTTTTAAACGCTATATCCAGCTCAGGCACTGGAAATCATACTGGCATTACCTTCCAAGTATGTCCAGAATCTAACCACTCCCATCACCTCTGCTGCCATGTTGATCAAAGGGAACATCACTCATTGCCTGAATGATGTAGAAGCCTCCCAAATGGTCTCAATGCTTTTATTGTTGTTCCCCATCACCCTCAGTCTTATCACAACAAGCAGCTGAAAGATTCTATTAAAACTAAGTTAGATCATGCTATCCCTCTGATGCAAATTTTCCAGTGGCTTTCCATCTTAGAATAAGAGCCCATATTTTTAAAATGACTTGTAAAGTCCTAGGTGGTTTGATCTTATTTCACTACCTGTTACTTCCTTCCCTGTCCCCATCTCAAATCATATTCTTCTTCAGGACACCAGGTGTGCCCACGCTTTTGTGTCTTTACTTTTCCTTCTGCCTAAAATACTTTCCACCAAGTAAACACATGGGTCATCTTTACCTCATTCAAGTCTTTGCTTAAGTGTCAATTTATCAGTAAACCTGATGATACTATTTAAAATAAGAAAAAAAATCCTTATACTTTCTGTCCCTTTTTTCTATTTCTTACAAGGAAGCTTTAGGAAGTAGTGTAAAGAACACATCTCCAAATTTTCTTGCCTTGAGCACTTATAGGCCCATATCCATTAGGGAGCTCTGGCGGCTTAGTGGTAAGGAGTTGTATGCAATTAGAATTCATTAGCTGCTTTCTAAGAGAAAAGATGGACAAGTTTTTCCGTGAGATTTACTGCCTCTGAAAACCCATTTGAGGGTCAACTTTGAGTTGATTCTGACCTGATGCTACACAACAATAACAACATATCCATTAATCACAGGGAGCTCTGGTGGCCAAGTGGTAAGAAGTTGCAATGCTAACTTCAAGGCACATTGTTTGCACCCACCAGCTGCTCTGTGGGAGAAACATGAGCAATCTTCTCCTGTGTGATTGACGGTCTCTGAGAAATGGTTAGAGGGTCAGCCATGAGTCGGTTCTGACTTAACAGCACACAACAACAATCCCTTAGTCACTGGGTGGCTGAGGTTAGGGAACACTTCCAGGTCTCTATGTGTGAGGAATGTGTAGGTGCTGCAGACTTCTGACAGAGAAGGTGGCTATTGCAAGTAAGGATGTTATATAAAAAGATGGTAACAGCACAATAGCAAAGAGATGGAAACAACCCAAGGCCCATCAACAAATGAATGGGTGGAAAAACTATGGTACATCCACACAATGAATTACTACACAGCACTGAAAAACAATAGTAACACATTACACAACATAAGGGAGCCTTGAGGACCTTATGCTAAGTGAAATATCTCAGTCACAAAAGGATAAATACTGTATAACACCACTGTTATAGAACAGGGCAGACATTGGGGGTTTGGGGAGGGAACAGGGAAGGAGTAGATAAATAATGAACACTCTTTTAGAACAGATGAAAGGAATAAATGCTTGGAAGGAATGTATGATTATGCATTATATGAATGAAAACAATTTGGAACAAGGAATACATTGTGGGGTGGGCTGGAGGAGGGGGAGGAGGGAGAAAATGTGCAACAATGAATAAATAAAAGAGAGAAGGTAGGGGGAAGAGGCCATCATACCATGAGTGTCTTTAAGTAAAATCAGGAAGGAAAGTTACCGGAAAACCCACTGAGTTGCGCAATAATTTTGTGAGATGTGTCTTTTGTTTTTATATACTAAATGGTGTAAAATAGTTATTTAGAATATTTCATCACTTAAAAAAAAGTAATGGACTTTAAGGAAATAGAAATAGGCCACCGATAGCATTTGGGACAGCATGTACCCATACCACTGACATAATGGTTAAACATTGCTAAGTTTAAAGTATTATGTAATATTACTAACATTAATGGTGAAGATGATGATGAAGGGAAATAGTCTATAAATAAACCAGTCAACATGAAAAAGGAAGGTAATTTTGCAGAATAAGTTGAGTCTAATCAGTTGTTTAACTATTTATTGAATTTATATCATGTCCAATTTAGCAGAAAGCAAGGAAAAGAAATAAAAGGCATACCAAAAAATCATTTTTTGTTTGGCTACACTTCACTGGACTTTGACAAAACATGATTTTCTTTCCTCATCTTCTTTCATTTCCTATTAGATTTCAGGATTATTAAGCTTAAACCATGATTGATATATATGATTACAAGCTTTTGTTAAGAAGACTATCTACAATCAAGAATAATCTACAATATAATTTTCTACATAGCTACGATCCATTAGCCTTTTAATAAAAAGGGAAAATGCTGTGTGTATGTGTATGTGCATGTGCAACGGGGTGGAGACAAGTCTGAACTCCATCATCAGAGTAATAAGCCTGCCATGATGCTCTACATTATTCATTATAGCTCAGAATAATCTATCTTGTTGGTATCTTACCAGCAGCCCACCCACAGCCATTAAGATGATTCTGATTCATAGTGACCCTATACGACCCTCTGGTGCTACCAAGGCTTTAAGTGTTGATGGAAGCAGTCAGCCACATATTTCTCCTATGAAGTAGCTAGTGGATTCAAACCACTGACCTAGGTAGCTTAACAGTGGAGCATTTTAACGACTGTGCCATATGGGTCCTCCTTTTCTACCAATAGGACAATTGATTTAACAAAAATAAAACTACAAAGTAACATCAACATTTCCATCTTCTTTTGTAGAGACAAAAGAGTTTAAAATAATCTCTAAATAATATTACTCATAGTTCCCAGCACTGGAAAAGCACAGATCTCTCTCATTAAGAACAAAGGCAGACAGAGAAAAAAAATCACCTGACACATGAAAAGATCCAGTAGTCAGGAAAGGCCTTCTTGAAGAATCAGAACAGATACATCCTCTCTTCACTTACTGGTAACATTTCACATATATGACAACAGTGAAAAACAAATTTATTATCCAAATGTTTTGTTGTTGTTATGTGTCATCAAGTCGCCTGCGACTCATAGCAAGCCTATGCACAATAGATCTCTATCCTGGGCCAATCTCACTGCCTCTGACTCACTTACCCTCTTTACCCCAGTTACTGTGTCAATCTATCTCATTCAGGGTCTTCTTTTTTTTTGTTATCCCTCCAATCTTCCAAGCATGATGTCATTTTCCAAGGGCTGGTTCCTCCTGGCAATATGTCCAAAGTATGTGAGAATGAGCCTGAAAATCCTTACCTCCATGGAATAGCTTGACTTCACCGTCCCCAGGATAGATCTGTTAATTCTCTTGGCAGTCCAAGGATGTTCAATACTCTTTTCCAGCACCACAACTCAAAGGCATCAATTCTTCTTCTGTCCTCTTTCATCATTGTCCAGCTCTTTGGTACATAACAGGTAATTGAAAAGACCATGGCCTCTATCAGGCACATCTTAGTCTCTAGACTGACATAATTGCTCTTTAGCACTCTGGAGAGGTCCCGGATAACACATTTTCCTAATGTAATTTGTCTTTTGATGTCCTGACTGCTGGTAACAAGAGTGTTGATTGTAGAACCAAGCAAGCTTAAATTGCTAACAATCTCAATCTGTTCTCTATCATGATGCTGTCACTTGGTGCAATGATGATAATCTTTGTTATCTTGCTATTGAAATTCAATCTATATTGCGGACTACAGTCCTTGACCATCTGCAGCAAACGCTTCAGGCTCTCCTCAGTCTCAGCAAACAAGGTTGTGCCATCAGCATAACACAGGTTGTTGATGAGTATTCCTCCAATCCTGATGTCCCATTCCTCCTCACAAAGTCCAGCCTCCTGAATGATCTGTTCCGCATTTAGATTGAAAAGGTATGGAGACAGTACACGCCCCTGATGCACTTCTTTCCTGATTTTGAACCATACAGTGTTTCTTTGCTCTGTTCTGAAGATTGTTTCCTGGTTCAGTCATAGGTTTCACTTGAGCACAATCAGGTGTTCTGGGAGCCAGACAATGAAACACAGATAGACATTCTTTTAGTGCTTTCTGTCAATATCTATCTTGACATTTGCAATGGTACCTCCAGTGCCATGGCCTCTTTCAAACTCAGCTTGTATTTCTGGTAGTTATCTGTGAATGTACTTTCCCTATCATTTTTGGATGATCTTCAGCAGGATTTTGTTTGTGTGTGTGGTATTAGTGCTACTGTTTGATAATTTCCACACTGTCTGTCGGGTCACCTTTTTTTGGAATGAGAATAAATAGGGATCTCTTCCAGGCAGTTGGTCAGGTAGTTGTACTCCAGATTTCTTGGCACAGCCTGGTGACCATGTCCAGGGCTCTTATGTTTGTTGAACTATGTCAAATCCTATTCCATCAATTCCTGGGTCCTTGTATTTTGCCAATTCCTCCAGAGCATCTTTCATCACCATTGCCTCTTGGTTGTATGCTGATTCATGAAATTCTTCTGTGTGAGACAATTCTTTTTGAATTGACTCTGTGTATGCCTTCCATCTTCTTTTGGTATTTCCCATTTTTGATATTCTGCCCATAGCATCTTCAAGTATTGCAATTTGCAGCTTGAATCTGTTCTTCAGTTTCTTCAGCTTAAGAAATGCTGTGAAAGTTTAGCTCTTTTGATTTTTAGACTCCAGATCTTTGCATATTTCATTATAATACTTTGTTCTGTCTTCCTGAGCTGCCCTTCGAAATCTTCTGTTCAGCTCCTTAACTTTCTAGGTTTCCCCCTTTGCTTTGGCTTTTCAGTGCTCTACTGCCATATTCAGAGTTTGTTCTGATGTCCATCTCGGTCTTCTCTTCCTCCGTTGTCTTTGTAATGACATTTTTCATTCTTCATGGACAAAATTCTTAATATCCTCTCACGGCTCCTCATTAGTGTCCAAAGGCTTCAAAGTTGTTCCTGAGTTGGTTTTTTTTATTCAGGTGGGATATATTCAAGGTCAAATTTTGGTTTGTGTGGATTTCATTTTCTTTAGCTTTAGTTTGAACTTGCACATGAGTAGTTGATGGTCTGTTCCACAATCAGCACTGTGCTCTCATGCTATATGTTTGGCATTAATGAGTGCTGGGGTACTAAGTGAAGGTAACACTGGTTGTGAAGGTTACTGTTATATGACAACTTGGTTTGGGCCATGAATCTCAAGAATTTGGTAGTTACAGAATGAGGCAGTCATCCTCTTTTTTGTGAATGGATGCAATCATGCTAATTTTTTTTTTATAATGCTGATTATTTTGCATATGGACTTGGTCTTTGGAAATGAACCATGTAGATAAGAGAGGAGACGATGTAGTCACTTGTGAAGCAGCAGATCCCATAAAGCAGAAGAAAACAACATTATATTTAATTCAAAAAGAAACCCACAAAATAATATATAATAAAAACCATAAAAGAAATAATTGCAGAATTTCAAAATCCTATAAAGTTAGTTTTTACAAAAGATCAGAGATTATCTATAAGGAACCCTATGTGTGTAAACAGAAATCTACTGGTGGAAAGAACTGGATGGAGCGTGCAAATTCTATAATTTAAAAAGCAGTAAAGTTTTCATAAAGTATCATATTTCATTTTCTCCTGATTCTATTTCTCATTAAAAACAAGACTTATCCAGATAGGCAACGAGATGGTTAAACTGTTGCTATATGCAGATGACATGATAGTGTACACAGAAAACCCCAAGGACTCAACAAAAATACTGGTAATGCTAGCAGACCAATTTAGTAGAGTGGCAGGCTACAAGATCAATATATAAAAGTCAGTGGAATTCCTCTACTGTAACAAAGAAAACACAGATAAGGAAACTAAGAAAGCAATACCATTTACAACAGCCAACCACAAATTGAGATACTTAGGAAAAAACTTAACTGTTCTTAAGCGGCATCATAGTTGAGCATGACTCAGCTAACCTATGAACAAAAGACCTGAACCTGTTCTATAACTATTGTCATTTCTCTAAGTTTCAAGAGGCATGTTGTTTGGGAGGTGGATGCCACTCCGCTTCCAAGCCTGTCTCAATCTGAGAGCTCCACCAAACACTGTCCACTATGGGTGACCATTATGACATTTGACACACCAGTGGCACAGTGTTCAGTATCACCACAACCTCAAGTTACCTCAGTACAGCAAATTGACAGACCAGTGCTGTACCACTTAGAAGAATGTTCATACAAACACAATTAACATGAGGACCCAACCCACTTTTAAAAACCCAGACTGGAACATCAGGCCCTGATTGGCTCTTAACAAGAGGCTTCTAGTCCACAGCTCATTGTAAGCTAAATCCAGCAAATCCAAACAGCTCACATATGAGCCTCAAAAGTCACCTAGAGATACAAAAGATCTTTATAAAGAAAACTACAAGACACTTCTGAGGGAAATAATAAAGCACCTACATAAATGGAAAAATGTCCCCTGTTCATGGAAAGGAAGACTCAGTATAGTGAAAATAACTATCCAATCAAAAGCAATCTACATGTTTAACAAAGTCCCAATACAAACACCAAATTGATTTTTCAAAGAGATAGAAAAGGCGGTTGACAATTTTATTTGGAAAGGAAAGAAACCTCAACCAAGCAAAGCACTTTTGAAAAACAAGAATGAGATGGGAGGCATAGAATTCCTTGTTCTACTACATAGTTGTATTAACCAAAGCAGCATGGTACTGGTACAATGACAGGCACACAGAACAAAGGATTAGAATTGAGAATCCAGAAATTAATCCATCTCTCTATGGTCAACTGATATTCAACAAGGAAACAAAACCTATCAAATGGGAAAATGACAACCTCTTCAATATATGGTATTGATAAAACTGGACTACTACCTGCAGAAGAAAGCTGAATCAGGATATAAACACTTTTCACCATGCACAAAATCAACTCAAGGTTGATCAGAGTTCTAGGAGTAAAGCTTACAACTATAAAGATCATAAGAGACAAAGTAGGACCAAACTTAGAAGGCTTAGTCAACGGTATAAAAAGGCTGACAAATAGAGACAGAAATACACAATCAGGAGAGGATAAAATTGATATATGGGACCTTCTAAAGATTAAACCCTATGCATGAAAACCTTTTTCTAACAGGGTGAAAAGAAAACCTACTGACTGGGAAAAAAAATTGGCAATACCATTTCAGACAAGGGTCTCATAACAAAAATGTTTAGAATCCTACAGGGCCTCCACAAGAAAAAGACTGATAACCTAATTACACAATGGGCAAAAAAGATGGATTGACAGGAAGGCATTTGGATGGCCAACAGAAACATGAAGAAATGCTCAAAATCACTGGCAATAGGAGAGATCCAAAGCAAAACCATAAAGGAGCTACCATTTCACCCTAGTAGCAGTGGCAAAGTTTAACAGGACAGAAAGCAATAAATGTAGGAGAGGATGCAGAGAGATACACTGTGCGTGGGATTGTAAAATGGTACAACCACTCTGGAAGGCAGTTCAATGTTTCCTCAAAAAGCTGAACACAGAATTTCCATATGACCCAGCAATTCCACTGCTTAGCATATACTCAGAGAAAATTGGAATTGAGACAAAGAGATTTGTATACCAATTTTCACAGCAGCATGATTCACCATGGCAAGAACAGGGAAACAGCCCAAATGTCCAACCACAATCAAATGGATTGAGATATTGTGGTACATTCACACAACAGAATACTATGCAGCATTCAGGAGCAATGATTTAAAAAATGACAACCTAACTCAGGATGGACTGGAGAGCATTATACAGAGTGAACAAACTCAATCCCATAATACTGTATAAGACAACTTTTGCAGAAATCGAAAGATAACTAGTAAAACGTGCATGAAGATCCAAGGGGATGGAGGGTAGGAGCAGAGGGATGAGGATGTGCGCAGGGAAATCATAGGGTCACACAATTTGATGGGTGGAAGGAGGGGTGGGTATAGGAAATGGGAAAGATCCAGTGAAGATCTGGAAAGGCAGGTCAATGATGGGCATATTTCAATGTTGATTAATTTTTAAAAATACAATGAACGAGAATGATTGTATAAAACATGACATGAATGGAGAATAGTGTGAAACATAATGTATACAAACTTTGTAAGCAAACTAATATAAAATAAAAATTTATTTAAAAAATAAACAACAATAAGTTTTATCAAAATAAACAAGAAAAATTTATCAATTCCATCACATTTAAGCAGTGAGGATGGTTAGGACTAGAAAAGATCATACAGAATCTAGTATTTATTACACCTAAAAAAAAGGTCTTTGTTTATATATTAGAAATCCTGGATCCTCTTGACAGAAAAATGTATATTTGTACAAAATACACAATTTGGAGCTCCCTAAAGCTCCAAAGGGAGCCCTGGGAGCATAGTCCACAGGGAGTTGCCCTGAGAACCCAAAAGAGGCAGCTCTCTGGTGTTCGAATCCACCATTGGCTCCAAGAGAGAAGGATGAACAGTCTCCTCCCCTGCAATTTACAGTCTTGGAAAACCTGCTAGAAATTCAACCATGACTCAGTTCAGACTTGAAGGGATTGAAAACAAATGGAAGCACCAGAGTCTGTTGGTCAGTCTATCAAACCACTTCTGATCAAACTGACTCATAGCTTACCCTCCAGCAGGTTTTCAGAGGCAGTAAATCACACAGGAAGAGACTTCTGCCCATCTTTCTCTTGGGGAGCAACTCTGAACCATGTGTCTTTCGGTTGGCAGTGCAGTTCCTTACCATCAGGCCACCACAGTTCCCTAACGATCCATTGTTGTTAACTAGAGTTGAGTACAAACCATAGCAACCCTATGAACAATGGATCTAAACCCTGTCCTTTGCCATCCTTACAATCTCTGACACAGTCGAGCCCTCAGCAGCAGTTACTGTCTCAATCCATCTGATTGAGGGTCTTCCTCTTTTTTGCTGACCCTCCATTTTCCCATGCATGATGTTTCGAACCGTAATGATCCATTACCACAGTTAAACTCCTTTATTCAGAAATCAGGAGAGTACTTACGTTGTAGAGAGGGATAGTCTTCATCACCTTGTACTGTTTAGTGGGGTCCATCTTATACAGATGACGGTCGGTGACAAAAATAGCTCGGTCTTCCACCTTACTAAATCGGTTCACCTGTAAGAGAAGTAACAGAGCAATGAACATGGATGAGGCCAAGTTATCTGGAAAACATCTAGGGCAGAGGAGATGTTTGTGGAGAGTTCACGAACATCTACATGTGCAATCTACCGAATGCAATGGGGACCAAGAAAGAGTAGCAGTTTTCAGACTTGTACTTAAAAATACAAGAAGCATTTGGCGCAAGTGTTTTTGTGAAACAAAGGACACATTATTACTGTTTCTAAGGAAATATAGGGAAGACTGCGGATGTTTGCAATTACCAAGACAATTAAATTCCAACTAGACCTCATTAGGAAGTTGCATTACTATCTATCTTTATCTATACTAACGGATAAGAGTTTTCCCTTTGGGGGGGGTAGGGAAAAAAGTTTTCCCTTAATATAAAAGAATTGTTTTAATAATTTCAAAGAGTGTTGACTTGCTGACTTTAAACTGTGGATGTTTACTATGACAAAACATACTTGCTCAAATGGTTGCATGGTTTAAAAAACTGTGTTTTTTAAAACTTGCAGTAGGTGGTATATTTGGCAAATAAAGTTGATTTTACTAATGTTGTGATAATTAATCTACTGATTATAACTTCAACCTACTCGCTCTAATTATCTAATGTAAAAGGTTATGAAGAATTCCTTAAAATTGGAGCCTATCAAAATAAAAGCTATCCTCCTGGTAAAAAACAGTTATAAACAGTGACTCTAAGAAATTAACTTCAAAACCAAGTAAATTCTCATACACAACTGTATGAATCCTTTTATATGATGTTCAAGAAGAGTAGAAAGAAATCAGAACAGTGATTGCCTTTGGTGGTGGTGAGGATTACTCTAGAAAGAGCATGAGAGCACTTTTGAGGTTACAGAAATATTCTAGCTCTTGCTCAGCTGTGATCCCCATGTTGTGGTCCAAACTCACAGAAATGTACACTTCAGGTCTGTGCATTTTCCTATATGTAAATCATGCCTCAACACAAAAGCATGTGCAAAGCAAAACCATGTGAAATCTCAAATACCCATCACAGACAGTTTTTTTTTTATTTAAAAGAAATTTTTAATTTTATACTGGTTTACTTACAAAATTGGATACATTGTTTTTCACATCCTATCTTTCCCATTTTCTATAACCCCTCCACCCATCAAATTGTGCGACTCTATGATTAAGCAACCAAAATTGGATACATTGTTTTTCACATCCTATCTTTCCCATTTTCTATAACCCCTCCACCCATCAAATTGTGCAACTCTATGATTAAGCAACCCAGTTCTGCGCCCATCCTCACTCCTTGCTCCTGCCTCCCGTCCTTGTATCCTCATAACCATTTACAATAATGGCACAGTTCTTTATTGCCACATGATATCGCGAACTTTAACTTTGTCTTCCACCCAGGACTGGAAGTTCCTTGAGGACAGAGACTATACAATGCCTTACTTCCTATGTCTCGAGGTCTGCATCACAGAAAATGGCAAATGTAGCATTCACCACATCCTTGCTGCTATCATTTGTTTAGAAAGCATTTTTAATCCTTAAGTTAGGATGACTTGAGGTCTTCTCACCTGAGCCACTCAATGTTGATTACAGAAGCTGTCAGCACAGAACAGAAAGAGGTGGCTGCAGCACAATGGGGAGATTATATAACTGAAGAAAACCATTTCCCAAGTGCCAGGTGAAAGCAGAGCTGCTCAATAGCTTCTCCAATTCCCACTGCCCAGTTTGATCTTGGAAAAGCATCATCTATGCACTGAAGAAGGGGGAACTGTGGACTTCTTGCTTCTTACCTCCAAGATTGGAAGTCTCTTTATTAGCAAGATATCTCTCTAATGAAAAGCTCCTTAATATATGTTTACAAACATACCAGTTGCAGCTTTGAAAAGATTTATTCTCCAGTTATAATAGCAGGAATATATTTGTGCATTTTATTTAATCTCCTAAGGTGCCTTTTCCACGAGTTCATTTACTTCCCCTTTCAGACTAAATCCCTTCACGATCTGCCATCACTACAGGACTCTGTGCAGAGGATGTGACAAGCCAGATGGGCAGTGTGACGGGACCCAGGAAGCACAGATCTGTCCATGTATTTGGAGCACTTTGTTACTTGGTAGTAGCTGCCCTTTTGAACAATTTAGGATTTTATTGAGACAAGTTTCTGTGATCACAAATTTTTAAATGGCCTTAAACTTAGTGATTTATCCTAGAATTTTTATCGAGTTAATAAAAAAATCTATGATGGCAAAAATGAACTTGAGTAAAACAATCTGAAATATTTCTTTTTCCCCTGACATTTACAAGGTACACGTTGATCACTTTATGACGTATTAATGATATACAGAAGAGTCCTGGGCCTGCAGGGGTTAAGTGGTTGGATGCGAAAGAAAAGACTGGTGGTTTGAATCTCTCTGTTTTTTCTCAGAAGATGGGGCAATCTGATTCCCTAAAGAAACCTTACAGGGCAGTTCCACTCTGTTTTATGGGGTCTCTACGAGTCAGCATTACCTTGATGTCAACAGGTTTAATGACATAAAAAAAGGAATGGTATAACACCTTGGTTATATGAAGCTGGTAATAGACTATGGGAATGAGATAGATAAGAAACAAACAAGTGAAAACAATGTCATACATGATAGAAAATTAGACTAGGTAAGAAGACTTGGGGAGGCCAGAGTGTGTTTTAAGTGTGTGTCTCTAATAAAGTGAGCTGCTTTATCAGACAGAGAAGTTAGTCTATGCCTACATTTGCAGGTCAATTTTTTCCTAAGAAATAAAATTAAATATAGGACAGTTTATAAATAAGGAGTTTAATTTTCTCTGACTGAAATACCCCCATTTTAGATTTGAAAAATATTTCAATCCTGGAATCATTGTATTGCTGTATTTCCTATGAAAAAGAAAGCAAGACCTCACGTCCCCCCTCCCCCCAATCTTAACTAGAAGATACTTTGGGATATGGAGATCATATAGTCAAATAAACTCCTTATGGTGTCTTCACAGTTACTTGCTGTGCATCAGAGAGCTGGAAAATGACTAAGGATGATAGAAGAAGAATCAATGCCTTTGAGTCGTGGTGCTGAAGAAGAGTAGTGACTATACCATGAAGTACTAAGAGAACAAACAGGTCTGTCCTGGAGAGGGTGAAGCCAGACTTGCCTCCTTGGAGGCAAGAATTATGAAGCTCCATCTCACATACTTTGAGTATGTTGCCAGGAAGGGCCAGTCCTTGGAAAAGGAAGAACATCATCCTTGAAGGGTGGAGGGACAGCATAAGAGAGGAAGATCCTAGATGAGATGGATTGAATCAGTGATCAGGGTAATGGGAGGAGGTGTGCTGTAGACAATGAAATTGGCTCAAGATAGAGCAGGTTCAGAGCTACTGTACAAAAGGTCACTATGAGTTGCAAGTGACTCTACAGCACATAAAAGCAACAACAACAACAACAACAACAACAATGGATAAATGTTATGGATTGAATTTTCCTAAAATATGTGTCAACTTGGCTGGGCATTTATTATGTAATTGTCAGTATTATGTAATTATCCTTCATTTTGTGATCTGATTTAATTATCCTGTTGTTGTTGTTATGTGCCGTCGAGTCGCCTGCGACTCATAGCGACCCTATGTACAACAGCCCTAAACTCCGCTCTGTCCTGTGCCAATCGCACTGTCTCTGACAATCCCATCCCAATTATCCCAGTCACTGAATCAATCCACCTCATAGAGGGCCTTCCTCTCCTGCGCTGTCCGTCCAACCTCCCAAGCATGATGTCCCTCTCCAAGGACCGGTCTCTCCTCACAACATGTCCAAAGTATGTTAGACGGAGCCTCAGAATCCTAAGTGTTGTAAATCTCTGCCCCTGTGATGTTAATGAGGTAGGATTAAAGGCAATTATACTAATGAAGCAGGATGAAATCTACCTGTTTAAGTCCTATTTTGAGACAATGTCTTTTGAGATATTAAAGTGATTAAACAAATGAGCAGAAGTACAAGAAGGCTACTATCAAGAATGAAGAGCTAAGGGTGGAGCACATCCATTGGATCCTGGGTTTCAGTACTGGGGACCTCCTAGAACCAGAGGAAGACTGATGCAAGAAATATGGAGATCTCCCAGCAACACTAGGCCCACAGATGATGAAATAAGACAGAATATTCTTCCAGCGTCAAAAGAGAGAGAAGATATTCTCCTAGAGCTGACACTGAATTCAGACTTCATTCACAAACTGTGAGAAAAGAAATATCTGTTAAAGATATCCACTTGTGTTATTTCTAGATAGCACCACTAGATAACTAAGACAGTATCATGACAGAATGTTGTTCTAAATAGTGCTAGAAAGGAGTCCTGAGTGGTACAAAGGGTTAAGTGCTTGACTTATGGTGAAAGGTTGGTGGTTCGAACCCACCCAAAGGCACCTTGAAAGGCCACAGCCTGGAAAACCCTATGGAACAGTTCTCTCCACACATGGAATCCTCATGAGTTCAAACTGACTTTACAGCAACTAACAATACCACATAGTGCTGGAAATTTACTTCTCTGAGTAGGAAGGCACTTAAAATACATATCACATAGATGGACTCCAGCACACCAATAGTTTTTTTTTTTACACAAATAGTTTTGAGGATAGTTACAGGTCCAAACAATTTTTTGTTCTTTTGTAATGATATCACCATAAGTTTGAGCTGACTCAACAGCAACTAACAACAAACTATAGACAAATACATACATATATATATTTAATATATATTCATATATATTAACATATATATATTAAGACTATGTGATAGTACAT
>NW_006399844.1:4147148-4159238 GCF_000299155.1 Elephantulus edwardii | reverse complement strand
ATTTTTTAAAATACTCTTAGCTTTGGTAGGATATAAATACAAAATTAAATGTACCATCATCATCACTCCCCCACAGTTTTCAGAGGCTCTGAACCTTCCCTGAAGGAAACGGTCTCATCTTTGTGCTCTGGACTGACAGCAGGTTGAAACTGCCAAATGGTCACTAACAGCCCAACACTAATCCTCCTATGCCATCAGCTCCTCAAATTCTAGTCTAAATTGTACTCAATCGTCTCCATTTTGCCTCATAATTAAAAAGAAAAATCAGTCCATTTTCCAACCATTTCTCTTACAACAAAAGCTTATTTTCAGTCTTCAACTTGACAAAAATGCTGTCTGTAACTAAAAGTAAAGCAGTCTTTGTGGTAAAAGAATTCCTATTCTTGGTAGGTAATTTTATAGAACAATATTTTGCCATAAAAGAAGACTGGTACTTGTCAGAGGATGTGAAGTAAATATATAGCTTCTACATTGGTATTTTTCAGGCTTTCGACACAGTAGCCTTATGTGATGTTTTGTGAAAGAAAAGATTTGAAAAATACTGCAAAGCAACGCCTCCCTTAGAATATTAATAATTGATGAATATATTAAAAGTTCTGGGAATTTTGCACTTAAAGAGTAAGTTGAACACTTTAACATAGCATTACCCAAACACATTTAATAATAGAGTCCTTTCCCCCAAGTACCTAATAATACCCAACAGAACACTGGTTTTGCTACACTTATCCTGGAAGAAACTCAGTACCATTTCCACACATGTTAGAATAGACAATCTATACAATGGAATCTGAATAATAAGTAAAAGTAGAATGGCTCATCCATGGAATTGCATTGGGAAACACAACTGTAGTGCAGAAGAACATAATTAAAAAAACCTTTCATTCCATAATTTCTCTAGAATTAGAGCCAATATCCTGCAGTGGTCAAATGGAGAGCATTGTCCTTTCTGTGACAATTGAACTACAAAACAACAAACAAAAATCCTAAATAAGCAATTATATTGATGCTTTGTTTTTTGTTTAGAAATATTACTCTTTTTTATGCCAAAAATGTAATTTCTAAAGGGAACACATCACAAATCTTTACCTTCTGTCTCAGTAACTCAAATTATCCTTAAAACATGGATCAGGTGAGTGGGAAGGACATCACGTAACAAAGTAAAAGCTCCAAATTGTATAACTAGGTTAAATCAAAGAGGCAAATAAAAAAATTCTCTATGTATGTAAATGCCTAAATTTCAGGCTCAATTAAGTTAATATAAATATGAGGACTACTTTGCTGCCATGTAAAGGCATAAAACAACAGAAAAACTGAGTTACAGACATACATTTGATGATACTTTATCTTAGTTCTTCTATTACTCAAAGCTAAAGTCCTGAACCAAGTAAGAAATTCCTTTCATTTCACTTTTGCTCAAATACTTCTAGTGATCTATTTACAGGTTTAGTCAGTACCACAGGGGGCATGATATAAAGTCTCCCTAGAGAAGTAAACCAGGAGAAAACACATAATGATGAAAGTTGCTATTTGGAGAAGTCTTCAACCTTTGGGGACATTTTGTAACTGCGGTTAATGGGAAGTGAATGCTTCAAAAAGAATCAAAGCACAAAGAGGCTGGCTTCACTGAAATCATATTAAATTTACTCTGGCATACTGTTGAGATTGAAAGGTTTCTAAAAAAGGTATTTCTAAACTAAAGCATAAAGAAAGATTATTTTACAGTGAATTTAGAAGGACAAGAGTATGAATATGAAGTTTTTCAGTTTTAATCCAGCAAGCTCTAAAGACAGGCATGCTCTCTGTCACATATAAAAATGTCATTACTGGAAAGATACTCAGAGACATCAGGCTTTTCCATATTCCAGTTGTTGTTATTTTTATGTGCCATCGAGTCATCTGTGACTCATAGTGACCCCATGTACATTAGCTCTGAACCCTGCCCTAACTTGAGCCAATCTCATCATCTCTGAAACACCTGCCCTCATTACCCCAGTCACTGTGTCAGGCCATCTCTTCCAGGATCTTCCTCTCCCTGTGCTCTCTCCATCCTTCCAAGTATGATGTCCTCCAAGGACTGGTCCCTCCTAGCCATGTGTCCAAGTAGATGACACAATTCTAAACACGATTCAACTCTCGTGGATCATTTGTTTTGATTGGTAATTTGACTTCCCAGACAACTTGATATTGGCAAAGAGATATGCTAGATAGTGGGTATGAGGAGTCACTGGAATGGTACAATTGTCTGTGATATTCACAGACAGACATTGCTCTTTAGGCTTTTTTTTTTGTCTGTGCGGGTGTATAAGTTTGATTACTGAGTGCCATTTTCTGATTGTCTCATCAGCTCTAAGTCCACTTTTAAAACATAGTTTCTGGAAGTAGGAGCTCAACAAGACTTGGGACAACTATATTAACACCAAGATCTTGCCAGTTGGCTCTTGATGACATCTATTCCTTCCTAATGGTAACAGGCTTCTCTCTATTTTTCTAAACATCTATATCACACCGAGTTCAAACACAGATAATAGTTTGTTCACACTACATAGATGAAACTATTATACAGCACCAGGATTAGGAGAAAACTCATTAACAACTTGAGGCATGCAGAGGATACAACCTTGTTTGGCAAACACAAAGAAAACTGATGAAGATTCAAGACCACAGCTTTGCTTATGAACTTCAACTCCACGTAAAGAAAACAAAGTCTCACAGTTAGATCAATAGACAATATCATGATAAACAGAAAAGACTGAAGTTTCCAAGAATTTAATTTTGTTTGGTTCCATAATCAATGCTCAGGGAAGTAGCAGTCAAGAAACCAATGTATGGCATTGGGGCAACTGTGCTGCAAAAGATATATTTAAAGTGCTCAAAAGAAAAGATCTGATCTTGAGGATTAAGGTACACTTGACCCAAGCGATGGCATTTTCAAATAGTCTCATGTACATGTTGTTGATAACAACAAGATTGGTGGAAGATCTATCAACAATCTGCGTTATGCAGATGACACAACTCTGCTTGCTGAAACTGAGGAGGATCTGAAGCACCTGCTGCAGAGGGTCAAGGACTGCAGCCTACAATATGGATTGAGGCTCAATGTCAAGAAGACAAAGATTCTCACCACTGGACCAATTGGCAGCATCAGGATGGATGGTGAAGAGATTGAGATTGATCAGAGCTTTAGTTTGCTTGGCTCCATAGTCAACACTCTCGGCACCAGTATCCAGGAAATTAAAAGATATATTGCCATGGGAAAGTCTGCTATTAGGGACCTCTCCAAAATACTGAAGAACAATGGTGTCTCTCTGGAGACTAAGGTACATCTGATACAGGCCTTGGTCTTTGCAATCACTTGTTATGCATCAGAGAGTTGGACAATGACTAAGGAGGATAGAAGGAGAATTGATGCCCTTGAGCTGTGGTGCTGGAGAAGAGTATTGTGAATACCACGGACTGCTAGGAAAACAAACAGATTCGTCCTGGAAAGGGTTAAACCGGGTGGCTCCTTCGAGGCAAGGATTCTGAGGCTCCGTCTAACATACTTTGGACATGCTGTAAGGAGAGACCGGCCCTTGGAGAAGGACATCATGCTTGGTAGCGTGGAGGGACAGCGCAGGAGGGGAAGGCCCTCTATGAGGTGGACTGATTCAGTGACTGGGGTAATCGGATGGGAGTGTCAGAGACAGTGCATTGGCACAGGACAGAGCAGAGTTTAGGGCTGTTGTACATAGGGTCGCTATGAGTTGCAAGCGACTTGACGGCACATAACAACAACAACAACTCATGTACATTTGAAAGCTGGAAAGAAAATGAATATGTAAGACTTAAGAGGGATTGATCAATCTGAACTACGAAGCTGCCAAAGATGACCGCCTGAAAAAGGAACAAATCCAGTCTATGTTGGAAGAAGCACAGCCAGAACGCTACTTAGAATCTAGGACGGTATGCTTTGGACCTGGTACCAGCAAGGACCAGTCTCTGGAGAAGGACATTTTGCTTGGTAGGGGCTTATGGGAAAAGAGGAAGAACCTCCAGGAGATGCATCAATACAACGGCTGAAACAATGGGATCAAACCCAGCAACGATACTGAGGATGACACAGAGCCTGACAAGGCTTCATTCTGCTGTATATAAGGTTGCTCTGAGTCAAGCAACTTGATGACACCTGGCAAATACACAACACAACACATAGCTGAAGTTTAATCTGCCTTTTTGGTGGAACTAAAGGTTTGCCAACTTTTGGCTTCTTTTCACTTTCTCTATTGTTTATCTATTCCCTATTTAATTAATTTATGCTCCAATCTTAATTATTACACCAGTATTTTCCATTTCATTACCATTTTAATACTTATTTGCATAATTTTAACAAAATGTTCTTTTGTAATCACTTGAATTTCATCTCTCTTTTCCTAATCAAGTTTGGTGGTTTTGTTTTTTTATTTTAAAAAAACCCAACAGCCCTGCATTCTACTCTTCCACTTGCCCGACTGCTATCATCTCCAGGTAAAAAATGATTCATATGTTCTGCTCAGACCAGCAAGGATGGTCATTAACTTCTTTCTTTCTCACCTTCAAATCTCAGTATCTCATTTTCATCTTTTACAAACTGTATTTTTCACCCTTTTGAAAAGAAAGGGTTACCAAGACAATTCACTTCCTTTATGAAGACTACAGCCTGACTCTAAATGTCCCATTAGTCACTCCAGAAATGCGTCACAACAAGCTGATCATGTTATGCACCTTCGTCCTCAAAGTGACATCTTCCATTGCGGGCACTTTTAAACGAGCTGCGTCTGAGTGAGGTTTTTCTCTCCAGGGTGGTCTGGTTCAAGCTTGTCTTACCTTACGGACATGACAGGAAAAGAGGATGTTCATGTATTTGTCCTTGCGTTTCAGTTCATTAGCAACAGGAACAAAAGTGCCTGAGGTCTGTGGTGTATCTGGCTTCTGAAAGAAAAAGAAATAAAATGATAAAATGAGTAGGCTTAGCATTTTATATGAAAAGGCAATCTCTTAGTATAGTGCTTTATAACTGCACTTACAGAGTTTATAACTATACTCACATAGTTCTGCGCACATACTTTTTATTTCCTCAGTCCAGGTGGTAAATAACTAGAGTGTTGTTAAAACATTTGAGAGCCTCTAAATTTTTAAAGATAGGAAGTGGGAGAAAGGGTGAAATGTGGCTTGGGAAATAATTAATATAAAAATGGTAATTAAAATAGTTGCTGAAGGTTTAAGCAGTCCAATGCTGAGGTACAGAATGTAACAAATGCAATGCAGAGAAGTCTTTTGTAAAGGTGGGCTGAGAAATGAAGAAACATCAAATATTTTGTATGTTTTGCTATTGTTATAAAGAGAAAACCCAATTTAAAAGTTGTTTTTTAAAATTTGTTTTGTTTTTGTTGTTGTTAAGTGCCACTGAGTTAAGCACAACTCATAGTGACTTTATGAACAAAAGGTCTGAACCTTATTCTATAACTATCATCATTTCTTATTTAAGAAGTGGATGCCAATCCTGCTTCTAAGTCTGTCTTAATCTAGGAGCTCTACCAAACCACCATGGGTAACCATTATGGAGTTTGACAAACCAGTGGCAAAGTGTTCAGTATCATAGCAACCCCAAGTTATCTCAGTACAGCAAACTGACAGACAAGTGCTGTACCACATAGTTATGTTATTATTAAGTGCTGTGAAGTTGGTTCCGATTCATAGTCTCAAGCTATCCTGCATGATGTCTGAGCCCATTGTTGGCAATCACTATGCAAATCCAGCTTTTTGAGGGTCTTCTATTTTGAACACACTATGGTCTGCTGAAAGAACAAAAAAAAATCTTTCTTGGAGGAAGTGCAACCAGGGTGCTCCTTAGAGACAAGGATTGTAAAACTTCATCTCATGTACTTTGGGTTTGTTGTCAAGAGGAGCCAGATCTTGGAAAAAGACATTAATGCTTCGAAAAGTAGAGGGTCAGAGAAAAAGAAGAACTTCAACAAGACAGACTGACACAACAATGGGCTTAAGCATGCTGAAGATCATGAGGATGGTGCAGGACAAGGGAAGGTTTAGATCTGCTGTTCACAGGGTAGCTATGTTGTGGCTGACTCATGGCATCTAATAGCAACGATTACTACTATTTTACCAAGCACAGGCAAGATCACTATTAATATCATGTCCAAAGAATGCTAGATCAAATTGTGCCATTTTCACTTCCAAGGAGCATTCTAGCTGTACTTAATCTAAGACAGACATGTTCTTTTGGCAGTCCATAGTTTAGTCAGTATTCTTTGCTACTAGGCATCAATTCTTTGGTCTTCCTTATTTATTGCCCAGCTTTTGCATACGTGTGAAGTGATGAAAAAACTATGGCTAAGGTCAGGTGCACCTTAGTCTTTAAGTGACATCCTGGATCTTTAATACTTTAAAGAGATCCTTTGTAGCAAATCTGCCCAATGCAATGAGTTGTTTGATTCCCTGAGTGTTGATTGTAGATCCAAATAAAACGAAATTCTTGACAACATTAGTATTATTTGTTTATCATGATGCTGCTTACTGATCCAGCTGTGAGCATTTATATCTCCTTTATGGTGAAGAAGGCAGCACTGGTAGTATAGTCTATAGGGAGCTATTCTGGCAAACCAAAGGTGGTGCCTCTCTGACAGTTTGAAACCACTAGATGCTCCATGGGGAGAAAAGTTGGCAGTCTCCTTTTGAATGATTTATAGCCTCTGAAAATCCACTGGAAACTGAAAACCCTTATCAGTCTGTTACAACTTGATGGTAATAAGTTTGAGTTCTGATTTATATTGCCTTCATACTGAAGGCTGTAGTCTTGGATCTTCATCAGGAAGTGCTCTAAGTATTTAAGCAAACAAGTTTATCTTATGTACATATCAAAAGTTGTTAATAAGCCTTCTTCCAGTTCTGATGCTGTCTTCTTCATACTGTCTACCTTCTTGGATTTTCTGTTCAACATATAGATTAAGTATGGTGAACGAATAGAACACTGACAGAAACTTTTCCCTATTTAAATTCACACAATGTATCCCCTTGTTCTGTTCCAACAACTATCCCTGGGTCTACATATAGGTCCTACCTGAGCTTAATTAAGTGTTCTAGGCTTAATGATAATCAGAATACCAGAATAAAAGCACTAAAACATTTTAATTTAGTATCTCCTTAAGAATTCTTAAATTTCTAAAGATATTTTTTCTTTCTTATGACTGAGGATGACAGAAGAAGAACTGATACCTCTGAGTTGTGGTGCTGGAGAAGAGTATTGAACAACCTATGGACTGCCAAGAGAACAAACAGGTCTGTCCTAGAGATGATGAAACCAGGTTGCTCCTTGGAGGAAAGGATTTTGAAGCACTGACTCACATAATTTGAACATGTTGCCAGGAGGGACCAGTCCTTGGAGAAGGACATCATGCTTGGAAGGTGGAGGGGCAGTGCAGGAAAGGAAGACCCTGGATGAGATGGATTGACACAGTGATGGTGGTAATGGGACAGGTGTGTCATAGATGATGAGTGTGGCTCAGCATAGGGCAGGGGTCAAGGGTTCATAGGGTTGCTATGGGACATAGTTGACTAGACAACACATAACAGCAATAACAGCAACAACAACAATAATAACAACTCATTTCTCTCTTTGTAAAGGGAGCAAGTACACACTTTACATTGTTTCTTTGAACTTACCGAAGCAAGATAGTTGCCCTCCCAGGCTCTCTGGAGCCCAAGGTCAGCCCTCTGACCCTTCAGCATTTCCATGGCAGCAACCTTGGCCCTGACCTGTGGCAGGTCTGTAGCAGGTATGCTCTTGATGAGCTGAGCTGCTCTCCACCTATAAATAAACAAAGAAAATGTACCAGGCTTTTGAAACATAATTCTATTCATGCAAGAGAAAAGAAAGCAAGCCGTCACTAAGTAGAACTAAACCAAGCACTTCCATGCTTATCTTATAAAAAGTAAACTGACTCTAAAATAGTTGCAAAATTTGTTAAGATATACATACTTTTAACTGGACAGATTTCCCCCTAAGACTGGTTTTGCTGTTTGTTATATTCTGAAAACAACTAGAACTTAGAGATAAGCAAGTTCTCACAATATTTCTATTTAGGACTCCAGAACTTCAGACTCTTCATCCAGTCACTCAGTAAATGCTTTCTGAGGACCTCACTGCATTCCAGGCACCTTAGTAGGCTGCAGAGGTAGAGAGGGATTATACCCAACAATAGCCCTATCTATTTGGTGCTTATATTCTAGAGGGAAGGAAATCCATCAACAAGTAACTGTATCATGTAATTTACGGTGCTAAGTTCCATGAAGGAACACAGAGTCAGGAAAGGAGGACAGGCAGTGAGGGAGAAGGTCAGAAAGGAGGAAATGCACTGCCATGGAGCTGACCATAACTAAGGTGAAATAGAGAAGAGATACTACTTATTCTGGGTGGCCTGGAGAGACATCAGTAAGGAATATACGAGTAGAAGCCTAAAGGGAATGAGAGAGGGATATATGAACGAAGGGAATTACAGGAAGAGAACACAGCAAACACAAAAGCCTAAAGACATAAAAATAGGAATTTATTTGCTGTGTTAGAGGATCAGCAAAAAGTCCTGTGAAGCTGTAACGAAGCAAACATGGGGAGAGAGTAACAGGAGAGGTTGGAGGGTCAGCATGCATTGGGCCACAGAGCCACTGCCCAGAGAAGGAACATTACCTTATTTGTACTTTAAAAAAATTATTATGGTTGCTGTCCCAGCTACAAAAGGCTGGGTACAGGGAGGTTCTTTCCACAATGTACATGGTGGAAGATGGTGACCTGGACCAGCATCTGGAGAAGGTGACCAGAGCCAGTTCTAGGTATGTTTTGAAGGAAAAGCCAACAGGTTTTGTGGGTGGTTTGTTTGTTTTGTTTTTTGTTTGTTTTTTAATGGATTAGGTGTGGGGCAAAAGGGTAAGAGAAGATTTAAGGATGACTCCATGTGTTTCTGGTTCCAGCAAGTAGAGGCAAAGTGAAAATAAACTGAGAAAAACAGGTAAAAGTGAAAAGAAAATAAGGTCATCCGTAACACTAGGGAGAAACCACCAACAACAATAAAAAAAAACCCAGGTAAAAGTGTCTCCAGTCCTGTGTCCAAGTGCCGTCAAGTCGCCTGTGACTCCCAGTGTTCCTGCCCTGTGTCGTCCTCACCATTTCCGAGATGCTCAAGCCCCCTGTAACAGTCACTTGTAAATCCACCTTGTTCCCCTTTCTCGGATCCTCCACTTTCCCCAGTGCTATGTCCTTTTCCAAGAACTGGCCCTTCCTGACAACATGCCCAAAGTATGTGAGAGAAAGTTTCACCATCCTTGACTCAAAGGAGCACCGTGATTGAACTTCCTCCAAGGAGATTTATCTGTTCTTTTGTCAGTCCGCGCATGGGAAATTCCACACTCTTCTCAACATCACAACTCAAAGGCATCGTCCCTCCTTCTTCCTTAGTCCTAGGCGCATACTGATCCTACATGTCACCCTGGCTTGGACTCTCCTGGACCTGGAATGGCAGAAGTAAACTGACAACTTCCTTATAATCAGATGGTATAATCCAGGTTAGTTTCCCTTTCAACTATGCTCCCATGGAAACCTGGGACGAGATTCCACTAACATGGAAAAGTGTTGATCCTTTCCCAATCCACACACACACACAAAGTTACTAAGCTGAGGGATTTTCCTGAGATGCATTCCTGTTTCAGGTGGTAACCCGAGAGTAAATGTTTGCTTTCCTCTCTCCCAAGTTCTTACTGAAACAACTCAACAAACACGAAAATAAGAAGTTGAAGGCAGAAGGAGGGCTCTAAACTGATGGGACACTGAAGTGAAGCAGTTCAGTGCTGAGCAATTCAACTGGGTGAAGGCAGGAAGCTGTGAGAGAGAAAGCCCAGAGCATCCTCAAACCTGAGGCAGCAGGGGTTGGCAGCAAGCGCCTGGGGGAAGGCTTGTGCCAGTCCCTGCATATGAAAGGCTGGCCACAGTGAGCAGACCACTATGTAAGATAGAATATTTAGTACAGCAGAGGGTCAGAGGCAGTGGGCTGCCAAAACAATGAATAGGGAAATACAAAGACTAAATATAATTGTGAAATCATCTTCTCTATTTTCAGTGGGCAACCAATACCCTGATAGGATAGACTTAGGAGTAACTCCAGAAGAGGTTGGAAGAGTCGGAGGTCAGGAGCAGTTGCTGATCTAGTCAAGGACACTGGGGACTGGCAGGCTTTGTAACACTGCCTTAACCGACTCTTCAGCCCTAAATTTTAGACTTGGGTAGGGAGTCCTTGCTTGTTTGTTGGTCACTTCCTGATTTATCTACCTAGTCATCTTGGTCCTATTCACTGTCTTTAGTGGCCCAGGACAAGGCTCCCATCTGGCTGGCTCCAGAGGTCCACAGCACAGGAGTGCCAGGGAATCAGTGAGCCACCAAGGAGAGAGCCACACTTTCCACACAAATCAGGTGAGCTGCCATCTGTAAGAAAGTAAAGCAGATAACACCAGCTGCAGCCATGAAAACCGTCGGCCCCCACCAGCCTGGGGAGAGAGACAAAGCCAACTGAGGAGAAGGTTCGAATGAGAAAAGAATCAGTGTGTGGAACAGGGGAGCTTAAACATGCCGGTGCACAGCAACAACACAGCAGACATTAGACACATGGAGATTTCAGGGGAAAAACATCAGCCATCACCGTAGACTTCTTAACACATCTTTTTCACTCTTTCGTAGAGTAAACAAAAGAAGGAAAGGAAAGCAAGAAACTAAGTAGGATAAAGAGATTATTCTATCAGGAGTCGATAACTTCCCCTGAAACTGTATCAGGGGTAGATAACTACCCTTAAAACAAAATTTTGGCCTGGGGCCTGGCTTTGCACTGACTAAGCTAAATAGTTTTTATCTTTCTTAAGGGCTGCAAAAAGCCAAACAAAAACAGGAAGAACATGTGACAGAGACCATATGTAACCCACAAAACCTAAAACATTTACTACCCAATCATTTCATTTGCAGAACAGAACAACAATCTCTGGACTAGATAATCACATCTGGCAAGATTCATTAGGAGTGTGTGTGCATTCAACCAACAAGCAGAACAGATGTGCTGCTCTCACTCTAAGCCCTGGGAAAGCCAACACTATTTTTTACATATGCATTTGCCACTGTATCCCTGGGACCAAGGTCCGTGCCTGTAACAAAGCTGGCATTAAGTAAATGGATAAATAAACGGAATTTTTAAAAAAGGAATTCTAGGTCACAAAATCTTAATCTAATAATAAGACTGTCTAGGACATTATTCTTGCATACTTTTGAGTTGGAAACAACTCATAGCTGACCTTCCAGCAAGTCTTCAGAGGCAGTAAATCTCCTGGGGAGAGTTTGCCCATCTTTTTTTCCCATGGAGCACTTGGTGGATTTGAACCATAGAGCTTTGCTTTGGCAGCACAGTTCCTTAGCAGTAAGTCACCAGAGCCCCTACATGTAATTTCACTTGTGTAAAAACAGTGAGAGGGAGGGGAAGCCCAAATGATAGGGAGGAGTGTGTGTAGGTATCCAATCAGTACAATACAACTGAAATGATCAACAATCTTTTGCAACCATTAAAAAAATTACTACTACCATACATTGTCATTTAGTCAGAACCAAGCTAAAGCTGGATCTCCAGGGCAGTAAATCACATGGGAGGAGACTAGCTTTCTGCCCCATGGAGCAGCTGGTGGATTCAAAGTGGGGGAGAGGCATGATCTTTGAGTCAGCAGCTCAACTCTCTACAGACTAGGCCACCAGAATGATATCTTTATTTATCATCACAGACAAATCTCTAAGACATTTAAGTCATATAACTGCACATAAATTTACTTGTGTACAAACAGTGAAGGGGTAAAAGCCCAAATGATATGAGTGTGTAGGGATGGATATACCTTTAACTTGCTGGTCTGTCTGATACTTCTCTAAATCTGAACATTCACATTAAGACAGTCTAGGAAGAAGGATTGGCCATCCACTTCTGAAATAGCAGGCCTCTGAAAACCCTATGTACAACAGAACACATGTAGATAACAGAAAGGGCA
>NW_006399844.1:4130515-4144513 GCF_000299155.1 Elephantulus edwardii | reverse complement strand
CCTCTATGAGGTGGATTGATTCAGTGACTGGGATAACTGGGATGGGAGTGTCAGAGACAGTGCATTGGCACAGGACAGAGCAGAGTTTAGGGCTGTTGTACATAGGGTCGGTATGAGTCGCAAGTGTCTCGATGGCACATAACAACAACAACAACACAGGGATCTAACTCATAATTATGAGCCAACATCTGCATAGGGCTTATTCTCTGTCAGTCATGGTGTGAAATGATTTCTGAAAATTCACTGAACATCTTTTCAACAGCCCTAGGAAGCAGGACTACTGTTAGAGTCCTTCTGCAGATGGAAAACTGAGACATGGCTAGACTCATTTCCTCGAGGTTACATAGCTAGCCAGTGGCAGACCTAGAGTATGAAGCCAGTGTGGATGTTGTTAATCACTGTCACATCCTCTGAAATATATGTATGTGTCTGAAGTACATAGAAAAAGCATTGACAGGGTATCTATTAATTATTAAATTATATTAGAGGGAAACACAAGAGAGATATGGAGGATTTCAACATACAACCTATGCATGTTCAAACAATATGTTTAAATAAATTTTAAAAATAAAGGCAAAAAAATGTGTATTCATAGATAAAATAATTACTTTAAAATAATGTTCAAAATGAGAGGGTATAGAGAGGTTTAAATAAGTTGAGGTAAATAATTGCATTGAAGAGACTGAGATTATTAACAGTTTTAGTTTGCTTGGCACCACAATCAACACTCTTGGTACCAGCTGCCAGGAAATTAAAAGACTAATTAGACTGGGGAAGTCTGCTGTCAGAGATCTCTCCAGAGTACTGAAGAGCAACAATGTCAGTCTGGAGACTAAGGGGCGCCTGTTCCAGGCCATAATCTTTGCAGTTACTTGCTATGCATCAGAAAGCTGGACAATGACTAGGGATGATAGCGGAATTGATGTCTTTAAGCTGTGGCACTGGGGAAGAGTATTGAATATAGTATGGACTGCTAGGAGAGCAAACAGGTACATTCTAGAGAGGGTGAGACCAGGATGCTCCTTGGAGCAAGGATTCTGAAGCTTTGTTTGACATACTTTGGACATGTTGCAAGGAGGGACCAGTCCTTGGAGAGGGACGTCATGCTTGGGAGGGTGAAGGGACAGCGCAATAGAGGAAGACCTTCAATGAGATGGATTGATTCTGTAATCAGGATGATGGAGGTAGGTGTGTCAGAGACAACAAGAATGGCACAGGATAGAGCAGAGTTTAGGGCTGTTGTACATAGGGTTCCTATGAGTTGCAGGCGACTCAAAGACACTTAACCACCCAATCTCCTCCCATGGGATTAACTGCCTCTGAAAACCCGTTGGAGGGTCAGCTATGGGTTAGTTCCGATTCAATGGTACACAACAACAACAGCAACTGAATGAAAGGAAAAAAGTTCCTAACTAAAGGTAAAGATGACACTGAAAAAAAAATTAGACATATATTAAAAAGCCTACCAAGATTTACAAATAACCTATAAAGTACTATAGCTGATAAATGAAGAGCTTGTTTTAAGCAGTTTTCTGGGTTTTTTTCTTCTTTACGAGCAATCTTTTTTTTTAAAAGCAAATGAAGGGAGCTCTGGTGGCCTAGTGGCAAGAAACAGCACTACAATCCCAGAGTATGTGGTTCGAATCCACCAGATGCTCTGCTGGAGAAGGAGGGACAAATTCCTCTTATACCTGTCAGATCAGATTTGATGGTACACATGCAAAAAAATAATAAAATAAAAATTTTTTTAAAAAAGCAAATGAAATATACAAATGTATATTCATTAAATATGAATTTTCTTTTATTTGTATTTTTAAGCTATTTTAAATCCTTTGCTGTCATCAATTTAAAAAAATTAAATATAATGGAAGATAAAAATCAGATTTAGTAAAGAAGTAAAAAGAAATTAATTCATATTCAACTATTTTAGTGTTCTTTGTGGAAAACCATGATTCTGAATGGCCACACTTGGAAACCACTAGCTAAATTCATATGACTAGATAAATGTATCTATGACAGAGCTAAATATGTCCTTGTATAATATAGTCTCCAATGTCCAAGAGTCCATTTTGACTCACAACAATGCTACAAGGCAGAGCAGGAGTTGCTGCACCACAGTTTCCAGGGACATGAATTTTTAAGGAAGCAGTGTCACATATTTCTCCTGTAAAGCTGCTAATGTGTTTGAACTGCCAGCCTCTGATTAACAGCCAATTCCCTTAGCCACTGTGCCACTGGAACCCACTGCTGTTCAGTCAGTTTTGGCTCACAGTGAATCTGTAAATCTTTATGAGATAAAGCTGCCAAGCTTTCTCCCACAGAACTGGTAGATTCGAACTGCTTACCTTTAGTTGTTGTTAGGTGCTGTCGAATCAAATACACCTCAAGAACAAGAGATATGGACCCTGTCCCATCCTGTGCCATACTCACAAACTCCAACACCCTCAAGCCCATTGCAGCAGTTTTACATATGTACAACACCAGTCCCTTTACATTGGACACAAATAAGCTCAAAGGATGAGGAGAAAGGAATTGAGAATAACTATAAACTCAGACTCAGGATTAAAAAAAAAAGATCAGGTGGAGTTATCAAATTTTCCATCCACATTTATTTGTCTTAAAAATGCTTTGCTCGGTGAGCTCTTTTGGCCTAGTGACAAGAGGCTGTACTGCAATCCCAGAGGTACGTGGTTTGAATTCACCAGACACTTTGCTGGAGAAGGAGGGACAATCTCCTCCTGTACCAGTGAAATCCAATTTGATGGTACAGACACACACACACACACACACACACACACACACACACACACACACACACACAATAATAATATAAAAAAAATGCCCTGGGGAGCTCTGGTGGTCGAGTGGCAAGAAGCTGCACTGCAATCCTAGAGGTGTGCAGGTCAAATCCACCAGATGCTTTGCTGGAGAAGGAGAAACAATCTCCTCCTGTACCAGTCAAATCTGATTTGACGGAACACACACACAAAATAATAATAGTAATTTTTTAACTTTGCTAGTTGGATCCAATTCCACGGCGCGCGCGCGCACACACACACACACACACACACACACACACACGTTGCCTTGTTCATTAATTTTTCTTTAAAGACTTGACCCAAAACAGTTGTTTTCATCTGATGTTGCATATTATAATCACCTAGGAAACTTCAAAAGCAGGCTTGCCCAGATCTCACCTCTGCTCCTCTAAATAGGTATCTCTGGAGGTGGGCGCTGGGTACAAGCACGTGTTACACACCCTTGAGGACCCTACATGGGAGTCAGGAGTGAAAGCCATGGCTCTAGGAGTGTGAAACTGGTCTTCTGCTTGAAGAGTGGCAATTTCAAGACATAGTAATTTTTTTTGCCAACAAAAGAAAGCAGAGACAGCATTGCTCACAGATTATCTTAAATGTGGCATCAATCCAGAGGTTGTGGCATACTGCTGCCAAACCCTACAAGAAAAATAAATTGACAGCTCCATTATTTTGAGAGGCAAGCAGATGCCCTTTGAAAGTGAAATCTACCAAACTGGAGACATAAGGTGAAAGGAAATGTCACAACAGCAGAGCGCCAAGCCAGTATCACAGCTTCGGATTTGTGGCTTTACATATTAACTATGCTGCCATAAATGGACGCAGTGCATGCCAAGTTCTTACCTATTAAAGATCGCCTGCAGGGCCTCCTCGAACCGGCAGAGGACTTTGGGAGGCGTTGGCCACTTGACATGCTTCCCATAGTCTCTCATGGTCTTGACCCCCTGGAAGCGCCTGGCCACCTCCCGGATGTAGGACTTGACCTTGTAGCGCCGGTAGTACCTGATTATTGTCAGGGCTGCCTTGGTCCGCTTGTACCGCATCCGGGCCAGGGTGCCCCGCCACACCTGCATAGGGAGAAAGGGAAAGCAGGATGCCGTTGGCTGGCTGGCCAGGTGGTGGCTGACTTCGGAATGATAGATGCTCCTCTACTTAAGACACTCAACAGGGGAACTTTTAACCTGTGGGCAAAATCACTCAGAGCCAAAATGTGCCCATTCTATCTGCCACCAACAGGTGGCAGTAAGAGACAAAGCGGCCACTTGTGTTGGAATGGTCTCATTACTCTACACTGGAGTGTGTACTATTTGAAGTGTGCTCTTAACATTTACTCTGATGAAAAGAAAAATGCTAACACTCTATTTTAAGAAAGGTGAAAAGGGGTGGGGTGACTTAGAACCAAACATGGTCAACATCTATAGTTCGCTGTGAAACCTAACACGACAGGAGTCATACACACAGCTACTACTGTAATGCCATCTTGGATTTACAAACAGATTCAGACACTTCATGTTCCTTCCTGCTGTTCATCCACCCTCCCCAAGCACTATGTAAGCTTCATAGAATTCAGATGTATTCTTGGGGAAAGACTGTAAAACAGATTACAAGAATTATCAATCTTTATTAATCCCCCTCCCTTTCAGAGCTCAATCAGACAATGTGGAAGGGTCTCAAAGTCAGCTCATCCAAGCATGGTGAGATCTGAGATACTGACAGCTTTTTCAAGTGTCTGCATGTTTCAATTTCAAGCCAAAACAAACTTGGTGTCATTTTCAATTCATCACTGGCTCTTCCCAAATATGTCTTCTTTATCAGCAAATTTATTCCTTTTTCCTGCCTCTCCAGTATACAAATCTTTCTTTTCCTTTCTGCCAGCACAAGCTACAAGACCCTCAAGTATTTCAATTGCTTTCAGGGATAAACTCCACAGCCATAGCCCCACCACGTTCAGGTGATACCTAATGTGGCTCCTTAAATAACCTTTCCACTTCTTTGGCTGATTGTATTACTTCCCTTTCTAGCTCCTGGCCTTTCAGAACCAGTATTTTCAACCTCTAGTTCAAAGTCCTCAGTATGTGCTCTTCAGACTCCTCTGGTTTCTTTCATTTCTTCTTAAATCCCCAACTGTGCCCACCCCTCTCTCCCTCAGAAGAACTTGCACAGTGGTCCCTGGCCTCATTGTATGCCGGTCTGCATGCAGGCTCTCCCACTTGCAGCATGTGCTGGCAATGTTCTCCTCTTCCAGCCTCCTGCACAATAAAGATAGACTTGTTTGCATACTCGACGTCAGGAGCTCATCAAAGAAGGGAAAAAACCCCACACCACCCCATAATATAAAAGGCAAATGTGACATCTGAGCAATTTGTGATGGAAATCGAGAATTTGTGTGTAAACAACATACATAAAGACAACAAGGCAATGAAAACGAACTTGTTATTTCCTGTGGCATCAGTTCAGCAGCCATTTTTAGGCAGAATGGCTTTCTTCCTTATAGCCCAATCCGTTGTACAGATGGCTTTGTGACGCCTCCACCCAAATGCTAAAATAAAGGCCTCTCCTTTAGTCTTGGGAAACCAAAAGTCGACAATTATAGGGTAGAAGTATGTGATTCAATTTCTTAAACAAAATGCTTTTTTTAAAGTTTCATAGCATTTGCTGCCTTTTTCTTTTTTAAAATAAGGAAGGAAATGAAGACTCCCTGCAGTCACATCTATACAGAAAATCAATCTTTAATTTTCAAAAAGGGTTTTACATTTTATGAAAGCTTTTGGTTAGAGTTTTTATTAATCTGAAAAAAAGTATATGTTTTGTTTGTTTTGTACAACTGAAAAAATTCAAGCAGTAAAAATATACAAACTATGAAACTGCAGCCTTTCCCTGCCCCACTGTCACCCCCCTCCCATCTCTCAGCCTCATTCTACAAAGGCAAAGTAGTGTCGCTGTTTGTTCCAGTGTCATTATCTATAAATATATATTCTATTTTCTTTTAATAACTTCTTTTTTTTGCCATTGTTGCTGCAGACATGCATATCAAAACACACGCCAATTCAACAGCTTCTACATATATAATTTGGTGACAGCCTGCATTCTTTGAACTGTGCCACCATTCTCACTGTAAATTCTCTAGCAGACCAATCAAATGATTAGCAATAATCCTTCTCATTGTTAAGCAGAGCGATGGACTCCTTTTCTTGTATGCTTCCTACTACTTCCTCTATGCTCATGAGTAGGTCTGGTGCATAACATGCTGCGCTGCTAAATGGAAGGTTGATGGTTTGAATCCACCAGTAACTCCTTGGGGGGGAAAACCAGGCTGCTCCTTCTTGAAATGACAGCCTCAGAAACACAATGGAGGATTGCCCTAAATTGGAATCTACCTGACCAAAGTGAGTGGTTGTGGGTTTGTACGTGTGAGCTCATACTCCATCCTGAATTCCTGAGTCTTCTATAGATTCATTAACAGTTTCTACTTGCGGATTTATTCCACCCTCTTTGGGTTGGATTCTTGAGTTTTATTTTTCTTGGCTTTCTTCTAATAGCTTCTAAGAACAACGCATGGCCAGTAGAGTCCTTTCATATTTCATTTCCTGGAGAGTGCAAAGCAGGTGCCTAAAATGTCTTTTTCTTTTGGTTACAAAATACTTGCACTGTTGCTGAGTTGGAGCAGATTCATGGCAGATCCTCTAGTGGGCTTCTAGGGCCATAAATCCCATAAGACACCATCTATCTTTCTCCTGTGGAGCTTTTGAAAGACTTGAACAGCCAGAGAAGTGGGGCCTTTTGGTAAGAAAGACAACTCTCTATGGGCCATGCCACCAAATAGAGAAGTTAAGAGCAGGTTTTGGAATCAGACTAAATCACAAAACCAAACCTGAAGCTACTGAGCCACTTCTGACTGCTTGTGTTCAAAGCCTGGCTCAGTTCTTAGGAGCTGCATAAACTTTCTAACTTCTCTGTTTTTTATCTGTAAAATGGGGATGATAGTACTTATCTTGTAAGGTTATTGTGAGGATTAAAGGAACTATACATATAAAACAAGTGTCAGGTAGTTAGGACACAGAAATTATTAGTTTCTATGATGCTTTCAAAGTCTGTATGTACTTGGTGGCACAATGATTAAAGTACTTGGCTGCTAAGCACAAAGTTGGCACTTCGAGTCCACCAACTGCTCCATAAGAGAAGAACATAACTGTCTGCTTCTGGAAAGATTCTAGTCTTTCTTGGAAGCCATGTGGAGGCAGGTGTACGTTGTCGTATGGGAATGCTATGAGTCAGACTCGGTTTGACACACTGAGATTTGGTTTTGGTTCAGCCTGTGTTTTTAATTTTTTTTTTCTCTCAGTCCTATGTCATTGTGACCTGGTGGCTCTTTAATGAGTGTAAACCATTCTTTCTCAGCCAACTATCTGTCCTGAGATCATGTATGATGGGGTGCTATTTTATTCTGTCCCCTGTAACATGGTTTAACAAACTTATCCAATCTTTCAACTACCTAAGAGGAATGGAGAGGGTGCTGGGGCTTGAGTTGAGTTGAGGGTACCTGGCGTTTGAGTTGTCTTTCTAACTCTAATGACACAAATGCATCAGAGTTTTGCTTTGCAGCATCTGGGGTATAGTGTGAGTTTCTGTCTCAGACTGGGGCTGGACATTCTTTTCACAAGTGTCTGGTGAAGTCTTTTCTTGGCGTGGATGAACTAATTACTCCAAGGAGACTCTCTCCCATCCCTGGCCCATTTAATAATAAGTAAGAATCAGAAAGGCCAATCCCACCACTCTTGTCAGAGGGGAGTGGTCTTATGAGGGAAGAAATAGCCCCTCCTTGTCCATGTTTTGCAATTCCTTTTGAAGATTATGGATTTTTTAGCGTCTTCTTTCTATTTGATGCAATTTTTCTTTTCCTGGATGGTACTTTCAAAGTTTAGGACACAAAGTTGAAGTCTTCCCTGGTGTCAGGGTTGACGGCATGTTCTTTGTTATTTTTACATTTTTGCTAATTTCAGACAATTTGGGGGTAAAGAAATTCTGTGAGCCAACAGCCAGACACTGACCTTATCAGAGGTCTCCCAGGCTTATTTTTCTCGCTTTTCTTTTTTACCTTAACATCACAGTAAAAAGGAACACTGAAGAACTACAGAGGAGAATGATTCTATGGGAAAATGATTCATGTATTTTTCTTTGAAATCTAGGTATATCTGGTTTAAATAGATATGTTTTTATAAAAGTTGGTGAGCAGAGAGGAGAGGGTGGATCTGTTCATTTTTCCACCAAAGGTCTGTAGGTTGGAGACATCCTCCCTCCATTTCCTTCCCTCTTCATTTAAAACAGCTTCAACTACTGAGTTTTTTTAAAGAATTTTATAAAGTTACCTCTACAGAGTGGCTTGCCTAATGATGAAGGGTTAGAAAGTGGAAAATGAAAAGTTACAGAGATCCCATAAACTAACGCTTACTAATTATTTGCATATGATCGGAAAGGGTCAACAAGCAACAAGGAAGGAAAAAATATGGGCCATAGTTAATCCTGAAAAATGGAACCAATCAAGCCTTAGGGGCTCAGGGATATGGTGCAATAGGAGTAGGAGCTGAAAGCTGAAGACAGGGCAGGATCTGAGAGGCATAGCTGCACAGCATGGATAGATGGAGGAAAGGGCGAGGAAGCCACTTCTTAGCTGGAAAAAAGGATTCAGAGAATTGGTCAGCAGGAACTAATTGGGTTTAAATAAGTAACATTAGGGTGACAACGCATGAGTTTGGGATGTAGTTCCTTTCTTCAGTACCCTTGCTTTCTAGTCTAGTCTTAACACAGCAGTCAGAGTGAGCCCTTTAAGATCAAACGCAGATTATATCACAATTCTGTTCACAATAGGGCAGTGGTCCCCATTGGCCTTTGTGTGAAAGCTAGAATCCCTCCTGGGCCGACAAGGCCCATGTGATCTATTACCTCTCTGTCTTTGTCTCCCCTTATTATTACCTGCTCACTTCAGGCACACGACCCTTCTTAATGTAACACACAGACTGGACACACTGTGTCCCAGAGCCTTCACTCCAGTTGTTCTGTTTAGAATGGTCTCCCCCTACATACCCAATGCCTTACTTCTTTGCCTTCTTTAAGCTTCTTGGTTCAACTGTCTCTGCTTCTCAATGACCCATGTGTTGACTATATTATTGAAAAATTCAACATGCTTTCAGTGTATTCTTCACTGACCATATCATGCTCTATTTTTCTCCTTCCCGCATCACTTTCCAACACATACTGTAACTTGCATTATTGTATTCCTCAGTTTCTTAGCTCAGGGATTGGAGGAATCCCTGGGAAGTTCAAAGAGTTAAACATCCATCTGAAAGCTTGAAAGCCTAAAAGGATGATTTGAATCCACCCAGAAGCATCTCAAAAGTCAAATTTATAAAAAAAAAAGATTGTAAAAAAACCCCCCACAAAAACCAAATTTTAAAAAAAACACACCCAAAACCAAATCAAACAATGAAATGGTTAGGAAATTGAAGGCTTCCTCGCAAAGGAACAAACACCTGATTTACCTCAATAAATGCTAATAGAAGTACTAAAGCCATTTATTTCTGAGGACAATAAATCTTGAATTAAAAAAAAAAAGACAAGGCTAGAAATCTGCTTCCAGAAGATCACAGCAGTGGCCATCCTCAGAAGCAGTGCTAGTCTGCAGACTTGACATTGCCATGGGCTGGAATCCACTTGAGAGCAGTAACAAGGACGGGCCTCAGATCTGTCTCTTACACTCACTGACACATCTCTGCTGTCGAGAACATGCCAACACAGAGGAACCACTTGGTAGTATTTATTGAATGATGTTTGATCTGAACATCATTCTCAGCCTGGTAAAGAACCTCTCATTCCAGCTATCATGCTTTCTGAAATTTGTCATTGCCCTCTGAATATTCCTTTTTTAAAAAGCATGCAGCTCTTATTTTACAAATACCACCTCTCACTCATTTGCCTTGAAGACAGGAATTATGGTTTTATGTTTAAAACTGCTCTCAGTACTGTACTGGTTACTTCTAACATTCCTCCTTCCTTCTTTCGTTTCAGGCTGGAGACTCTGTGTGTGTTCTTTATGGCAGATTTCATTACAGGATGATGAGTGGGGGATCAGCCATTTGTAGGGGATCTCAGCTGTCAGGGATCTTATAATGTTTTCTCTTTGCTGCCAGAATTCTCAGAAGGAAGGGAGCTAAGAGGAACCTCATTTTTCAGTCTCCAGACTTGCACTCAGCTTTCCTGGTTTCCATATAGGGCCTGAGCCTTGGCTTCCTCTGTGTCTGGTATCTCCAAGCCCAAACTCTTCCAGTTCCATTTCGTCAGAGAGTAAACTTGGTGCTTCTTTTCAGAATGAGACGAAGGTAGTCACTTGGCTTGATGATACTGGTTTTCAACTCTCTTCCTATTTTAGTTCTACCCTCAACTTGCAGGAGTTCCTGGGTAGTGCAAATGGTTAATGTGCTTTGGCTGCTAACAGAAAGGTTGGAGGTTCGGGTTTTCTTAGAAGTGTCTCTGAAGAAAAGGTCTGGCTGTCTACTCCTGAAAAATCAGTAATTGAAAACTCTATGGAGCAGAGTCAAAGTCAACCTGACAACAACTGGTTTTCTCATTTCTACCTTCAGAGGGCAGCTCCACTAGTGCAGTGGTTAAAGCACTCAGCTGGAAACCAAAAGGCTGGTAGTACGAATCCACTAACCCCACTGCAGGAAAAAGATGTAGCAGTCTGCCTCTATAAAGAGTGCAGGAGTGGCAACGTGACAGAGCAGCAGTGCTATGCCATAGAGGGCTGTTAGGAGTGAGAACTGATTTAATGGCAATGGGTCCAGTTCCCTTCAAAGGTACTTTCCCTTTTAATGTCTAACTTTTTTGACATTCCTACACTGGCAACTAGCTAGCTCATTTGCTTTCTTTGCTGCAGGTATTTTGATTTTAGCTTCCTCTACTTGCTTGGGGAAGTAACTATTATTCATTTACTTTCAAAAGTATGTTGACAACTCTTGCTGCTGTTATTTCTACTATGGCTCTACTGCCTTTTTTTGGTTTATCCAATTTTCATTCTTTGACAATTTTTTCCAAAGATTTTAAGAAGGAGTGAGAGAAAGACAATCTGTCATGTTTAACCAGATGCTGGATGGTGCCGTTTTAATTCCACCATTTTGACCTCTGTGCACGTGCATGTGTCTTCTCTCAGAGGTCAAGTTTCTTAACGTGTGGCTGTCAATAAAGTAGAAAATACATTTTGCAAAAGATGTAGGACTCCAGTTTGCACTCCATTAAGAAGTAGGTCTAATACGTATCCTCAGTTTAGTCTGAGACTCTAACACAGGTCAGCGTTCCTTCGTGGTGTTATTGCTCTTTTATCCCATTCATTATGGGTGCTGGACCTCTGTCTCTTCTCAACACATCTAGTTCTCAAAACAAATCACTGTTTTCATTTACAGCTCCTGGCACTCTGAACTGGATTATCTCTTGGTTTTCACAGCCAGAATCCTTCAAAATATTAGCTCTTCTATGTTGGCAGGAGAAAAGCTTTAGACATGTGTTTTGTCTATTTCTCCCTTTAAGCTCCTGTATAGTTATTCTGAAAATGCACAGAGCTGTGGAAAAGCAGAGTTTAGGTACCATGTTATTTTTGAGCAAATTATAAAATACATAAATTTAGTATCTGTAGCAACATTGTCCTAGAAATGTCAGATTTAGGATATGAGAGTTGTATCCTCTTTGGGATATTTCAATTATAATATATTTCTTGATTAATTAAGGAAGGCTTCACTCCTTCCAGGAGTACTTTTAATTCCAATTTCTAGTTGTTTTTGACTGGAAAGCACTTGACTTGGTTATGTTAGCTCTGTGTTCTCTGCAACTTATAATCTAATATTCCAGTAGTTTTTAGCAGACTTTATTTTTTAATTTTTTAAAATGTTATTAATTTTAATGAATGTTTACAAAGATTTTGGATTTCCATTCATTCCTTGTTGCATTTTTCTCCCTGTTCACCCCTCCCCCCAGTTTGCTCTTCTCTTTGAAAAGTAAAAGAAAAATTCTTTCATTTGTATACAACCTCCTCCCACCCCAATCGTCCCAAGTAAACTCCACTATGCAACCTTCATTCTGGACTCTTGTCATAACCATAATACCCAATCATATATTGCTTTTAAACAGTTCTTTCCCTCATCTATTTCAATGCAGTATACATAATTTATCCATTTTCCTCAGCCTTACCCCAACCTGAATGCTAGTCCTGTTCTACAGCAGTGGCACTATGCAGTATTTGTCCTTTTGTGACTGAAATATCTCACTCAGCATAATGTCCTCCAAGGTCACCTATTTTTAATAATATTACATGAGTTCCTTGTTTTTTGATGCAGTGTAGTATTCCATTGTCTGAATATACCACAGCTTCTCTATCCATTCCTTTTTTAATGTGTTCTTAGGTTGTTTCCAACTCTTTGCTATTGTGAACAAAGCCGCAATAAACATGGGTGTGCATATATCTGCCTGGGTGGCAGTTATGGTTTCTTTAGGGGATATTCCCAGTAATGGACTTGCTAGGTCAAATGGTATTTCTATTTGCAACTTTTTGAGAAAGTGCCATACAGCCTTCCATAGTGGTTGCAGCATTTTACACTCCTACCAACACTGAATAAGGAAGGGTTCCAGTTTCTCAGCAACCTCACCAACATTTGTTGTTTGCTGCTCTGTTAAATTTTGCTATTCTTACTGGGGTGACAGACTGTTTATTTTCTTATATGTAGATAATTATCTCACCTGCAAATGACATCAGTTTTAATTATTTCTTTCCTGTATGCCTTTTGTTTCTTTTTTTTTGTTTTGTTTGTTTGTTTGTTTGACTGCATTCACTAGAACTTCCAGTACATTAGGTATAGTGAGAGGGGACATTTATTTTTCTTAATCTTGAGGGGTAAGGAATCATCAAATACTATTTGAATTATACTGTTATTATCTATAGGAAACCTTTTTTTGGAGTCACTTCTCTTTATCAAGTTGTGAAAGTTCCTCTCTAAGTCTGATGGGAGAGGTTTTATCATGAATGGATGTCAAAGAGTAATTTTAAAAAGAGATTCAAAGCCAGGAACATCTTCCTGAGTTCCTTTTCTTTTATCCAAATGTCTTTATGAGCGACAATGTGAATACAGACCTGAAAAACCACTGGAGGGTCAGCTATGAGTCACCTTTGACTTGAAGGCACTGAGTTTAGGTGTTTGGAGAGTTTTTTCTTTCCTGAGTGTATTTAAAATACTAAAGAAAACATTTTAGGACATTTCTCTCAATGTAAATACATAGCCTTGGCAACCCAGTGAAGGGTCAGCTATGAGCCAATTTCAACTAGAAGCCAATGGGATTAGTGAAGCCCCAACTCCTATAGTATATGGTTTGACAACAAGCTAATTGTACTTGTACTTTTGGATGAAGGCTAAGCATTTGCCTGGCTATGCCTCAGCTGGCCTCTCTGTTGTGCCTTTTGGTAAGTGCAACAACAGCTGCTGCTGTGTACAAAACTTGTTTCATCTCAGTAGTCATGTCTGGGAGGAGATCCCTCATATTTCTCCCATGGATGGAGATTGATAGATTCGAACTGCCGGAGAGGTGTGGGCTTTGGGTTAGCAGCAAGACTTCTTATGGGTTATGCCACAAGGGCTTCCATGTGCGAAATTCAGAGTCTTCATTCAAAAGCATATTTGGAACAAACTTGTTACCAAACAGTATTCTGTACAAATTGTGGCTTCTCTAACAGTTACACAGGAAAAAAAAATCTCTTGAATGGTTAGTTAAGGTTTACTTCATTTTCATCACCAACATAGATATGCTGCAGAAAGGACGCTTTCAATAAAGAGAGTGAAACCTCAGTTTAGGGAGAACTTTGATCAAAAGAAACATGATTTGGCTTCACTTATAGCCTGCATGGAGGCTGAAGATTCGGAGATGGGAGTAACGGAGCACGGGACCCTGGAAGGAGAAGACCAAAACCCAGAGCCAGATGAAGAACAGGAGGAGACAGAAGAACAGGAGGAAGGGAAAGGCAAAAAACGGATAGTGCCTGGAATTGTTTACCTAGGTCACAACAGGCAGGGCTTTCGGCCCCTGCACTTAAGTAACCTTCTCAGCGCCTACGGTGAGGTCCGGCGTGTTTTTTTTTTCCAGCGGGCGG
>NW_006399844.1:4109179-4130397 GCF_000299155.1 Elephantulus edwardii | reverse complement strand
GGCAGCCAAGGCCGCTGGAGAAAAGAAGAAATCCAAGTACAGCAAGGACTACACCGAGGGCTGGCTGGAGTTTCGGGACAAGTGTGTGGCCAAGCGCGTGGGCGGCCAGTTTGCACAACACGCCCGTGGGTGCCTGTCGGCGCAGTCCTTTCCCATATGACCTATGGAACCTGAAGCACCTGCATCGTTTCACCTGGTCCCACCTTAGCGAACACTTGGCTTTTGAGCGCCAGGTACGTCGGCAGCGCCTGACGGCCGAGGTTGCCCAGGCCAAGCATGAGACTGACTTCTAAAATGTGTGGAATGTGATGGGGACCCTACTCGACCTAATGGCTCTTGGAACTTTGCCCAGCGCCGGACAGAGCAGGAGCTGAGGGCTCGGAAGGCAGCCAGGCCAGGGGGTCGCAAAAGGGCTTGTCTGGCTACTGTCCAGGACCAAGCTCGCTCGAACCGAGGGCTTCTTGCCAAGATCTTTGGTGCCCCACAGCCTTCAGCAGGCACAGATGGACCATCGGCGTCAAGGGACTCCTGAGGGGCAGAGGGACTCCTCCAAGCTCCTGGCCCTGCCCTATTTCTTTCCTTTTTCATACTGGATTGCTAATGACTAGTCAGACAGGCATTTCATTGTGTTACTCAAAGGAAAAGAGTCCATGATGACGGCTTAAACAAGAAAATTCTGTGAATCCTCCTGCCATCCCACTTTATGTATGTGTCTGGCAGTGGCATGTCATTTGTCTTTGCACAATTGTGTCTGCGGACGGTACCGGTTTTGACTTATTTGACCTGTGGCTGCTTGCTTTCCTACCCAGTTGGACCCCTTTTATGGATCCAGGGAAAGAAAGGCCTGTACTTTCAACTAGAATGATAATGGCTACCCTAAGCCAACAGTATCCTCATTGCCAACCACAGATGAGGGCAGTTGCACCATACTTTTTATTTAGAAAAAGTAAGTGGATAAAGTTTATTGGGGTGGGCCACCTTCCAAGTGTACTTAAAAAAAAAGTAAATATAAAAAAAAGAAACATGATTTAATATTTTTGCAATACACAGCCTCAGGATTGGTGATGGGTGCTCTAAATTAACTTAGTATTTATGGAAGAAAAAAGGTTAAAATCAATGATGATCAAGGCTATCATTTAAAAAAGGATAATAATTTTAAATAATTTACAGAGGCCAGATGACACATTATATACTCATTAAGAATAATTTTAAATTCTTTTTTAGGAAACTAGATTTCCATCTAATTATCAGTTATGTTGTGTTAATTTATTAATTTGAAATATTTCTGTATATAAATACATTCAATTTCCCTTGCTTTGCGAGTTACCACTGTGGTGATTAGGGATGTATCTAGAATTCAATATTCATGCTTTCTAAAAACACTTGCCAAGTGCCTACTGCACCTGTGGTGTCTGTAGGCAACATGAAGGAAAGCAGTGGGCACCAATGATATCCTGGGAAAAGCCAAATATGCCCTTGAGATGCCTGGAAAAGATCTACAATGAATCCCTTTAAAAGTAAGATTTGGCGAAATGCCACAATAATGTAAACGTCCATGTAGTGAAGTGTGAATTTCTTAGCTTCACACCACTGTTCAAAGGCAGGCCAGCACTGTGTGGGGGCACAGCTTCCTGACTGTCACACGGAGGAGGCGGCGTGGAAGGGGCTCTGCCTGAAGGGGACTGGGCTGCCCCTCCTCCACTGCATACCTAGGGGACTGGGCAAATCAGAATTTTGGGGCCTCAGGCTCTTCACTTGGAAAAGGAGTTAGATTAGATGATATATAGTCACCACCTAGCTCAGTCGGTAGAGCATGAGGCTCTTAATCTCAGCGTCATGGGTTCAAGCCCCACGTTGGGTGTCTTTATTACACTCAACCTACTAACTGCCTCCATTCTTCGGCACACTCATTTAGAAGCCTCAGAGGTTTGGATTCAGCGTTCAGAACGCACAGCCCACAGATAATGTATAAATATATATACAGACATTTTATATGGATTTTCTCCCCTTTGTTACATCATTGATTTGATTTGGGTACAACAAATAAACCCATTTTTTGGGGGTGTGTGTGTGTAAAAACCAAAACAAAAAAAAAGATTGTGTGAGTGACAGTAGAATCCAGAGAATATATTTACATAACTGGAAAACTCTAGGTGTTTCATATTTCTCCTTTTCAAATAAAATATTTATTAAATTTGCCATCTGTGGTTCCTGATGAGGAGGTGCATAGGACAAGCTGGGAAGTAAACCCCAGGAGGGGTTTATTTGGCTTTTGAATTGTTTTTCCTTGTTTAAGAGGTGGCAGCAGCACCCGTGCCCCCTTTCTGGGCAGCTTCTCTCTTGGCATGATGAGCCTGTAGAAGCCACAGCTTCACCCACCTTGGGGTGGAGAGACCCATGTGACTCTAGCAGGTGTTACCCTGGCATTTTAACAGGGAGCTCTGGTGGCGTAGTGGGTAAGGAGTTGCAGTGCCAACCCAAAAGCAAGTGGTTTGAATCCATGGGAGAATTATGGCAAAATTTGTTCCTCCTGAATAATTTACTGCTTTGGAGGGTCAACTGTTGAGTTGGATCTGACTCAACAGCAGTGAATAAGTTAATGTTTTAATATAGCAGTTACTGACAATATGTAGAAATTGAAAATATTATTTCAAAAGTTCTTTTTCAACCAAGGTGTGTATGGCACTACTATCACTGATTCTCATCTAATCATTGTTGTAAGAGAAGGAAAATTGAAATTAATTCTTTTGTGCCAGGGTCTGCACCAGACATTTAACATACATTGAAAATTGGTATTTAAAAAGCACTTTGTCTCAATATGTAGTTATACTGTGTTGTTTTTCTTCTCTTACTAATAATTTACCAGAAAACATAAAATAGGAAATAGAGTTGACCTAAATTCTCAAAGTGGCCTTTGGTTCTCGTAGATTCTCATTAATGGACTGTGGTTGGTAAATGCTTGACCTTGGGAAAGAACTATTTTGCAGGCTTATGACCCCATCTTCTACACAGAAATATAAGCAATGCTCACAGCTTTTGCTATGCCCTCCTCCCACTGTACGCAGTCAAAAGAAAACTGTAACTACAGGCTTTTGTTTAGCTCTGTAACATTTTCCTGATATTCCTTCAATGTACTCCTAATACTGATACTGGGGAAGATGCTTCTTGGGTGGGGAAAGAAGTTGGAAAAGTTCCCTTGGATTATTTTAGGGGAAAGAGTACCAAAATGTTTCTTTTTTAATTTGAGATAATAATGAAAGAGCCCTGGTGGAACCGTGTGTACCATTTCGGGCTGCTCATCATAATGTTGGCCATTCTCATCCATGAGAGAGATGGGCAGTCTATTCCCATAAAGATTTACAGCCTCAGAAACCAGATGGAGTGTCGCTATGAGTTGGAATTGGTTTGATAGCAGTGTGTTTCGTTTGGGGTTTTAGATGGTAATTAGTGAATGATCAGGGAATAGCAGAACTAGCAAATCTACACTTAAGGACCAATACCTGTTCAACAGGGCAAGCTGACATAGTACAACCTGTGATAACATTATTAAGCAACCATGGGGATCACTGGTCATAACTCAGATGCAAAAAGAGAAAAACGTTGCTCAGAGAACACAACTGTGTTGTCTGGGCATCGGTTTTATCATAATACTTATCATTGGTAGGTGTAGTCAAGCTGGCTTTGACTCTCAGCAGTGGCAGCAGGAAATCCTGTGCCACTGGCACAATCTCTGCCACGTCTAATCCCATTACTGTGGTCACTGTGCCAACCCAGATTCTAATTAGTAAAGGATGCTTGCAGCTGTTCCTCTGATTTTGAGTTGTGCCACATCTACACGTAGAGCTCCTTCACTGGATGAAAGCCTCACTGCTTGCACATCCTTAAAAAGTCTCTGCTTTTAGGAGGCAGATCTTCCCCAATTATATTCTGGTAATATCCAAATATATACACAGAAGTGACGTGGGGTAAAGTTCTACAAAGAAAATGGCTGCTGTAAGACAATTTGTATTTGCAACTATCACATATTAAAGTACCCAGTTAGAAAAACCACTGTGCTGTTAGTTATTGTTGTTAGGTGTCATTGAATCAGCGAAGACTCATCGCGACCCTGCCCCATGCTGCATCACCCTCACAATATCTGATATGCTCAAGCTCATTGTTAGAGCCTCTGTGTTAACATATCTTTTTGAATCAGGGTCTACTTGGACCCTTCACTTTTCCATGGATGATGTCTTTTTCCAAGAACTGAACTCCTCCTGAAAACATGCCCAAAGTAGGCGAGACAAAGTTTCAACATTCTTGCTTCTAAGGAGCACTTTGGTTGCACTTCCTCCAAGATAGTCCTGCTTGTACTTCTGCAGGCCATGGGATATTCAGTAATCTTCATCAAAACCACAATTCAAAGGCATTGATTCTTCTCTAATCCTTATTCATTGTCCAGCTTTCAGATTCATAAGAAATAAATGAAAGGATTATGCCTTCAGGGCACCATTGTCTTTAAATGGACATTTTTTGTTCTTTCGCAATTGGGAGAGGTCCCTCAGAGTAGATTTTCCTAACGCAACTTGCCTTTTGATTTCTTGATTGCTGGGACCATGGATGTAGACTGTGGGTCCAAGTAAAGTGAAATTATTGGTAACTTCAATCTTTCCTGTTGAGACGCAGTCCATATTGAAGGTTGCAGTCTTTGATCTTCTGCAGCAAGTATTTTAAGTAATTTTCACTTTTTGCAAGCAGGGTTGTGCCATCTATATAATGCAGGTTGTGGATGACTCTTCCTGTAATCCTGATGCCACAATCTACTTCATATGGTCCACCTCCTTGAATGATTTGCTCAGCACAGACTGAATACGTATGAATAAAGGATACAATCCTGATGCACACCTTTCCTAATGTTGAACTATGCAGTGTCTCCTTGTTCTATCTGAACAACAGCTTCTTGGTCTAGGTCTAGGTTTCACAAGAACATAATTAAGTGTTCTGGGATTCTTATTCTTCTCATTATTGACTACGATTTGTTATGATCCACATAGTCAAATGACTTTCCATAGTTATTGAAATATAAACACCTTTCTGGTATTCTCTGCTTTCAGCCAGGATCCATCTGACATCAGCAATGACATCCCTGGTGCTATGGCTTGGTCTCACTGTATTATTAGTTAAAAAGAAATAATTGATAGGAAAAAAGTGGTAGGCTATTGGTGTGATTAAATTCTTAATTAGTGTTATCTGACTTTTAGCTATCTGACTTTTGGGAATTGTTCATTTTCTTTTTGATGTTTTATTTAATAATTTATAAGAGTTCCTTATATATTAAACTAATTTAAAAAAATCCTATTTTTATGCTTTCCACTACCTTTTGGTCATGATTATTGGTTTTGGCCAATAAATCATGAAAAGGATTTTGTAATGTACTTCTGAGAATGTTTTCTCACTTTGCAGGGAAAATGTCCCAGGAATTCTGGAAGAGACTTTCTCCAAGTTCATGGAGGAAGTCATGTGCAGCAAAACTTGTTAGCATCCATCTTGCAACCAAAAGGGGAGGCCTAAGCAGAATGCAGTTGTTGTTGTCATGTGCTGTCAAGTCACAACTCGTAACAATCCCATGTACAACAGCTCTGAATCCTGCCCTATCTTGAGCCAATTTCATTGTTTCCGACACACCTACCCTCATTACCCCAGCCACTGAGTCAATCCATCTCATCCAGGGTCTTACTCTCTTGCGCTGTCTCTCCACCCTTCCAAGTATGACGTCTCTCCAGGCTACATGCCCAAAGTACGTGAGACAGAGCTTCAAAACCCTTGCTTCCAAGGAGCAGCTTTGTTTCACTTTCCCCAAGACAGACCTGTTGTTCTCTTAGCAGTCTACGCAGAGAATGTAAGGAAAGGTAAAATAGAGTGGCTTCCTGTCAAATGAAATCCCCTTTACACTCTGTGCAAGTTTGAACTGTGTTTTCTAGTTTTGCAACGAAACCCATTGTGATATAATACTTTCTCTTTTCCGAGACCAGACGTTTTATACAGATATCTATGTAAGGCTCTTGTTAATCTCCACGTATGAATTTTTCTTTTGCTGATGCTACAGTAGGATCTTCCCTGCTTTAAAATCAAGTATGTGCTGGTAATGTGAATCTGTTTCATAAGCTCAATGTCAGTGGTAAAGGGCAAGGAGACTTGACGACAAGTGGAGAGCATTTTTATTTTATTTTCTAATCACTCCACAGATGGCAGGGAGCTCTGGTAGTCCAGTGGTAAGAAGCTGTGATACAATCCCAGAGGTACACATGGTTCAAATCCACCAGCTGCTCTGCAGAATGATGGGCAATCTCCTCCTGTGCAATTTGCTGCCTCTGAAAACCCACTGGTTCAGTGATGAGTCAGTTATAACTCCATGGTACCCAACAACAACGACAATTATGGACAGCAGGAGACTGTGTCTATTTCAGTAGAGTATCCATAACTAAAGATGTGTGAAAGGCCTATTAAAGCTCTGGATTTGTTGCAGAACAAATGAATTTACAGCTACATGTGATGAAAGTGGCAGGTTACATGTTTTATTAGACTAAAACTACTGTGAATGGACTGATGTACACCAGGCATTTGTGGCTGTTGTTAAATGCCATTGACTCGACTATGACTGACAGCAATCCCAGGAATAACTGATCTGAACCCTGCCTCATCCTGCATCACCTTCACCGTCTCTGATACACTCAAGCCCATTGGAAATCTTTATGAAGACACTGCCTCAACAACACCTAACAACAACAACATGTTCTTTAAAGTTATTTTCTGTGTTTTAGAATTGTCAGTTTCTTACACACACACACACACACACACACACACACACACACACACACACACTTAAAAGAATGGAAAAGAAAAGACTGCTTCAAATTGTGGCATAGTCATTAGGTGGGACCTTCTAAGAGTCAAATCCCCATGCACATCCAAAAACTTCTCTAACAGGGTCAAAAGGGAAGCCACAGACTGGGAAAAAGTATTTGGTAATGACATGTCAGATAAGGGACTTCTATCTAGAATTTATAAAATACTTGAGCACCACAACAAGATGAAGGTAAATAATCCCATAGAAAAATGGGCACATTCACCAAAGAATACATTCAGATGGCCAACAAGCACATGAAGAAATGTTCAAAATCCCTAGTTCTACGAGAGATGCAAATCAAAACAACTATGAGATATAATCTCACCCCAGTGAGAATAGCAAAATTTAACAGAACAGCAAACAACAAATACTGGCGAGGTTGTGGAGAAACTGGAACCCTTATTCGCTGTTGGTGGGAGTGTAAAATGGTGCAACCATTGTGGAAGGCTGTATGGCGCTTTCTCAAAAAGTTGCAAATAGAGATACCGTTTGACCCAGCAATTCCACTACTGGGAATATATCCCAAAGAGACCATAACTGACATCCACGCAGATATATGCACACCCATGTTTATTGTGGCTTTGTTCACAATAGCAAGGAGTTGGAAACAACCCAGGTGCCCATCAACAAATGAATGGATAAAGAAGCTGTGGTATATCACACAATGGAATACTGAGCTGCATTGAAAAACAAGGAACTCGTGCAATATTATTCAAAATGGGTGAGCCTGGAGGAAATTATGCTGAGTGAAACATCTCAGATGCAGAAGGACAAATATTGCATGGTGCCACTGTTGTAAAATGGGACTGATATCAGGGTTGGGGTAAGACTGAGAAAAACTGGAAAAATTGTGTATACTGCACTGAAACAGATGAGGGAGTGAATAATTTAAAAGCGATGTATGATAGGGTCTTATGGTTATCACAAGAATCCACAATTAAGGTTGCATAGTGGAATGTACTTGGGGCGGTGGGAGTGGTGCGGGGGGGATTGTGTACCAGGGAAGGAGTGTTTCTTTTACTTTTGAAAGAGAGGAGTGAACTGGGGAGGGGGAGGGATGGGCGGGGAGAGAAGTGCAGCAATGAATGAATAGAAATCCAAAATCTCTGTAAATGCTCACTAAAATTATTAAAAAAAAAGTCATTAGGAAGTAACCAGGTAGAAATAGATGAGCTTGCTACATATAGATTATAGCATACATCCTACACGCACATATATATAAAATCTACATGCACATAATAAGAAAACAAACATATAATGGCAGTAATAAAAAATATAGTAGCAATGATAATCAGCACTTCCATGCTTAATCAGATCAAGCACATCTTGAATAAAAAAATAAACCCCCCCAGCAGATTAAGAGTGCTTTTTAAATGAACACCAACAACAGACTACACTAAGACTTCTTTTACAGAAACAAATCTTGGAAATATTTCAGGGTCATCAAAACCTACTCCTCTCTTTAGTCTTTATTCATTCATTTCAGCTGGCTTGTGATCAATATTTCATGAGTCTCTTGTACGGCTGCTCTCTTGGTGTCCTTCCAGAAAACCAAGCCTCAAATGCTAGCTGAAAATGTGCACAGACATGAACGCTGCTGCACTGAACCTTGAGGAAATGGATGGGCCACGGCATCAAGAGTGGCAGAGGCACCGGCACCACGGTGGCACGGCTTACGACGCCTTCCAAATGCTCAAGCTCTTCCTTGTCAAAGCTCATGTGCTCACGTTTGCCTCTAACCGAATGCTCCTGCCTGGAACTTCTTCCAGGGTCAGATCTTTCCGATTCTTTACCTTTCAGCTTAAAGTCGTCTGCTCAGGGAGACCTTCCTTAATCACAGCATCTAAAACACATGCCCCTCGTCCTCCTAAATTAGCCTTCAATTCACCTCTTCTTTTCCTTCTTGACTGTCATGCAATTTAAAAACCATTTCTTTAGCGAGCTGGTGGGGAGGGGTGGGCAGGGAGAAAAGTGCGGAAATGAATGAATGGAAATCCAAAACCTCTGTAAATGCCTATTAAAATTAATAATAAAAAACAAAACAAAACAAAAACCATTTCTTTGTTGGCTAGTTTTGTTTTTTGCTTTTTGATTCATTTGTTGTTCAACTCGAATGCTCCTGGACAACAAAGGCTCTTTCTTCCCCAGAGCAGCTGGTGGATTCGAACCATGAGAGAGGAACAGCCTTTGGGTTAGCAGCACGATTCTTTATGGACAACACTTCCAGAAGAACTCCCCCGTGTTACTACTAGGGTACTTCATTTAAATTCACATGGCCAGCTTTTAGGTACTAATAAATATTTTTGCTTTCATATTATATAGCTAATAGGAAACTTGACAAATTACAAGAGTAAATGACTACTTTGCATTGAGGCATAGTAGTATATTTGTATTATTGACAAAATGTCACCTACAGGATGCTGCCTCCCTCAACAACTTTTCATTTCAGTCAAACATTTTGCTCACTTGATCTCAATCCTGTGGTTCTAACTCATAGTGACTTTCCATAGTGATTCTGAGGCTGAAAATTGTAATGGGAGCAGAGAGCCCATTTTTCTCTTGGAGTCACTAGTGGATTTGAACTGCCAGAGCTGCAGCCTCTGAGTCAGCAACACAACTCCCTACATACTACACCACACACTAGTGCCTCCTACTAGTCAGCAGATGAAGAAAAAAAATATATATCACATGAACAACTGATCGAAGTTTGAAATACTGGTTAAAGACCACAGAACCTGCAGAACCCAACTGGAATTTTTGAGCTGACAATGTTTTAGAAATTATCTTGCTGAGAGATTTTCAGCCTTGAGTCTTAACTTACAAAGATCATTCCCATGGACAACCCACTCCCAGCGTGTGCCCATTCAAGAAAGCCATTGTCGCTTGTACATAAAAAAAGAAAGGGATGATATTTAGTACTGCCCTGTCTGACCTGTGCACCAATAAGATGAATTTCTTGGCTCTTTCAAAAACAAAAAAGGAAAACTCCTTTGAATCAACTCTTACTTAAAGAGCAATTAATAAATAATACCCTCAAATACTTCACACCTGATTGTGATAGATACACTATTTTCAAACCATAACTTTATAGGTAAAAAGGTACCAAACTAAATCCGGTGCCATGAAATTGATTCCAACTGACAGTGACTCAGGACAGACCAATGGTCCCTTAGGGCTTCCAAGGCTTTTAGTAAGGTTTTCAAGTAAACTTTTACTTAAGAGGACTGCCTCATTTCTCTCCTGTGGTGGGTTTGAACTGTGTAATTGTTGGTTAGAGGCCAAATACCTTACCCACAGCACCACCAGGGCTCCAAAAGAAGTAAGGACACTCTAAAGCCTGAAGCTTGCAGAGCAAATTGGCGCTTTAACATTAATATCTCATAGAAAGGCATGTAATTGATAAATGAGTTTAGAGAAAGAAAAACTATGATTATTTAGACTGGCATAGCCAGGTGGTAAAATCAAATCTGTTAAACACAGAAAGCAAGGAAAACACTGTGCATAAAAATAGATCATGAAAAAGCAAACATGTTACATATTTTGGGCTATGTTCTTAATTTTGTAGGTGTGACAGGCTTCGGAACTCAGGAACAACATCACTAAATCTAATGCTCTAATTGTACAGATCAGAGTCTATGAGAGAACTCAGTGGATAAATGATCCCACAGGAATACCCTTGGGGTGGAGCCCCACACCATGATCATGCTTCTTTTGATTTTTCATACTGGAATTACTCATAGGCAGTGCACACAGTATGACTTCAAATAAAAAAAACTGTGCGTGCTAGAGACAATTGTGTGTGCAAAGACAAAAATGACATATTGCAAAACGTTAACAGTGGTTATTTATTGTTCATTGGTGAGGTTATGGGTTATGTTATTTCCTTCTTTTTCTATTTTTAGTAAAATTTGAGATGGAAGTAATATGATTATAGTTATGCATCACATATAACAAATAGTTATAGACTACTCTTATTTATTAGCCATTAAGGCTATTTATTAGCCATTAAGGCTACAACAAACATATGACTAATGTACATTGTAAGCCTATATTTAAAATAGAAGTAATTGATTGTATTTTGAATTCTCTTTATCACCACTACATTTTCTATCAGTGTTTGGTTTCTTATTCATACAAGAATAAGAAAAGAATCTAGTAAACATATTGAAATAAAATTTTCTTAAAAACATGGGCTCTCATTTTAGTGCTAGACTTGAATGTTTGAAAACATTAAGACTCTGACAAAAGCCACTGAATAAAAACAGTCTTGAATTATCCTTAGTTAATGCCCCCAAAAGTATGACTCATCTATTCCACTTCAGTGCATATTATGGGTTGTATGTGTAGATATTTCTAGAATTAACCATGTGATTAAAAGGGAATCATACTGAACATCCTGTTTGGTAGCAAATATTTTCACTTAACACTTATTATTAACCCTTTTGACAATGTTAAATATATTTTACATTGGCATTGTTAAAGGCCACAATTTTCTATTCTATGTATATACTGTAACATATTTATATAACTAATTGCTTGGTATTTAAGATGTTCCATTTTTACTTAAATTCTAAAGCACTTCCTTAGTATAAATTTGAGCTGGAAGATTGTTGGATTAGTGGCTAACCTAATTTTCAGATTTCTCAGACACATTGCAAAAGAAGCCTCCTGAGAGTTGTCACCAATTTATGCTCCCCCCTCCCGCCCCTTTCTTTTTAATTGCCCTGGGGAGCACCTTTCCTCAGGAGCGTTAGTGTTCACTTGTAGGCCTGTCTTTCATTGGGCTGACAAGTGATCCCTAGCAGGTGGGTTCAGTTCTAGGTGAAGGGTGATGAAGGGTCACAATCTCGGGGGTTTCACCAGCCTTTGTCAGACCAGAAAGAGGGTTTTGATGATTTTAAATTTTGTCCTACATTTTTCTTTCACACTGTCCAGGACCTTCTGCCTTGGGTCAGTCCCACCTCGTTTTTGTGGTCTCAGAATAGTGAAGGTTGTGGCTAGAGTGGTCCTTTGGACACATCATTTCCTTGGGCCTTTCCTTTACTTCAGATGGAGTGAAAGCAACATCTGCATCTTAGAGGGCTGCCTGCTGGCTTTTAAGCCCCCATTGCTTCCCACCACAGTAGGATACAGAACTTTGCCTTTGTGGACAATTCTATGCAAAATTGATCTAGATGTCCCCTGAGGTCATGGTCCTAAGCCCCCAAGGTCAGTGACTTACTCCCTCAAGATACGTGGTAATGGCTAAAATATTTTCATAACTTTCATTATTCTACAATATATATTAAATATATTTCAGCATGGAAACATACATATATAGAAGTGTCCTTTGCCAAATTACCAATTAACTCTTATTCTAGGGGGCAGTGTGTGTGCTGGTGTGTGTGTGCTGGTGTGTGTGTGTGTGTGTGTGTGTGTATCCTCAACAACACTGGGTATAATTTTAAAACAACAAATTAAAACCCTAAACCACAATGAAACCATTTTGAGCAGTTGGCAGGTAAAAATATGTCAATGGCCATCCTCTCTTTTTTTGTAGACAGATTGTTCTGGTTTTTGCTCAATTTTCTAGTGAGCTACAGTATTTAAATCACTTATTTGGAACAACCTTTTGTATATTAAATATATTTATATTCTTTACTTGCTGAAATAAGAAAAAAATGAACTTAAACCCACTGTATGTCTCATTAAAAAAAATGAACAGAATGCTCTGCATATATATATTAAATAATGATACAGTTCCAAGAACACATTGACTATTTAATAAACATTTGTTAGCAAAAGTTGACAGTCCAAGCAGAATGTGTTAGAATGTAATATGAGAAAGAACAGCAACAATTTCCGATATATTTGGATCTCTTCAGAGTGGTTATATACATTATATTAAGAGAAAGAATAACACAGATCTCCTAATGGTGGCCTTCACACTTAAATCACATACATTCCAACATAGAGATGACTTGCTAAGCAGGTATTTGTCATACATAAATTTTCTGAGCTTAATTAAATAAATGGCAAAATTATGTATGATAGAAAATCCTCTTTCTCCCTTGAGCAGTTGGTGGATTCGAACTGCGTGTCTGAATTGGCAGCACAACTCCTTATTGCTAAGACACTAGAGTTCCCTCTTTTAAGAAGAGTCAGTTTAAAAAAAATCACCTTATTTGAGCGATTTTTATGTAACATGTCAGCACTGTCACTAAGCAGTTACATGATCTTTATAGCAAAATATTTTCATTGTTGTTTTTAATGTTTGTTACTCAACTATTTTTAAAAGGATCAGAGGAAATGTATGTGGTGGAAGTACATAGACAACTGAATCATCAAAACAAAGAAAAAAAAAGGCAATGGGGGAGCCATCCAACCCAGAAAAAGAGAAGGCAATAGGGGTGAGAGCATAGGAGGCAGGTGGTCTTTGAAAACACACACTTAAGGACAGATCTGGATTTGAGTACAAATCTGAGCCCCAGAAACAGATGAGGGAGAGAAAAGTTTAAAAGTGATATATGATTGGGCATTATGGTTATGACAAGAGTTCAGAATGAAGGTTACATAATGGAGTGTACTTGGGGTGGAGGGATTGTATAGCAATGAAGGAATTTTTCTTTTACTTTTCAAAGAGAAGAGTGAACTGGGGTGAGGGGTGGGCAGGGAGAAAAATACAACAATGAATGAGTGGAAATCCAAAATCTCTGTAAATGTTCATTAAAATTAATAAAATAAGATTAAAAAAAAGAAATAAAAAGATGAGTTGCATTGAGGGGAGAAAAAAAAAGTATCTGAGCCCCGGGCTTCTGGCAGCTAGACTAAACTGCAAACGTAAGGTATATGGATTCTATACTTTAATAATCACTAATTAATAATGCTTAATGACTTCATCTTATTTGAATTCACTATCAATACTCTTGGAACCAGGAGTCAAGAGATAAGAGCTGTATTATGTTGGCAAAGACTGCAGTCAGGGACCTCTGCAAATTACTGAGGAGAAAATGATGTCAGTTTGAGGACTACCATGTGCTTGATTCAGGCCATGGTCTTTTCAATCACTTTTTATGCATCTGAGAGCAAGACACCGAATAAGGATGACTGAAGAGAATTTATACCTTTCAGCTGTGGTGTTGGAAAAGAGTTCTGAATATTCCATGAGCTGCCAAAAGAAAAAACAGTTATGTCTTGGAGAAGGTGCAGCCAGAATGCTCCTTGGAGCAAAGATGACAAAACTTTGTCTCACATACTCTGGGCATGTTGCTAGGAGAGGCTATTCCATGGAGATGGACAACATGCTTAGGAAGGTGGAGGGTGAGCAAAAGCGAGGAAGACCCTTCACTAGAAGGATCCACATCGAGACTACTGCAATGTGCTCGGGTTTGTCAGACATAAAGAGGATGGCTCAGGATAGGGCAGCGTTCAGATCTGTTGTTTATAGGGTTGCTATGAGTCATACTTGACTCGATGGCACCTAACAGCAATAACTCCCCTAGTGCTTGTTGTTAGTGGAAAGGTTGGAGGTTTGAGTCTACCTGGATGCAAGTGAGAAGCAAATCTTGGCAATTAACTTCTGAAAAATGAGCCACTGAGAACCCTGTGGAGCCCAGTTCCAGCCTGTGACACGCGAAGCTGCCATAAGCGAGAACTGACTCCACAACAAGGAGGCTGGTAATGCACAGAAACACTCCTGACGCCTTCTGAGGCATAATCAAATACATCTTTACAATTTTTAAACAATACAGGGAGCTCTGGCGGCCTAGTGGCAAGAAGGTGCACTGCAATCCCAGAGGGACGCCGTTCAACGCCACCAGAAGTTCTGCTGGAGAAGGAGGGGCAATCTCCTCCTGTATCAGTCAGATCTTAATTGATGGCACACAGACACACACACACACACACTTAAAATTTTTAAACAATAATTTTTGTTGGAGAGGAAAAAAACCAGACCAGTGGCTATTCAATGCCATTTAATTTGACTTTGCTGTTCACATCTATTCATGTAATTAATATATATTCTCCCTCTAGATAAGTTTTGGCTGTGTACATCCGCTCTCTAAGATCTTTTATGCATGTCTGGTATAGCTATCATCTCTGAATTGGCCAGAAGTGTTGCAATTTAATGTAAATTTCTATTCACTGAATCACTTCTTCACTAATTAATTCCTTACAGAGAGAACTCAATCTCTTGAGTTCCCGGCAATTAAAAAAGAAACGTGAAATGAAAATGTAGCCATGGGCTTTTCCGTCTTTCCTACCACCTATAGGGGCCTGAACATGTTGCCATGGAGACAACAGCTGCTGGGTTATGAGTGACAGGTCTCAAGAGAGAGGTGTCTTGGAAAGAGAACATCTCAAGTTTAAAAAAAAAAAAGTGAAAGAGAAATCAGTGCAAGCTGTTTTATTAACTGTAGTGGGGGCGGGGCTCAACGGAAAGGTGTATTTAAGCTAGCAAAGAATAAAAACAGTATTTCCTCCTTTCTTTCATTTAACATTGGAAATGTTTTCCTTCCAGAGGGGAACAGATTTCTTTTTAAGTAAATCTCAAGCACATGTACATATCTTGACATAATTACATTTTAAAATTGGGATTCACACTGATGCACCAAATTGGTTGCCTTAGTAATGAGATATCACCAGGGCAACGGATTTGCTGCTCTTTCAGGACAGCAAATCATCTGCTTCCAATTTACAGGGGAGTGGGCTAGGGGAGGGGTGGCGGTGGGTTCTTATTGGCAGCATCTGAGCGGAGATAAATAAACAAATTATTTTTGACATGTTGCCATTATTTCCCAAATATGCTTTTATCTTTTTTTACTCTCCAGCTGGGTGGGAGAAAGAACAGGGAGGCTACAAAGAGAGAGTGAGCAAGCAAGAGCAAGCAGGAGTTTGGGAGCTGTGTTCTATTGTTCCAATGTTAAATATTTGCTAAAAGACTTCTATTTTACATGAGCTTTGCAGTTCCCAATCTGTAAACACTAAGTAAAAAGAAGTTCTGGGAGCACAGAGCCTTATGTGTTGTGTTGCCAACTGAAAGGTCAACTGTTCAAAACCACCAGCTGCTTCTTGGGAGAGAGATGAGCAGTCTCCCCCCATAACCCAGTGGAAGGTTGTTTTGAGACAGAACTGGCATGATGGCAGTGGAAATACTAAGTGACATCTGCTCCTGGCAACAGAAATAGTTTTCAGATCTGGTGGTCTAGTGGCAAAGAGTTGCATTGCCAACTCAAAGACAGGAAATTTGAATTCACCAATTGTTCAACAAGAGAAAGGTGGGCAGTTACCTCCCATGAAAGGTATAATCTCTGAAAATCCACTGGATGGTTAGCTATGAGTTGGTTTCCCCTCACTGGCACATAACACCACCACTACATAGTAATATTCTAATCGTGCTGGTTGTGGGTAAAACGTAAATGTCCCACAATGAACATTTAATGACACTCTGGTTTCTTTATTAACAACATATATTCTTCTACATTCCCATTTTTATAACCATATTTTACCAATGAATGCTCAATGCACTTTCCCAGTGAAGGATTCTGGTATCTGGTTTGTTTTTGTTCACTTCCTGTTCTTACTTTCATCTTGGCTAACTTTAATATGCTGGTTATTAACAAAGCAATTGCCACACTAAATGTGTGTTTTGTAATTCTTGAGAGGGACATCATGCTTTGGAGGGTGTAGGGACAGTGCAAGAGAGAAAGACCCTCGATGAGATGGACTGACTCAGGGACTGGGGGTGGGTGTGTCAGAGACAGTAAGGTTGGCTCAAGATAGAGTAGGGTTCAGAGCTGTTGTATATAGGGTCGTTACGAGTCACAAGCAACTTGATGGCACAAATGCTTCTAAATGCACTTGACACTCTTGATCATTCATTCCTTCTTACATGAGGTTCACTACCACCTTTACTTCTTTGATTCATAAGCCCAGGTGCTTGCTGGCCATCTCCTCACACACATTATGCCTCAACCTATTCATTCCCTTCAAATAGGCTCTTGCTTCTGCACCCTTTATCTAAATTGTTGGGGACCTCAGTTACCCAGAAACATAAGCTGGAAATTTGAGAATCATTAACTCCCTCCTTTCATCTGTATCTTGTCTAAACAACTATTATGGTCTGTTCATTTTATCTCCCCAAGTATTTCTCCCCAACCCTTGAACTTCCATTGCTGAGATCCAGGGCCTTACCCCTTGGCCCTAGATTATAGCAGCAGACTTTTAACTGGCCACTCTGCCTCCAGACTTGTTGACCTCTCATCTCTCCTTCAAGTAGCAATATTTAAACACAAACACAGATTGCCTCAGTTCTCTTTTTCTTAAACTTTTAAATGAGATTTCCAGGGAATATGGCAAGATTGTGGCAGAACAGATAGCCTGGTATCCCTGCGGCCAAACTTAACAGACAACTCAATACACAAGTGATCTTGCAAGAAAATAAAGGATACGCTTGGGGGCTAAATATCAGGTTGGTCAAAATGACAAAGTTCTGGGAAGGCACAATACAATCTGTAAACAGAATATTATAAGCATTGGTTAAGGAAGTGTAATCAAGTCATACATTGCCATACTCCACACCCACACCCCCTCACAATTCAAATTCACTGACATGGACTTAGACTCATAGCAACCCTCCATCACATTTATGAGACTGTAAATAGTCCTTCAGAGAGGAAACTGTCACCCTTCACAGTTATTGGTACATTAGGTGCTGCCGAGTCAACAATCACTCAGAATGATTCCAGGAACAACAGATCAAAACGTTTCCCTGTTCTGCACCATCCTTGCAATCTCTGCCATGCTCAAGTTCATGTTGCAGTCACCATGTCAGTCCGTCTCATTGAGAGTCTTGCTCTCTTTCGATGACCATTTGCTTTTCCATGTGTGATGTCTTTTTCCAAGGACTGGCACCTCCTTACAATATGCCCAAAGTATGTGAGATGAAGTTTTACCATTCTTGTCTCTAAGGAGTATCCCAGTTGCTCTTCCTCTAAGGCAAATTTGTTTCTTCTTTTGGCAATCTATGGGGTAGTCAATACTTTTTGCCAAAAGCACTGTTCAAAGGCATTGTCTTCTTCAGTCTTCATATTTACTGTCCAACTTTTAGATGCATATGAAATAACTGAAATGATCATGATTTGGGTCAGATGCACCTTAGTCTAAAATCTCTGCTCTTTGCTTCTTGACTACTGATATCTTTGGTACTGAGGTTATTGTTGTGTATTGTCCAATCAGAATCAATTCATATCTCTGGTGGGTTTTCAGAGGCGGTAAATCACAAGAGGAGACTGTCCATTTTCCTGTGGAGCAGCCTGTGGATTTGAACCACAGGCTGTTGGGATTGCAGTGTAGCTTCTCACACCGAGGCCACCAGAGCTTCAACCAGAAGCTTTTTAGCAGAGGCTTTTTAGGAGAGGCTAATGAGGAAAGTTGAAAAACTGGGGGCTGACAGACTCACAGGTATTGAGAAGACACGTTCTACGACAATCTTTAAATCTTGTCAGTTATATATGGAAAATATTAATAAATATGTGTTGCTGTTACTGTTGTTATGTGCCGTTAAGTCACCTGTGACTCATAGCGACCCTATGTACAACAGCTATGAAACCTGTCCTATCCTGAGACAACCTTATTGTCCTGGCACACCTACCCTCATTACCCCAGTCACTGAATCAATCCATCTCACTGATAGTCTTCCTCTCTTGTAGTGTCCCTCCACCCTCCCAAGCATAATGTCCCTCTCCAAGGACTGGTCCCTGCTGGCAACATGCCCACAGTATGTTAGACGGAGTTTCAAATTCCTTGCCTCCAAGGACTAGATAGGTTTCACTCTCTCCAGGACAAACCTATTTGTTCTCCTTGCAGTACATGGTATATTCAATACTCTTCTCCAGCACCACAGGTCAAAGGGATCAGTTCTCTATCATCCCTAGTATTGTCTAGCTTTTCAATACATAGCAAGTAATTACAAAGACCATGGTCTGGATCAAGCACACCTTAGTCTCTAGCCTGATATCATTGCTCTTCAGTACTCTGGAGAAGTCTTTTTTTAATTTAATTTTATTTATTTATTTTTTTATTTTCTGTCTGCTGCTACCAAAAGTGTTGATTGTGGAGCCAAGCAAACTGAAGCTGTTAACAATCTCAATCTCTTCACCATCTATCATGATGCTGACAATCGGTCCAGTGGTAAGAATCTTTATTTCCCTGATGTTGAACATTAATACATATTTAAGGCTGCAATCCATGACCTTCTGCAGCAAATGCTTCAGATCTATAAACATGTTAAAAAAATCCAAGGTAAATCTACATTTCATTGTGCCATGAATTGCACAACTCTGATGTGTGTTTGCTTGCTAATGTCCATCTGACTGTTTGGTAATGAATTTTCCTGTAACATTAAAAGGGTTGTTTTAGTGAGTCAAAGGACTGGGACTAGTCTATGCTTGCTATGGAAAACGACATTTGTTTGGATATTTATTTTGGCAGGTATCTATTTGTTCATTATACTCATCATAGGAAGCTTATTGTATCCACTTGCCTGAGAAACACTTAATCTCTTATGACATCAGTGAACTGGCTCTAATAAACACAACCTCCATCAATGGGTAAGAAATACAGATTGAGATGCACAACAGTACTGAATGAATCAACAAATCCATATCAACAGTTTGTGAAATACAGATGAAGGCTTGTCCTTTCTGTAGATGTAGCAGCTTCCCCCACTCTCCAGCAGTCTCTCTTGTAGAAAGCAGAGGCCATTCCCGGTCCCTTCTGGAGCTCGCTTGGCAGATAATGTTTACCTGCAGAACCATTCCACCTTGCTGATGTGTAGTCATCTGCTAACACATCTCCTTCCCAACTGGGTTATCAGCATTTTCTGGGTGGAAATTTGTCCTACTCATTTTTTGTGTCCCCTTAAAAGGGATGAGTAATTCCATGATGACTAATTTAAAAATATATATGAGCATTCTCCTTCTGCGAAGTTACACACTCCGGTGAGGAAAAGAACACCTGCTGCTCCTTGCACCTTACAGCATATGCTCACTGGCAGCCAGGTAATCAAAGATGTACTTCTCTTTATTTCTTTCAACACTCAGTCAAGGTCAAGAAGCATACTTTTCACCATAGGGCCACGGGGACAGGCTCTTTTATTGCACAGCAGTGCCCTCACTTCCTCCATTCCAGCTTATGCTTTTTTGGCAGGTGTCCAAAGGCATCTTTCCCAGTCTACTCAAGGCTCAAAATTCACTTTTACAGAAACAAAATCCCTTCTCCAGGCTATGTCTCCTTAGCCAGGCTATGTCTCCTTACTGATTATTAGCCTTACAGTACATCTTTCAAGAGCTGATTTGTACTTTGAACATCACTCTTTTCCTCTAACTACAAAAAAGAAGCCTATCTCCATCTATAAACTCAATAATAAAGAACTCTCGCCAATTGCCACCCAGTTGGTTCCAGTCCAAACTGACCCTGTAGGACAATGCAGAATTGCCCCATAGCATTTCCAAAGCTGTCAATCTTCATGGAGGCAGACTACCCTGTATTTCTCCTCAAAGTGACCGGCAGGGTAGAACTGTTGATCTTGCTGACAGCATTCAAGAATTTTAAACACTGATTGTTATTGTTGGTTTTGATTGCCTTTGAGTCGAGCATGACTCATTGTGACTCTATGAACAAGACATTTATCAAAGTTCACAGAGTTTCTGGAGGCATGTTGTTTAGGAAGTGGATGCCACTCTTGCTTCCAAAGACACCAATTATCAGGGCTATAATAATAAATGACTGAAACATTACCAAAGGGCTTTCTCTCTCTGGGCACGACGCCATCACCATCCTGTAGTGGGTTTTATAAACTGCTGCAATAATGAGTCAAATCTGACTTTCCCTAGAAGAAGTGCATTCTTTTTTTATTTTTTGGTTCTGATCCCTTTTATTTTTAAAAAATTTTTTGTATTATTAATTTCAATGAAAATTTACAGAAACTCTGGACTTTCATTCATTCATTGTTGCACTTCTCTCCCCTCTCAACCCTCCCCCCCCAGTAGACTCCCCTCTTGGAAAAGCAAAATTCCCTCACTGCTCTACAATCCCTCCTCCCAGGTCCACTCCACCATGCAGCTGTCACTCTGGACTCCCGTCATGACAAAAATACTCAATCACATATCCCTTCTAAACCGTTTTCTCCCTCATCTGTTTCAATGCAGTATACACTATTTAACCCATCTTTCTCAGTCTCTCCCAACCCCGATGTCACTCCTGTTTTACAACAATGGCACCATGCAGTATTTGTCCCTTTCTGACTGAGACACTTCACTCAGCATAATGTCCTCCAGGGTCACCCATTTTGAAT
>NW_006399844.1:4097832-4104538 GCF_000299155.1 Elephantulus edwardii | reverse complement strand
GGAGGGACAGTGCAGGAGGAGAAGACCCTCTATGAGGTGGACTGTTTCAGTGACTGGGGTAATCAGGATGGCTATGCGATTGGCACAGAATAGAGCAGGGGTTAGGGCTGTTGTACATAGGGTCGCTATGAGTCACAAACGACTCGACGCCACATAACAACAACAACAACAATGCAAAATCTATACTTGGACCAAGAGGCAGTCGTCAGAACAGAGCAGGGAGACACTGGATGGTTCAAAATCAAGAAGGGGGTCCATCAGGGATGTATTTTGTCTCCATACCTTTTCAATCTGTATGCAGAACAGATCATCCGAGACGCTGGGCTGTATGAGGAGGAATGTGGCATCAGGATTAGTGGAAAAATCAACAACCTACGTTATGTGGATGACACAACCCTGCTTGCTTAAACTGAGGAGGATCTGAAGCGCTTGCTGCAGAAGGTCAACGACTACAGCCTTCAATATGGATTAAAGCTCAACATCAAGAAGACAAAGATTCTCACCACTGGGCCAACTGGCAGCATCAGTACGGATGGTGAAGAGATTGAGATAGTTAACAGCTTTAGTTTATTTGGTTCCACAGTCAACACTCTTGGTAACAGCAGCCAAGAAATCAGGAGACGAACGGCATTGGGAAAGTCAGTTGTGAGGGACCTCTCAAGAGTAGCGAAGAGCAATGACGTCAGGCTGGAGACTAAGGTGTCCCTGATCCAGACTATAGTCTTTGCAATTACGTGCTATGCATCGGAGAGGTGGACAGTGAATAGGGATGAGAGAAAGAGAATTGATGCCTTAGAGCTGTGGTGCTGGAGAAGAGTGCTGAATATACGGTCGACGGCTAGGAGAACAAGCAGGTTTGTCCTGGAGAGGGTGAAGCTAGAATGCTCCTTGGAGTCAAGGATTCTGAAGCTTCGTCTGACATACTTTGGGCATGTTGCAAGGAGGGATTGGTCCTTGGAGAGGGACATCATATTTGGGAGAATGGAGGGACAGCACAGGAGAGGAAGACCCTCGATGAGATGGATTGATACTGTGAGTGGAGTGGTGGGAATGAGTGTGTTTGAGACAGCGAGGTTGGCACAGGATAGAAGGGCGTTTATTAGGGCTTTTGTACATAGGGTCGCTATGAGTTGTAAGAAACTCGATGGTACATAACAACAACAAACAAACAAATAATTATAAGTTTTAAAGAAAACATTTAAAAAGGAAAAGGAAATTCACCTTCTTTCATGTTATATTCACAAAAATGAGTATCCATTAGGCCCCCAAACAAACCTCAATAAATTTCAGAAAGTGTCATTGGCATTCTGTGATAACACAAAAACCAAAACAAATCCCTAAAAGTCAATATCAAACTTGGAAAATGAAGCAGAACACACACATTATATATATGTACATTGGATATTTCCTGGATGCTGGTACCAAGAGTGTTGACTGAAGAGCCAACCAAACTGAAAATGTCAACAATCTCAATCTCTTCACCATATATCATGATGTGCCAATCGCACATAACAACAACAACAACAACTATGGATATTATTTTTTTACTAAATTTCAAACCACTGGAGAAATGAAACTAAGCCTCAAAAAGAATTAAATGATAATGTGTTAAATCCTATAACGTAACAAAAACAGTTCTTGAGGGGAAAAATACTTTCATTCATTAATAATAAATGTACAGGAAGAAAACAGATGTAGTGCTCAATTTCAGAGGTTGAGGAAAGATTGACTTGTGTTTCATTCTGCTCTTTATATTCTAAAAAATAAGGGAAGGAATTGCTCAGTTAGAACCAAGAAAAAGAATTGTTAAAGAGGAAAGCTGGTTCTTTGAGAAAAAGGAATAAAAGACATTATAAAAAAATTTTAAAGAAAACAAAGAAAGAGCAAGCACAAATAAAATACACAAAATAAGACGTGATAAGAAGGAATGGTGCCGATTCAGAGGAAATGAAACAACCACAAGGGACTTACACTGTTCCATTCAACTCAGTTTGAGAAGGCAGGTAGATGGTTTTCCAGAAGAATCAAAATTTTCAGTAAATATACATAGTCATCTTTTGTGAGCCCACAAAAAATGATGAAAACATATTGATAATTCCAGAGAAGTAGAGGAAGTTATTGCGGAGTCAGGACATGTCCTCTTCCATGTGCCTTCACAGCAGAATTCAAACAGAACAGATTCGAGCTGTTCTATAATATGGAGGAGGGTAGGCAGGAAAGCTAAACTTCCAGACTATTTTGCTAAAGCAAATATAATATTGATATCAAATTGATTAGTAAGATTCCCAATATTCATAGTTCAAAGGAGACGATATGAGAATCTTTATACTTGCTACGAAGTAATTAAATATAATGCAACATCTACTTAACTACATCAGTTCTGCTCTGTCCTGTTGAAGGACCACGATGAATCAGAATCAACTCAGCAGCAGCGGTTATTGCTTTTGAAGCAGTTGCATGGCAGTCTGAACCCCCTAACTACTTCATGGGAGAAAGACATGGCAGCCTACTTCTGAAATGATTAAAGCAGAGTGGATTCCACCTGGCAGTGACTCAGTGGGGCAGAATAGAACTGCCCCATATGGTTCCCAAGGCCGTACATTTTTGCAGATGGATCTGTCTTCTGCAGAGCAGCTGGTGAATTGCTGACCTTCTGATCTGCAGCACAGTGTTTAATCCACTACCGCCAGGGCTCCTTTCTGTAAAGGTTCAGCCTTGGAGACTATGGGAATCTTATACTCTGTTGTATAAGGAACCTCGAAGTTGAAATCAACTTGTTGGCAACAGGTTTTTTGTTTGGTTGGTTGATTGGTGGGGCAGGAGTTAAGCACTTGGCCAAAAGGTCAGCACTTGGAACTCACCAGCTACTCTGTGGGAAAAGATGTGGCCATCTGCTACTATAAGGACAACATACTTACAGTTCTACAGACTCACTCACAAATTGGAATTGATTCAGTGGCAACAGGATACTACTTCTGCATTGCACTAAATCCTGTTATTACTTAATAATCAAACTACTGCCATCAATAAATAAAAATGTTGCCAGAGAATCCAATATTAAATTTTGAGCCTTGGAAGGAAAATGCAGCTGAGCACTTACAGTACGAGGGTTCTATTATTCCATATATGAACATGCCCACAGTTTCACATAACCACAATGAAGGCTGTCAACTGACTAGATTCAAGCTTGAATGTGGATTCCAGAACTTTTCACATCATGGGTTCTGCAGGCTGCAAGCCACATTTCACCGGCTCCTATGCTGGAAACTTCAGGACTTGAGCTTGTAGCAGGTTAGGACTAGTCTGGTTCCAGAGTCAGCACAGAAACCAGGAGCTGTGATGAGGGAGCGGCTTCTACAGCTGTGATCCCAGGCCAGCCATGGAACAGTTAGTGGAAAAGGATTAGAGTTTTAAAATGTTATTAATTTAGGAAAGAACTGCTATGTTGAGTAACCTCCAGTGTGTGACATGGGAAAGGTCTTGGCTGTCTAACGTACACCCTGACCTACTGGAAAGGAGAATTATATTCCTAGAGCCACGATCAAAGTTCATGTGATGGGAAATGGTGTAAGCACAGGACATGGTTAACAATTAAGGCCTCTATCGACAATTAATTATAGAAGGTCATGTTATTGTTAGGTGCCATCGAGTCAAGGATGATTCATAGAGGTCCTATGGACAACAGATCTGAATGAAGCCTGTCCTACGCTGTGTCATCCTCATCATCTCTCACATGCTCATTGCCGCAGTTACTGTGTCAATCCATCTCATTCAGGGCCTTCCTTTCTTTTGCTGATAGTCCACTTTTTCTTTTTTTTTTTTTCTTTTCTTTTTTTTTTAAATTTTTTTGAGTGAGTGTACCGTCAAATCAGATGTGACTGGTACAGGAGGAGATTGCCCCTCCTTCCCGGGCAGAGCATCTGGTGGATTCGAACCGTGCGCCTCTGGGATTGTAGTTGCAGCTCCTTGCCACTAGGCCACCAGAGCTCCCCCTGATAGTCCACTTTTTCGAGTATGATGTTCCTTTCCAAGGAATAGTCTCTCCTAACAACATGCCCAAAGTGTATGAGAGGAAGCCTCACTATCCTCGTTCAGGAGCTCTCTGGCTGCACTTTTCCCAAGGCATATCTCTTGGTTCTTTTGGCGGTCCTTGGGATATTCAGAACTCTTCACAAACAAGTTTAATTCCCCAAAATAAAGACATAATTTAAGAGGAAAACCGTTCTGCATTAGAGTGGTAATAAGAAGCTCACTTTTCAAATCAATTAGTCTAATCCAAATTTACTGCTAATGGTGACACCCAAATAAATTTCTCTACTGTCATTTTCCATCTCCCTTTTAAGTCTCTTTGCTTAATAAAACATTATATAACAATTTTGATCTTGTCCTATACTTTCCTAAAATATGAACATAAATTAAAACTACATACATCCATCCATAAAAATATAAGGCATAGTTCTGAATTTCTAGACTCTATTTCTCTTCCAAGACAAAATATTTTCAACTAAATGGGCAAAGTATTAGAGAATCACAACCATGTATAATAAATTTGGTGGGGGCTGTTATTATGTGCTGTTTGAACCAACTCATAGCTGACCCTCCAGGGGGTTTTCAGAGGCTGTAAACTGCCCTGGAGGAAACTGCCCATCTGTCTCCTGCAGAGCCATAGGTGGATTTGAACTGCCCACCTTTGGTTTAGCAGAGCAACTTTTTACCACTATGCCACCAGAGCTCTCATCTATTTGGTAGGTTGTTTTCATGAATGTGAAAACTTTATAAATGGTTGTTTTTCTTCCATAAATATTGCAGTTTAACTATTTTATAGAATTGGTTTAAATCTTACATTTAATTAAAAAGGATAAAATTCTAACTTAAAAAATAAGAATCTGGTAACAAAAGCTACAGTCTTTTTTTTTTTTTTTTTTGTCAGAATTTCCCTTACCATTCTACAAAAGCGTATCCAATCTGCTAGGAATTAATTAATAGTTATAAACAGAAGATGAGTGATAAGAAATACAAAACTGGAAAGGTTCAAGCTGACCCAAGTTGGATAAATTTCTCCCACAACACATTCAAGAAAAATCTCATAAACCTGAATTTGGCCCCATGTGTTTGCAGCTGAACTAGAGCTATTCCTCACTCATCTCTCAGCTCTTATTTGCTTAGAGCTATGATTTTGAAAACTTTAAATATTCTTTCCATTGCTGGAAAGAAATACCTTCTTAATGATCTCTCATTTAAATACGATGTACGGACCATACAAACTCCAGTGCAAAGGGTAAATGGGTGAGTGAATCAATTGGACATTATCAAAGAGGAGAATGACTTTTTTAAAAAGTCTCATGGGTTATATTGATTCATCATTTTTAATTTAATGATGCCAAGGTGGGTATAGTAACAACCTGGACATGTTATAAAATGCATTTTCAACATTTAGGTTTGAGTTCATTCAGACAAGAGTGTTTAAAAGGATAACAATATGCAATGTCTCAAGGATACAAGATCTTTCACGCATTAGTTAGTAAAAGCATGAATTGGTACAATCTTTCTAGAGATCACTGGACAATGGGTTTAGAAAAAACTTTTAAAAAATCTTTCAAGCCAATTCTCATGTCAAACATTTTATTTTCAGAAAATAATCAAGTACATTCAGAAATACTGAATGTAGTACTACTAGTAGTTGTGGCTAGCATTTATGCAGTATTTGCACCAGGCACTGTACCAAGCAAACAAGAATGTCCAAGGCAGTAGGGCCTGCAAGAGGGAAAAACTGGATGCACCAAACTGCCCAGCAATAGTAAACTGATTGAAGATATGCTGGTAAAACATACTAAGGTTTAAGTTATTTAAAATATTCGAATAAACACAAGAAACTAAAGCCCACCATCAAGGAGTGAGTTAAGACCTCCCGTGGGTTTCTGAGGCTGTCAACGGTAATGTGAGGAGATTTTCCACCTTTATCTTGCAGACCCACTGATGGATTTGAACTGCCAGAGATGCAGCTTTTTGGTTTACAGCACAACACCCTATGAACTAGACCACCAGAGCTCTCCTAAAGCCTCTCTGTTACAGAATTGATTCTGACTCAGGATGACCCCACAGGAAAGAACAGTACTGCTTCATGAGCATCAAAGGCTGATAGTCTTAAGAGAAGCAGACCACCACATCCGGTGGGCTAAAAGGCCAGACTTACTATCTTCTAGAGACCGGTGAACCCGAGGGTCTATGGCCCTTAACACCCTTCAGAACCTGGAACAGAACTCATCGTAGTGACTCAGTTTTGCGCCAAACAATAGCTAGATGTGTAAGGTGACAAATAAGGAACCTTAATGACCTAGTGTTTAACACACTGCACGTTCAATCAACAAGCAGACAGTTAAAATCCACCAGTTGCTTCAAGGGAGAAAGATGGGCAATTTCTTCCTGTGCAATTTATAGCCTCTGCAAACTCACTGAAACTCAATGGCATTGACAGAGATAGAGTGAACAATAACATCCAGGAGTATTCACCCCTTAGAATAATCAAAATCATGTCCCGCTGGAAAAGCAGCATTTACCCAAGGATAAAGCCCTGAAGCCAGGGAGGGGCAGGATAGAAAAATCATTGGAAATCAGACCTACAGAGAAGAAGCTGGAAAAGTACAATTAACATTGTAATTAATGCTATAAAACAAAGTAGATAAATCACTGACTAAATTTAAAAAAT
>NW_006399844.1:4086981-4092261 GCF_000299155.1 Elephantulus edwardii | reverse complement strand
TGTGCGGGGAGAAGGGTGCAACAATGAATGAATGGAATCCCAAAATCTCTGTAGATGTTCATTGAAATGAAAAATAAACAACCTAAATTTTAAAAAAAAAAAGTAAAAAAAAAAGGAAAAGAAAATCCTTTATGAGCTACTTGATCCCATTTATAAATATATTTGCTTGTAAGCACAAAAAATATAATAAATGACAATGATCAAAAGACTTAGATAATTATTTCTGCATAGCATTTTAGGTGATTTTTTTGTGTTATGTTTTTCAGTATAGTTTAATTTAGGCAAGGAGTATGGTCATAATCAGGAATAAAGTTATTTTTTTTTAAATCACTTGTGCTAAAGAGCAAGGATGTCAGTTTAAAGACTAAGGTCTACCTGATTTAAGGCACAGTATTTTCAATTACTTTCAATGCATTTGAAAGTTGAACAATGAATACAGATGACAGAAGAAGAATAAATGCTTTTGAGTCTGATGTTCGAGGAAAGAAAAAATATCCCTTGGACTGTCAAAAGAACAAACCAGTCTATCTTGCCAATGTATAGCCAGCATGCTCCTTGGAGGCAAGGGTGATAAAACTTCATCTCACATCCTCTGGGTATGTTATCAGGAGAGGTAAGTCCTAGGAAAAAAGGCTGTGAAAGGTGGAGTATCAGAGAGGAGAAGACCTTCAGCAAGATGGACTGACACAGTGACTGTAATAATGGATTTGAGCTTATCAGAGATTGTGATGTGAGGATGGCTCAGATCAATGGTTCATAGTGTCACTTTTAGTTGTAGCCAGCTTGATGGCACCTAACAACAGCAGCAATAGCAAGGACACAGGAAAAGTTGACTCAGCATGTTGAAAGAGGAGACTGACAACCTAGTCTCAAAAGTGAAGTTTCTGGCGAGCTCTGGTGGCCTAGTGGCAGGAAACTGCACTGCAATCCCAGAGGTGCACGGTTCAAATCCACCAGATGCTCTGCTGAAGAAGGAGGAACAATCGCCTCCTGTACCAGTCAGATCCGATTTGACGGTACACACACACACACACACACACACACACACACAAAATAAATAAATAAAAATTTAAAAAAAAAGGTGAAGTTTCTATTAATTTTAGGTCCTGTGAAGCTGGCTTAAAAATATAAGCAGCAGATCACATGTCAGTTAGGAAGACCTGTCTGAGAATTGGTAGGAAAACCTTTAGTCCTGTCCCTATGGCTTATGGTTAATGCAAGATGTAGATTTCAGGGAAGACTGAACAGCCTTCGCTCCACTGAAGGGTGGTGGGTTCGAAGCAACTATCTCTTCTTTGAGAGCCTTAATTCTCTAGGTAGAGATGGTAATTTCTTAACAGGAAAGTAGTGTGGGAATTAGCAATGGCATACTTTTCTAGAAGCAAGTACTATCAGAGGGTATTGAGAAAGGAAGAATGTGGAGTATCTAGGGGTTCTGAGAATGAGGACTTTAAATGTGTGAGCTGGGCCAGAAGGACAGGAAGGGAAGGGGGTCAATTCCATGTTTGCTAGCGGAGCTGTAATAGATAAAGGCAGTAGGACATGTGAGTGACCATCAAATTGCCACTCAGATTTCAACAGCCATCAAGTGAACAGAAAGTGAGCTCATTGGTTCTATCATTTATTAGCCATACTGAGATTCTTTGGGGAGCAAAGGGTTCTAGTAGTATGCCAGGACTGTGTCAAGCAAACTGAGAGGCAAGGTCACCCCAGCTCAGGGCCAAATCCTGAATCTGAATCAATCTTGGAGAGGTAGAAAGAAGAAAGGTATAATGTTAGATCTATTAAAAGAAAACAAAATTAAGAAACCATAGATAAGAACTGAAGATCAAGGGAAAGGAACATAAAGATACAGAACAGATGAAGGAAACTGCTTTGCTGTGGCAGAAGGAAACCAGAGTTCTAAACTGCTCTAAACTGCAAATTTACAAGCATTCTTGAGAGAGAAAACAGAATTAACCAAAAGTAACAAGTAAATAGTACATAGAATGAAGTTTATTTTTTTAATGAAACATATTTTAATATTTCAATCTAACAGTTTTTCTGGTGCTCATTTGGTGAAATATAGTTTTTCTGAGCTCTAGGCAAAAGAATTGAAAAGATACCTATACTTATAGCTACAGGTTGGCAACTGGAAGGGAAGAGAAAATTTTAATTAACTGTACATAATATATTAATCTAGAAAAATGATCAGAACCAACAAATATGAAGTGACCGACCTTCTAGATACAGCTCAACCAACAAAAATCAATCGTTTATTTATTTCAACACTGCCATGTAGACATATTAAAAAGATTCATAATAGCAAGCACAACAATTAAGTATGTATCTAGGAATTAATGATAAATTCATAAGGCTTCTATAAGCATTAAAAGTCAATGAATATGATTTAAATACATCTATCCTATGCTCCTAATGAGATAGCTTAATATTGTAAAAATGTTAATCCTCTCAAATTAATCAAAACTACAATGATTCTTAGTAAAAATTACTGTTGAATTTAATGAGCTCAATGAATGCACATTAAAATTTATACTACAGAATAAAGTCTATGTGTAGGTTAATCAACCTTAAGCGTAAAGGAGAGCGATTTATCCTACCACACAGTAAGACATGCTATGATAAAAATGGTGGCATTAGTGAAAAATAGGCAAACAGAAAAATGGAGCATAGTAGAGTGCTCAGAGAGAGATACACATAAATGAGAACTCAATACATAATAAACTGACGCCGAAATTCAATGGGAAAAGAATTATTTAATAAATGATGTTGAAAAAGAATAGTTCATCTCATGGAGTAAGTGGTGATCTGATTCCTACATGATGAATTCTAAATGGAATAGGACCTAAATGTTGTTGTTGTTATGTGACCTCAAGTCACCTGTGACCCGTAATGCAGCTCCGAACTCTTCCCTGTCCTGAGCCAGTCTCACTAACAACCCCTATTGCTTGAGTTACTGTATCTCCAGGGATATTCCTCTCTTGTGCTGTCTCTCCACTCTTTCGAGCTGTCTCTCCTGGCCACATGCCCATAGTATGTGAGATGGAGCTTCAAAATCCTAGGCTCCAAGAAAAAAATGTGGTTTCACCCTCTCTAAGACAGACCTATTTATTTTCTTGGCAGTCCATGGTATGTTCAAGACTGTTACCCAGCACAAGTCAAAGGTATTGATTCTTCTGTCATTTTTAATCATTGTCCAGCTTTCTTTTTTTTGTCCAGCTTTCTGATGCATAGCAAGTAACTGTGAAGACGATGGCCTGGATTAGGTGTACCTTAGTTTCTTGACTGACATAGTTGTTTTCCAGCACTCTGGAGAGGTCCCTGAAAGCAGATTTTCCCATTGCAATTCATCTTTTTATTTCCTGACTGCTGGTGTTAAGAATGTGGATTGTGGAGTCTAGCAAGCTGTATTGTTAACAACCTCAATCTTGTCTCCATCTATCATTGTGCTGCCAATTGGCCCAGTGGTGAGAATCACTGTCTTCTTGATGTTGAGCTTTAATACATATTGAAGACTATAGTCCATGACCTTCTGTAGCAAGTGCTTCAGGTCTTCTTCAGTTTCAGCAAGCAAGATTGTATCATTTGCATAACATAAGCTGTTGATGAGTCTCCAATCCTGATGCCACATTCTTCCTCATAAAGCTTTGCTTCCTGAATGATCTGTTCTGCATATAGATTGAAAAGGTAGGGAGACAGGATGCATCCCTGACACACTCCTTTCCTAATTTTGAACCATGTAGTGTTTCCCTGCTCTGTTCTGAAGACTGTTTCCTGGTCCAAGTATATCTTTCGCATAAACACAATCAAGTGTTCTGGGATTCCCATTTTCCTCAAGGTTAACCACAATTTGTTGTGATCTACACAGTTAAAAGCTTTTGCACAGTTAATGAAAGACAGACTTATGAAAGGTAAAATGATATAGTCTTAGAAGAAAATATAGGATACCTTTATGACAAGGAAAGCTCTCTTGAACAAAAATTCCCAAAGCAGAAATTGTAAGGAAAAAAGTTAAAGAATTAGACTACAAAATTAAGAGTTCTGTTCAACTGAAGATATCATGAACAAAATTAATTAGAATGCCTACAGAATTCTATTTATAATGTCTTAAGTAGATATGAGATTAATGCCTAAAATACTCAAGCAATTCCTGCTAATCAACAAGAAAAAGAGAGCAACACCAGTAGAAAAATGGACAAAGAATATAAACGAGAAGTTTATAGGAAAACTCAAAAAACAAGCACGTGTTTAATGACATGCTCAATCTCAATGGCAATCAGAGAAGTACAAAGTATTTATACCTATTAGTCTGGTGAAATTTAGGTAGCTGGCAATTCTGGAAGAGATATGGGCATATAAACTCAAAAAAACCTCACTGCCATTGAGATTGAGCTGACTCATAGCTCCTAACAGACTCACAGCGGACGCTCCATTGGGTTTCTAAGCCTGTAGGGAACTGTTTATCTTTCTTCCTCACAGAGCTGGAGGATTCCAACCACCAGAGAGGTGTGGTCTTTGGATCAACAGTGCAACTCATTACAGATGCCTTCATACACAGCTAGAGAACAAAGAATCATTCTGTGGGTAACCTGGTACTATTTCTACTAATTAAGTACATGTATACACTCTGATCCAGCAGTTTTTCTCTTAGCTATATATTCCAAGGATATATACCTTATATGATTTTTTATCTATCTATCTATCTATCATCTATCTATCTATCTATCTATCTATCTATCATCTATCTATCTATCTATCTATCTATCTATCATCTATATAAATTAATTCGACATTTCTTAGAATGCTTCACTTGGCAGGTAAAAGAATGAGTATAAAGGATAAAAAGTAATACAAGGATGAATGAATGAAGTGAGAAGACAGCCCTATGAAGATCAATGATATTTCATACTGTTTGGAACTAGTGATAGAGAGGAGGCAGAAGTTACAGAGACAAGAAACAGATACTAGAAATAGTACTTGAGGCGCAGGAGTGCTGTCAGAAGAAGGGGACACTTGGGTCTGAATGACATCAGAGAACACAGACCAGAAGAAAATCTGCCCACTAAACTGATTTCTCTGTGGCATTATCTCATTGGCTCAGGCTCCAGTCCAAGGTCCGCACAGAGAATGAGCTATAGAGATTCACCTCACAAGCAATTACTATTACTACTACTATTACTTCAGGAAATCTGGAGAACAACCACTTGGCCAACTGACTGGAAGAGATCTATATTTGTTCCCATTCCAAAGAAAGGTGACCCAACTGAGTGTGGAAACTAC
>NW_006399844.1:4084338-4086881 GCF_000299155.1 Elephantulus edwardii | reverse complement strand
CTCAGCATAATGTCCTCCAGGGTCACCCATTTTGAATTATATTACATGAGTTCCTTGTTTTTCAATGCAGCTCAGTATTCCATTGTGTGAATATACCACAGCTTCTCTATCCATTCGTTTTTGATGTGTTCTTAGGTTGTTTCCAACTCCTTGCTATTGTGACCAAAGCCACAACAAACATGGGTGTGCATATATCTGCTTGGGTGGCAGTTAAGGTCTCTCTGAGGTATAGTCCCAGTAGTGGAATTGCTGGGTCTAATGGTATCTCTATTTGCAACTTTTTGAGAAAGCGCCATACCACCTTCCACAGCACTTGCACCATTCTATACTTCCACCAACAGTGAATAAAGGTTCCAGTTTCTTCACAACCTCACCAGCATTTGTTGCTTGCTGTTCTGTTAAATTTTGCTATTCTCACTGGGGTGAGATGATATCTCATAGTTGTTTTGGAAGGCGTGCATTCTGAATGAGGCTGTAGTGCAAGGGCACAGTAGTTAAACAAGTGTGTAGAGGACTTGGGTTCAAAGGCAGTTTGGGTACTTAGCATCATAACCTAGCAAAGTTAGTGAACCACTCTACAGCTTAAGTTCTCTATCTATTTAATGAAAATAATAATAGACCCTCATTCAGAGGGTTGTAAAGATTTAGTTTATTGTACAAGGCCTAAAATGCCTTTCCACTTGGTAGGTATTAGCTGATATATTAACATAGTATCGAGATGTAAACGACGTTATTGTTTCTAGGTGCCACTGCGTAAACCATGACTCACAGAGACTCTGAACAACAGATAGGAAGCCTGCCCTATACTGTGCCTTCCTCATCATCTCTGCGACACTGAACCCATTGTTACAGTCACTGTGTGACTGAAGGTCTTCCCTGTCTTCACTGCCCCTCCGCCTTACTAAGTCTGAACGTCCTTTCCTAAGGATTAGCCCTTCTATTAACAAGCCCAAGGTATGTGTGATAAAGTTTCACCATCCTCTCCAAGGAGCCTCCTGCAGCACCTTCTTCAACACGACAGTTCAGTTTTGTGTTGTTGTTTTTTTTTAATTATAAGGCAAAAGTAATCAATTTGATAGAAAAGTAACTATTTTGATTTTAGTGTGAGAAACAAGACACTTGACCGGTTTCACAAAGAAGACAGTGTGCTTTGTTTGAAAAGAATGAGAAAGCCTCAATGGCTTCATGGCACTACTTGACAACAGTTCTATAATAAACAATACATTAGGAAATAGGGGCAAAAGAATTAGTGGGCCAATAAAGTCCAATTCACACTTTTTTTTTGGTGTTGGGTTTACATAATTATTATGCTCAGGTCTGCATTCACCGTTGAGAGTACTTATAATTAACAGTTATGACATTATTCTCTGTTTCAGAATTTACTATCTCATTTTATGTTTATACTTTAATGAGCTACTTTTAATCTTTCACTTAATTCTTCTTGTGATCTGGGTTTTACTATAAGCCAACCATAAGAACACAAAATGTTAATTTAACAAATATGGCTACAGAAAAGCGTTTATAAAATATTTAAATTGTTAATGAGGACACCTGGAAGTAGGAGTGGCATCCACTTCCTAAACAACATGCCTCTGGAAACTACGAGCTTTGATAAATGTCGACAGTTACAGAGAAGCGCCAGGCCTTTTGTTCAGAGGGCCGCTATGAGTCATGCTCGACTCGATGGCAATCAACAACACAACAACAATGAGGACAAAACAACTGTTCTTGTGATGTAATCCACCTTTAAATGAGAAATTTTGAAGAATGAAAGGATGTGTTATTGAAATTCATAATTCATCTTCTACATTAAATTTACAATATCTGAACAAAACTCCAAACTGATTAATGCTCAAACTACACTTTGGTAAAGGTTAGCGGAATCCATTTTCAAGAGATCTTCAGCTCCACAGATGACTAATTCTATTCTCAATCTCTGTACAATGACTTCTTTCTAGCAAACTGAAGAACAATGAATGTAGACTATTTTATGTTAAAGAAATATTATTTTTATGTGATATAATATTGGGACACTAAATGAATTATATGACATAATATGGAATCATATAATCGTGGCCCTTATCTATTAGTATTTAAGAGTGAAATAATATGACATCTGGGATTTCTCAACCCAAACAGAGAAAATATGACAAAGGCAGAAATAAGGAGTAGGTGTAATAGAAAGACAACATTATTGTTAACTGTTGAAGCTGACTGATGAACATGGGGCTTTATTATACAATTTTTTTTTTACTTTTCTAAAGAAAGGTGACCCAAAGAGTGTGGAAATTAATGAACAATATCATTAATATCACATGCAAGCAAGATTCTGCTGAAAATGATCCAAAAACGTTTGGAACAATATGTCAACAGAGACCTGCCAGATGTGCAGGCTGGATTTAGAAGAGGTCGTGGTACTAGGGATATTATAGCTAATGTTAGATGGACCTTGACAGAAAGCAGAGAATACCAGAAGAATGTCTATCTGTGCTTCATTGACTATGCAAAGGCTTTTGACTGTGTGGATCACAACAAGCTATGGC
>NW_006399844.1:4075424-4077063 GCF_000299155.1 Elephantulus edwardii | reverse complement strand
TCAGCTAAGATCCATCTAACATCAGGTATAATATCCCTAGTACCACAACCCCTTCTAAACCTTGCCTGGACTTCTGGTAGTTCTCTGCTGATGTGCTGTTCCAGTAGTTTTTGGATAATCTTCAGTAAAATCTTGCTTGCCTGTGAAATCAGTGAGATTGTTCTATAGTTTCCACACTCTGTTGGGTCACCCTTCTTTGGGATAGGAACAAATATAGATCTCTTCCAGTCTGTTGGCCAAGTGGTCGTTCTCCAGATTTCTTGGCACAACTTGGTGAGCACATCCAGGGCAGCATCTGTTAGATGAAATATGTCAATTGGTATACCACCTATTCCTGGAGCCTTATTTTTTGCCATTTCCTTCAAAGCCACCTGAACTTCTTCTTTCGTCACCATAGACTCTTGCTCATATGTTGTTCGATGAAATTCTTCTGTGTCTGCCAATTCCTTTCGACAGAAAGGAAGCTTGACAAATCTACTGAAGTTCTGGGAAGGATGTACATGTGAAGGAAACCAGCTGACACTGTCAGCCTTGGAAGAACCTGCTTGCAAGGTGGGCTCTCACTGTTGTGGGGGAGTGACTGGTAACAGTCTGTGCTAATGATAAAAAACTTAATCTAAATGATAACAAGAGCTCACCGAGCTTAAACTGTTTGTACAAATAACTTGTTTATGGCGAATATTTGCTTTCTGTCTGCTATTATTAGGTGCCACTGAGTTCGTTTGACTCATACTGAGCCCACATGACAGTAGAACTGCCTCACAGAGCTTTCTTGGCTCTGATCTTTATAGAAGTAGATGGCCATGTCTTTCTCCCTAAAAGTCACTGTTGTGGGTTTCATCCGCCAACCTTTTGGTTAGCAGCTAGGCACTTAACCTGTACCATTTGTATTTCTTCATTTCCTTCTGGTTAAACTCTGTCTCACATACCTGTGTGCTATGTAGGCTGTCAGGAGGAGCCAGGCCTTGGAGAAAGGCATCAAGGTGTCAGAGAAAGAGAAGATCCTAAGCAAGATGGATTGATACAGTGACTGTGACAAAGGGCTTGATCACATCAGAGATGGTGAGGACGACGCAGGGTAAGGCAAGTTTCACTGGGTCACGATGAGTTACAGTCAACTGGGTGGCACCTAACAACAACAACACATGACCAACCTCCACTAAAAGCCCTGGACACCAAGTCTCTCATGAGCTTCCTGTTAGAAAACTTTGTACATGGAGGAAGAAGATTGATAAAAGCTTGCTTTATGTTGATTTTTTTCTGGTCTTTGCATTTTTTTTTCCACGGTAATAAATTCTAGTTGTGAGTACATTCTGAGTCCTTTTAGGATATTTCTGAACCTCAAGGTGGCCTTGGGCAGACCAGCATAGGAGGTGAGGGATGTGGACAGAAAAGATAAATGTGGGGGGGAAAGGAAGTGAGTACTGAAGAAAAAGAAAGCTGAGTACAAGAAAATCCTTAAGTCCTGGACCAGACAGATTTACAAGCGAATTTTATCAGACATTTAGAGAAGAACTGTCACCAATTCTATATAAACTATTTCAAAAAAATAGAACAAGATGGAACACTCCCAGACTCATTCTATGAAGCAAACATATCCTTGATACCAAAGCCAGGAAAGGACACCACCAAAATAGAA
>NW_006399844.1:4070093-4072211 GCF_000299155.1 Elephantulus edwardii | reverse complement strand
ACAGCGCAGGAGGGGAAGGCCCTCTATGAGGTGGATTGATTCAGTGACTGGGGTAATCGGGATGGGTGTGTCAGAGGCAATGAGACTGGCACAGGATAGAGCAGGGTTTAGGGCTGTTGTACATAGGGTTGCTATGAGTCGCAAACGACTCAATGGCACATAACAACAACAACAACAAACAACACTTCCGGTACCTACAACTCCCTCTTCCTGCTGCTCCCTCTCCCTCCAGGCCTCTTTGACCTCCATAAGATAGCCTCTTAGCATTTTTATCTTCACTGATTTCTTTTCTGACCAATCAGTTGAAAGGATTTTAATTTTCTACATTCTTCTGGCTTTTATTTTTTATGTATGTGTTTATTACTTTTTGTTGTTGAAATCTGTAAGATCTAGACTAGAAGAGATGTTCAATAAATACTTTTATTGATAAATGTAAGTGTAATTTAAAACATTGCTCCTTTGAGGCCCATTTGTCAAGTATCATTATCAGTAAATTAATAATAGTAATGATAGCTGAAATCTATTGAGTGGCTATTATATACCAGGTACTATCTTTAAAAAAGAAAATGGAGCTGTAGTGGTGTAGTCTGTAGGGTGATGTGCCACTAACCCAAAGACTACACTTCGGGCAGCTCCAATCTACCAGCAGCTCGGAGAGGGAAAAGTGGGCTGTCTCCTTCCATGCAATATACTGCTTCCTGAAAACCCACGGGAGGGCAAGCTATCAGTCAACTCTGATCTGATAGCAATTAACTGACTCAGTTCTAAGTATATAGATGTACACACATATACACACAGACATACACTCGGGGAAAAAGTGAATCTATCATTTAATCGACTAGCAACCCTAACAAGGAGTTATTATTTATTATTACCTCCAGTCTGTACAAGAAGAAGCTAAAGAATGAAAATGCTATTTGCCCAACACTACACAGCTAAGAAATATTACAGGTAGGGCTCAAACTAGGTAGACTAATCCCAGAGCTTCCATGTTTGGCTACTTAATATCGTCTTCATAAAATTATTATTGAGGAGCTCTGGTGGCCTAGTCTATAGGAAAATTATTAAAAGATAAACATGTATTATAAAAATATTATAAAGCAATGCCAATAAGGATAAGCGGCATGAATTCAACATCTACTATGTACCAGGCACTCGGGTTTTTTTACTGAGGTTAATTTAATCCTCACAACAACAGCCTGATGAGGTAGCTGTTGTTATATTCATCTTGTTGTTGTTAAGAGGCGTCGAGTTGCAGGTGGTTCATAGAGACCCTACGAAGGAGAGTCCTCGATGCTTGGGTGCCTTTCATCCTCTCTCCAGGTTTATAAGGTTTCCAGAGGCAAGCTATTATGGAAGTGGATGCTACTCCTTCTTCCAATATTCATCTTACAGATAAAGAAATAGGGTCAATAATGTGTTAAATTTATGGCCTGGGATCAAACAGCAAATAAGTGATAAGCCACAGTTCTAACCCAGATATGATGGCAAATGGATATATATGTTCTACTCTTGATCTTAGCCAAAAGGCCAAGAAGTGACAAATGTATGCATATGTTTTAATAAAGAATTAAATTCTCCCCATGCTTCATAAACCATGGACTCGGGGACTCCTGTTGATTCTGGGAAAACGTTTCCTATTTGCATTTTCCTCAACTCTTCTGTTCATTCACCAAATGCTTACAGATCACCTAATAGATGCTGCTGTGTGTCTGACTACGTAAGACCTGGTGGGGTAGAGAGCTACATTTTGGGATGCTAACTGAGCTGGTGTAGAAAGTTCAGGAATTTAGATTCACCAGCGTCTCCTTGGAAGAAAGATGAAGCAGTCTCATTCCACAGAGTTAGTCTCAAAAATGCAACAGAGAGCTTTCTACGAAGATGGCGCTGAAAGCCAAGAAGGAAGCCCCTGCCCCTCCCAAAACTGAAGCCAAAGCAAAGGCATTAAAGGCCAAGAAGGTAGTCCTGAAGGGCGTCCACAGCCAAAAAAAAAAAAAGAACATCCGCACGTCACTCACCTTCCGGCGGCGAAGACGCTGAGACTCCGACGGCAGCCCAAATACCCCCGGAAGAGCGCCCCCAGGAGAAACAAGCTTGACCACTATGCCATCATCAAAT
>NW_006399844.1:4060733-4069993 GCF_000299155.1 Elephantulus edwardii | reverse complement strand
TGCTATGAGTCGCAAACGACTCGACGGCACATAACAACAACAACAACAACAACTACTACTATTACTATTACTCTGGTGGCCTGTGGCAAGAAGATATGCTGCAATCCTGAAGGCACGCAGTTTGAGGCCACCAGGTGCTCTGAAGGAGAAGGATAAACAGTCTCCTTCCATGCCATTAACTGACTCTGAAAACCTGCCAGAGGGTCAGTTATGGGTCAGTTCTGCCTCCTTGTCTCTTTCATCTCATCCCTGTGTTTCTTTATGAAGGCTTCAGCCTATACTTTAGAGCTTCCAACACTGAAGTCAGCTCTTCCCAGAAACACTCTTTACTGCCTTGGCCTTAAATACCATTTTCTCCTCTATCTCTTTAGCTGCGTACAATTCTTTTACCTGTGTAAGAACGGTGAACTAGGGCACTGATTGCAAGATAATGATACCATGAACTAAACATCATGGATTTTTTTGGTGGAGTTGATTTTTTTTAAAACATTTTATTTTAAATGTGATTTTAATGAAAGTTTACAGAAAAGTTGGCTTTTCACTCATTCTCACTGTTTCACATTTTCCTCCCTCATGCCCATTCCCTCCTCTTCCCCTAGTCCTCTTCGCAATGTACCTCTTATTATGGATAGTTATTTTACATATAATGCTTAATCATATACTCCTTTTAAACAATTTTCTCCCTCATATGTTCCAATAAAGTGCTCACTATCTAGCCACTATTTTCCTATTCTCCTCTCAACCCCCCATGTCATTCCTCCTTCGTAACAGTGGTGTTATGCAGTGTATGTCCTTTAGAGACTGAGATATTACTTGGCATAATGTTCCCCAGGGTCATTCATGTTGTGTAATGTTTTAGATCACTATTTTTCCTAAGTTCATGGAGGTCAGACACTGTCACTCCTGCACCCATGTCATTATTATAACTCTAGACTTTTGAGAGCCACGGGGCATAGACATACCCTTGTAATTACTGAACTAAGATAATCTTTAAGCAAAAAAAAAAAAAACAAACAACAAACCCACAAAAAACCTCTGAAGTCTTAAAATAAAACAATAGTTTAGCTCAACTAGCAAAAAATGTTTGCCTTGAGCATTACGTTCCATTAAGCACTGTTTACATAGGATCAAATTGACAAATTAGATGAGAACCTTAGGAGACAGTGAGCTTATGTTAATGGGGGAGAAACCACTCAGAAAAGGAAGATGAACATGATTGTGGAATTCTAGGAATTAATCAATGTCACTGGATTATACATGTAGAAACAGCTGAATTGGTTTATATTTTGTGCATATGTTCTCAAAACAACAAGATAATTTTTTATAAAAAAAATCAGCAATAACCTAAGAGTTCTGAAGATAAAGTAATTTTGAACTCAGGCAGCCAGTTAAGATTTTCAAGTGTGAAGGCAACAGATAACATTATGATGTATGTATGGGAATAAATAAATAATACACCATCAATGAATCCTCTTTGAATGAAAATTTTAGGAACACAGAATGTTTAACAAATATTTTAGGAATAGTGAAACAAGACCCTTTCTTATAGTCTACAAAAATTACCTTTTGTAGGAAGAGGACAATCCTAACGAGCATCTGCGCACGGAGTTCTTCCAAGGTAAACAATGTTCGGGGAGTTCGGATGAAAATTTTGCTCTTCCCATAAGCTACGTCATCCTGGAACCTACAATGCTCAATCAGCTTCTTGACAGCCTCTTTGTCTGAAGGAAGGTCATGGTTGGGCCAGGTGAATTCAGAGATCATCTTGTACCTGGGTGAAAAATAGAACGGGACATTTTAGTTCCTCCTCTAACTTGAAAGGTATTAATTTGATTGTGAGGGAATGTACTGTTGAAGGTTGTACACTCAGCATCTAACTGTCTGAGTTTAAATATGATTCCATAATTTCTTAGCTATAACTTGGAGTAAGTAACTAAATCTTCCTGTGCCTCAGTTTCCTCACCTGGCAAGATGGAGATAACTACTCATCTTACATATTTGTAAGCTTCAGTGACTCCAAAATGCTTCTAACAGAGTGCTTAAAAACAGCAGACCAATCTTTTCACAAATGTTAGCAGCCATCATTACTCTCTTGAAATGTTCAGCATATACATATTTCTCCTTCTGCTTAATCATCATCGATATCCTTCCCATAAACAGGAAAAAAATCCTTACTTCTTTCCATTTCCTGTTTTCATTTTCAGTTCCAGATTATGAATAGGGATTTCTTCCCTCCCCCTTGCAATTCCTATCTGTTGAGATTTTACAAATAATTTTACTGATTTACTTGCATAACATTGCCTTTACATTTCATGCTGCCTGGATGTACTCATTCTTTCTTTTGCTAAAGTTCATCCCAAAGATTGTTTTTCAGAGATTATCTCTGAATAGTAAGCTTTCTGAGCCCTTCTTAGCCAGAAAACGTTATTTCACTCCCTCTGCAATAATTCGTCAGGAACAAAATTCTAGGCTTGATGCTTATTTCCTTTCACTTTGAACATATTGCTCCAATATCTATTTTCTGGTATTCTTAGTTAATGTTTATCTGACAGCAGCAAAGACAGACCTCATTTCATGTCTTCTTTGGAATCCAACTTGAAATCTCATTTCCTAGTAGGTAATTTTTTTTTCTTGAGAGATGTATGTATTTTTCTTTATCTCTATGGTATAAGTTAACATAATGGATTTCAGTTTGGCTTTATAATTTTTTAAAATATGCTTTACATTCTAACATGGTATAAGTTAACATAATGGATTTCATTTGGCTTTAGAATTTTTTTTATATGCTTTACATTCAGTGTACTCTTTCACCCTGAAGATTTAGGTCTTCTTTCACATTAGGACAAGTCCTGGCCATTGTTTAAACAGTGCTTCTTTATTCCTTTTTCTTCTAGTATTCTTTCCTTCTGCCTGGATGAATTTTGGGACTCCTGTTCAATTTTACAAGGTGCTTAATTTCCCCCCTCTCTTTTTCTTTCTAATGGTATCTGGAAGAACTCTTTAGCTTGATATTTTAGTCTACTAATTTGCATTTTTTAAAAAATTAGAATTGTACATGTATATAGAATGAAATGTACAAATTTCACTATTATTATCTGTGAAGTCAACATCTCAATCAAGATCCAGTATGTCTCATTTCAGAAAGATCCTCTACACGCTTTTCAATTTAATTCTCTTCACCCAAAACTCCTATAGGATTTTTTTTTACCATCAATTAGTTTTGCTTGTTCCTGAACTTTAAATAAATGGCAGCATAAAGTATATACTCTTTTGTGACTATCATTTTTTCAACATAATGTTTAGGTATTCCCCTATGTTATTTGGTGTAGTAAGCAGTCTGATCTTTTCAATGTTGATTTGAAAGCTGAAACTCGCTGCAGTTGAGTCAGTTCTGACACACAAGGATCTTCCAATGAGTTTTGCAGTCTATGATTCTTAATGGGAGAAACGACCCATCTTTTCCACTTGGTGGTGGATTTGAACCACTGGAGCAGTGTAACTCACTACTGATTATGCCCCCAGGACTCCCTTTGTGTTGACTAACAAGAAAAAAGGAATGTACTATAATATACTTTACCCACTCTTCTATTGACAGATAATGAATTCTTTTTGTCCTTCCTTTAGATAATTCCTTAGTTACTTCCAATCTGCTTACAATTTCTAAACCAATTTGAATTGGTTCTTTTAAATAATTACCTTTTCTTGCTTCTAAATTCTTATTGCTATTTTAGGATTATAATGTCCTCATTTACCTCTCTGAAAATACAAAATAGGTTTATGATAATGCCCCTTATTCTTTGGGGATAAAGTTTTTCAGTTGTTGAGCTCACTTTTCCTCATAGTTTTGGTCTTTCTCCTTTGTTTAGTATCTTGGAACAAGTACAGCTGCAATGTCCCTTTGATGTTAGGAATGCAAGACTGACTTATACAGTTTGAGTATGTTATCAGGAGGGAACCCTGAAGGAGTCAGCAAAAAAGAAGAAAACCCTCAACAAGATGGACTGAAACAGTATTTGTAACAATGAGGTTAAGCACAATATTGATAGTGAGGGACGTTGAGGGCTGGGCATTGTTTTGTTGTTTTGTACTAAGAGTTTCTATGAATTATAATTGATTTACTCTGTGCCAGGAAATTTGGAAGACCTGACCAAGTGACTGGAAGAGATCTGTATTTGTTCTCATTCCAAAGAAAAGTGATCCTCCAGAATGTGGAAATTATTGAACATTTGCATCAGTATCATACACAAGCAGAATATTGCTGAAGATCATCCAAAACTGGCTAGAACAGTACATTGATAGAGAACTGTCAAAAGTTCAAGTTGGCTTTAGAAGAGGCTGTGGTATCACGGATATTATTGCTGATGTCAGATGGATTCTGGCTGAAAAAAGAGAACATCAGAAGAATGTCTATTTGTGTTTTACTGACTATGCAAAAGCACTTGACTGTGTGGAGCACAACACACCATGGCTAACACTGAAGGAATAGGAATCCCAGACCACTTAATTATATTTATATGAAACCTATACTTACGGGACAGTACTTGGAGAAGGACACATGCTTGGAAGGGTGGAGGGCCAGCACAGGAGAGGAAGACTCCAGCTGAGATGGACTGATACAGTAACTGGGATGACTGGGGTAGGTGTGATGGAGACAGCGAGATTAGCTCAGGACAGGGATGAGAGCTATTGTGTGTACATAGGGTCACTATAAGTTGCAGGCAACTTGATGGCACATAACAACAACAACAACAACAACAACAAAATACCTAGACCAAGAAGCTGTTGCGTGAACAGAACAAGGGAACACTGCATGGTTTAAAATCAAGAAAGGTATACATCAGGGCTGTTATCTTCCTTCCATATTTGTTCAGTGTGTATGCTGAGCAAATGAAGGAAGCTGAACTTTTTGAAGAACATGGTATCAGGAAAACTCATTAACAACCTTTGTTATGCAAATGACACTACCATGCTTGATATAACTGAGAAAAACTTGAAATATTTGTGGTAGAATATCAAAGACTACAGCCTTTTATATGGATTACATCTCACCACCAAGAGAACAAAGATCCCCACCACTGAGCCAATAAGCAACATCATGATAGATGGAGAAGTTGTCAATGATTTCATCTTGCTTGCATCCACAATCAGCACCAATGATACCAGCAGTCAAGCAGAAAATATAGTGCACTTGGAAAGTCTGTTGTCCAGGACCTCTCCAAAGTAGTGAAGAGCAATGATGTCAGCTTAAAGACTAAGGTGTGCCTGATTCAAGCCAAGGTCTTGACAATCACCTGCTACGCATCTGAGAGCTGGACAATGAACAAAGATGACAGAAGAAAGATCAATGCCTTGAATTATGGAGTTGGAGAAGAGTGTTGAATATCCCATGGACTGCCAAAAGAGCAGACATATAACTTGTAAAAAGTGCGCCAGAATGTTCCTTGGAGGCAAGAATGGTGAAGCTTCATTTCACGTACTTTGGACATATTGTTAGGAGAGGTTATTCTTTGGAAAATGACATCATACTTCGAAGGCTGGAGGGTCAGTGAAAGAGAGGAAGATTCTTAATGAGATGGATTGTCACAGTAACTTTAAGGATGGTACAGGATAGGATAGGGTTTAGATCTCTTGTTCACAGGGTCAGTAGAGGTCATTCATACTTGATGGCACTTTACAATAACAATTCTTGTATGCTGTTGAGTCATTACCAACTTACAACTGACCTTCCAGATGGTTTTCAGAATCAGTAAATTGCATGGAAGGAGACTATCTTTTTCTCACAGAGCAGGTGGTCGATTTGAACCACATGCCTTTGGGATTGTAGCACAGTTTCTTAGCACTAACCCACCAGAGCAACAATAATAGATATTTGTTCTCTTGTCTTCTGTAGTATTCTTCTGAATACATCTTCGTATTTGGTGGCCTCTTTCAAGGTGGCTACTTCCCCTGCCTTTATTGTGTCTACAGAATTTTCCTTGGCAGCTGCTGAGGTGGTGACTTGTCCTGGTCATTTTAACGGCTCTCTGCTGTCACAGCAGCAGCGGGCTCCAGGACAGGAGTCAGGAAGGCTTCTGAATGTAGCACAAGCCTCACAAGCAACACTTTGCTCACCACTGTGACTGCGGTTTCCTTCCGGTCTTCATACTCCTATATTTAGCAGTGACATCTTCAAAGTTCATGGAGAATCCTCTTTCCTGATGCTATAATAAGGTTGTGCATTTGCTTGCCTTTAAATAGACACATTTTCTTTCATTTGAGCTCTATACATGAAAGGAGAGATTTAAGCTGGTATCATTAAGACCATAGCATCTTTGTTCTAAGAACAAAGACAAGAACGTAAAAATTCATGTTACGTTTAATCTTAATACATAAGTATTCCTGCCATATGATAATTCCTATAGTACATCTTCCATGCCAAAAGAGAAATATAGCAAAAATCTACTGAGTTGAAAGTAAAATATAATCAATTTTGCATTAGCAAATGCTGTCCTTCTCCAAATCAGGCTTGTTATTCTTCTTATTTCAACTGTTCCTCATGGCTGCCATTTTTTCCCTCAAGATAAAATATTGTCAGTTGAGTCATTCTGTATTTACCCATTCTTATCTTGCTTCTACTACTATTTAAACTACTACTGGTTTTCTCCAGGTGCTACCACAATAACACATTCTTACGATTCAGCAATTGTTAGAATCAATTCCCTGGCATATAACAACAGATTAAAAATCTTCCCCATCATATAATTCAACCTTGTCAAGACTCAGAACAAACACATCTCTACTCATGCAAAACTTTCTTACTAAACAACTTCAATTTAGAAAACAGTCAATATCAAAGACTTTCAATCCAAGAGAAAAATGGTCCATTATGAGCTTACCATTTTCATCAATATAAAATTAAATTTGAATTTTACAGTATATTTTTATACCTCCTATTTTAAGAAACTACATTTAGTAAGTTTTAGAAACACTTTAATTTCATTTGCAATCTCTTTTAAACATAAGTAACTTTAGACTCTACTTGATGGCACCTAACAGCAACAATAGTCCTAGATTTGATAGAGGAAAAACTGGTAATGTTGCGTTGTTTCAACTGACAATGAAAACGACAAATCTCAGAAGGGCACTCCACTCTTACAGTAACGTTAATATTCAAACTTACAGTTTCTCTCACTCTCCAAAATGAGTATTCTCATTTCTCTCAAACTCATACACCTCTTCTCATAACTGCTAGCTCAGCTCATGACCTTGGCTCATACTTCACTGAGAAAACAGAAGTATTTAAATAGGAAACCCTTCATCTTTGTTCCCAGTGAATCGCTAAGCCTCCTTGGACCTGTCCCTTTTGTCTTGCTGCTACTGGGTAAGTGTTCCTGCTTCTATGTTAAGATGACATAGTGCCTGGATTCCATCCCTTTTGCCTTCTCAAGGGCGTTGCTATCACAGCGGCCTCTCTAGCACTGTCTGCTCCTCTCTCTGTTCTGAATCATTTCCACCTGCACACAAACATCTTCTAATGCCTCTTGACCTCACAGCCCACATCAGCTGCTTCCGTTTCTCTCTGCTCTCAACCGTAGTAAAAATGTGTGAATTTTCTATAGATATCTAACTTTTCATTTACTTCACTTTTTGATCCTGCTCAAATCAGGCTCTGGTCTGCCCTTCTCCTCTGGCCCCTCCACTGTCAAATCCAAGAGCTTAAGCTTCTGCTTTTAACTTACTTGATCGATTTGTTATGCCAACATTTTCTTCTTGAAATAGCACTTTCTTTTGGCTTTTCTGATATAACCCTCCTCTGATTTTTCTTCACCTCAATGGTTTTTCCTTCTCTTCATTGGTTATTTCATGTCAGCCAAGTCTAAACATTGGCATGGCCTCTTCTGCCTCTCTATCTTGTCCCCAAATGTTATATATTCTCTATTCACGAATGGCTACCAAATCTCTATATCCAGTCTTCACTACTTCATAGAACTCTAGATATGCTTATCTAATAACTTGCTTAGCATTTCTATTTAAATGTTCAGGAAGTCTTCCAAACCACACATATTTGATAGGAAAAAACTTGTCTTTTTTTCTCTAATGTTCCTTGTCCCCTCACCCCAGACTGCTCTTAAATGAGTTTCTTTATCTTCATATGGTACCATCTTCATTCATGATACTGACGTAAAAATCTACTGTCATTCTCCATTCTTTTCTACTCCTTTCTCATCACATCCATTCCATGAACAAGTCATGTTAACACTAACTCCTCAGCACACTCTGAACTGCCCTCTACTCTTCTATCTATTAAGTAGCTCTGATGGCATAATCCTTAGTATTGTGCTGCTAACCAAAAGGCTGTGTGTCTCCAAAGGTTCGAATCCACCAGTGACTCTGAGAGAGGAAGATGGGCAGTTTCTTCCTGTTTAGATTCACAGCCTTGGAAACCTGATGGAGGGATGTTAAAAGAACTGACATGATACCAGTGAGTTCTCACATTTGTGATGATTGCCTGGTTCAAGGCATTATCACCATGCCATCTCTTGTGAGCTCTTGCTACAGACGCCTATATACTTTCTTGCTTCCTCTCCAGAGGGTAGCCAAGGAATTTCTTTAAAACATCCCTAAAATGTTCTAATGCTTTTCTATCACACTTAGCCAAAATCTAAACTGCTAAATATGACTACAAAGTTCAACATGATTTGGCACCATCCATCTTTCTGATCTCATCTTATACCGTTTCCAAGTTATTCACCATCCTCTAATTACAACCAACTACTTCCGGTACCCTGCCCTTAGCCCAGTGCGTTGACCCACTTATTTCCCAGTTCCACCCTCTAGCAGGATACCACTTCAGTTCTACCAAATGCCTTCAAAATTAATTAATCTCCCATTGACCGACCCATGACCTGACAGCTTGTCAGAGAGATTTTTTTTCTTCTTCCTCTGTCCAGTGTCTCTTAAGTTTACTTGTACTGTCTCCAAAGGGATGGTGATGGGTCCTGTAGAATTCCTGTATAGATTGTGTTTTTTCTTTTATAGTCTCTGCCTTGGGGCCTGTTACCTGGAGGCATGTCAGCAGCTATTGAGGGAGTCCTCTGCTTTGCCTGGTCTTGGCTTGAGCCTGCGCCGCTCCTGGTTCTGCATCTGCCGGAGGCAGCAGGTCCCTCTGCTCCTCCCCAACCGGTATAACTAATGGTCAACTCCAAAATGAGGGATTTATCTTTCACTACTCCACAAATTGCTGTCTGTCAGAGATACTCCTCTAAATCTAAACATTCAGA
>NW_006399844.1:4035512-4055833 GCF_000299155.1 Elephantulus edwardii | reverse complement strand
AAAAAAAAAAAAAAAATGCAACAGAGAGTCACCATGAACTCAAGGGCACTAGGTCTGGTTTTGGTATGTTTTTGGGTTTTTCTGATTGGTCCAGACTCACCTGTGAAGAAACTTCTCATACGTCTGACGGAAGGCAAACCCGGCCCGACGCACCCTCACATTTTCCAGTAGGCCAAGATATTCCACTTGATGCCGGCAGCGTTCGTCATCAAATATTTGTGGGGATTTCTTGTCATTGGGTTTGATACAACGCACGTAATACGGCTCCTACAGAAATAAATTCACAAATATGTTTTTCTGGAGAAAAAGCCCAGACCATGACATGAATATGTAATGTAGAGTTAACTGTGTCAAATTAAGTTCTGTGAATCTAATTCCTCAGCTGTGTGGATGAAGTGGTGATACCTAAGCATAAAGTATTTGTACTTCCTTTTTCTTTCAACTTCAGATTAAGAGTTCTCATGTGAAAGAGTTGAACAACAAGAGGTTGACCAAATGGACTTGCACACAGTATTGAATGGAAAGTGTTTTTTTCTTCAACTTGAAAGAGGGAAATTTTATTAGGAGGACACTCAGAGGAACTCGTGTTCCAAAGATTTGGGCCTGAATGCAAATTATTTTTACATATAATTCAAACACGTACTTAAAGACAATTTAATTGCTAAGGACTATCATCACACAGAGTCTATACCCTCTAACCAAATAAGATTAATTTAGAAATCAAGAGCAAAAAGATAATTAGGAAATTCCTGTACATTGGGAAATTAAGAAATATATTTCCAAATGACCCTTAGGTTAAAGAAAAAATGACAATGGGAATTAGAAAAGATTTTGAACTCAATTTATTATAACTATGTCAGCAAGCAATCTTAGCTCAAAGAATCAGTTGAGCACTTCAAGTGCTTACAGATGTAATTCATAGACTTTAGCCTTCATGTGGATTATACTTTAATGCAAATAAAACAAAATCCCCACAGCTGGCTGGATAAACAACATCATGATAGAAGGAGAAAAGTCTGAAGCTTCCAAGGTTTTAATTTTACTTGGATCCACAAACATCACCCATGGAAACAGCAGCCAAGAAATGAGATGATGTAATTCAGTCAGCAAACCAGCTGCCAACGACTCCCTTAACATGCTAAAGAGCAAAGGTGTCAGTGTTAAAGACTAAGGTGTGTCAGATCCAAATCATGGTAGTTTCAGTTGCTACATATACATGTGAAAGTTGACCACAGGAGATTAAAGAAGAATGAATGCCTTTGAATTGTGGTATTGGTGAAGAATATAGAATACACTGTGGATTGTCAAAGGAACAAACAAATCTCTTTTAGAGAAAGTATGGCTAGAGTGCTCCATAGGAGCAAGGTCAGGAGCACTCAGTGTCATATACTTTAGCTGCGTCACCAGGAAGGATCAGTCCTTGGAGAAGGACATCATGCTTGGAAAAACAGAGAGTTAGCAAAAGAGAGGAAACCCCTCAATAGTCAGGATTAACATGGTGACTGCAATAACAACCATGAGCACAGCACACACTGTGTGGCTGGCAAGGGATTGGGCAGGGGGGCTATGAGTCAGAGCCGACCTGATGGCACAGAACAACAAGAAAAGTAACTTTAACCGACACCAGTGTGAGTGGAATTTTACCAGTATTTACTGATTATGCACAGGAAGTGGTAGCACGGGATTAGACACTAATGATCAATCAACAGGGGGGAAGCCTTTCCATCACATTTAGTAATGTAAAAAAAAAAATCTTCAGATAAGAAATCTAGTGAAAACATGTTCTCTATATTTAATGAGTGTTCTATCTCAATTTATAAATGCCGCCTCCTCTCTTACTTATAAATATCCAGACTGACTCAACCTAAGAAATCCTGAATTTGACAAATTTGGAATGTCTTATAAAGGTTAAGTTGCAAAAGTTAAAAGTGAACTTACTTTTATGTACCTTTTAACCTGTTTCTCCCTATACTTTATGTGGAAAACAACATTTTAAAAAAATGTATATAACAGGAAGCTCTGGTGGCCTAGTGGCAAGCAGCTGTGCTGCAATCACAAAGGTATGCAGTTCAAGTCCACCAGCTTCTCTGCAAGAGAAGGATGTTGCCCATTCTCCTCCTGTGAAATTAACCGCCTCTGAAAACCCACCAGACGGTCAGCTATGAGTCAGTTCCAACTCGATGGTACACAACAACAACATATATATATATACACACACACACACACATATATATAACAGCTAGCAGATACTGTATTTAAATACATATTTCTTAGGTTGATTTGCTACCCCTTTTATGTCAATATGCTAAAATGTGGCAGCTTTCATGTTGCTGTGATGCTGAGGCTGTGACATTGGTATTGTAAATACCAGCACGGTGAGCCCAGCTCCCACTTTGGCCTTTGAGGCTTCGGTTGATCTAGCAGAGGTGGTCATGAGGCTGCTGAGATGGGAGAGACAGTGCTGGGGCAGGGCACAGCTTCTGATAGTCTTGCAGGGTAGATTATCAAAGCTGGAACCTAAGGCCATCCTGGATGAGTCTCTGAGCTTTGGTCTGGAATACTGGATAGCTAAACTTTGGAATATACACAGGCAACTCAACCCTTGCAAGAATGGAAGTTCGTCACTGAGCCACTAAAAGTTCTGAAATTGGGTTAAGGAGATCCTAGATTGGCAGAATATGTCTGATGTATCTTTTTGAACTTCTACTTTTCTATGTCTTTTTATGTAGAGATCACTTGTACATAGCCTGTATTTATCCCCTTTATTTAATCTGCTTTGAAAATTTTTATCCATTTGCATTCAGTGTTTATTAATATGATGTTGTTGCTGTGTACCATCAAGTCAGAATCAACTCATAGCTGACCCTCCGGTGCATTTTCAGAGGCAGTTAATCACACAGGAAGATATGTTATATATACATTTATTTACATGTATTTATTCTAACATAATTTGTGTGACTTGTTGCAACTTCTCTATGCTCTTTTCCCAGTTTTTCCTAGAATTAATTATTTTCTTCTTTTTGTTTTTCTTTATTTGGAAATTATCAAGCTCTATTTCTATTCTCATAATGACTATCCTAGAAATTTTAATATGAATTTATAACTCATTAGAATTGAAAATAAAGCAATATTTTATGATCTTCCTGAGGATTGTAAACACTTTGATTGCAACCATCACACTTCCAACACACTTGTTACTTAATTCTAATTTGTATTTTTAAGCTCACAAAATATTTCTATGATCAGTTTATTTGTGTCTATACATTTACCAATTTCTTTTCCTTAAATAAAATAATTTTTTATCTTTTCTTTAAATTTTATTTTTATTATTTTTTTGTGTGTGTACCGTCAAATCAGATCTGACTGGTACAGGAGGAGACTGCCCCTCCTTCTCCAGCAGAGATCTGGTGGATTCAAACTGCCCACCTCTGGGATTATAGTGCAGCTTCTTGCCACTAGGCCACCAGAGCTCACCATAAAATTTTTATTTTATATTGGCTTACTTACAAAGTTCATATACATTGTTTTTCACACTGGATCTTTCCCATTTCCTTTACCCACCCTTCCCTCTCTACCCATCAAATTGTGCGACCCTATCCTCACCCCTCTGCTCCTACCCTCCCCCCTTGGATCCTCATGTATGTTTTACTAGTTATCTTTCTATTTCTTCAATAATGGTCTTATACATACAGTATTTGTCCTTATGGGACTTAAGTTCACTTAGCACAAACCTCTCCAGTCTTTCCCAAGTTAGGTAGTAATTTTTAAAATCATTGCTCCTACGTGCTGTATAGTGTTTCATCACGTGAATGTACCACAATTTCTCAATCCATTCGATTGGAGTTGGACATTCGGGCTGTTGCTACATTCTTGTGATGGCAAATAAAGCTGCTGTGAACATTGGTGTATAAATCTCAGTTTGTGTCTCAGTTCTAATTTTCTCAGTTACCAATTTCTTTGGTCATCTTTTTTTAATCTCAGACTTTCTTTTAGTATCTTTTTCTGCCTGATGAATATTCAGTGAGGTTTTAATGCTTGCAAAGATGCTGAAAAATTCTTAATCTTTGCATATATATTTGTGACTGTGTATATGCTTATTTCAGCTTATAGTTAGAGTTATTATATCCTTGTTGCCCTTTGTAACTAATCTGTTACTTCAGTGGTTGCTTTGAAGATACTTCCTTTGTCTTCTTTGATGTTCTTGACATTCACTATTGGCCAAAAGGTACCTTTCTTTTAATTTTTCAACTGAGCTTCCTCAACTTATGGAATCTGTACAACAATGATAACTTTCATTATTCTTGAAATTTTTTTTAGCAATATTACCTCAAGCATTGCTTCTCCCCCATTTTTCTCTTCTTCCAGAAATTCTGAGAGATGCATATGCGATCTCATTCTATCTTACACATTTCTTTCATATTTTCCATTTCTTGATTTCTTTGGGTAAAATATTAGATAATCCCTCTTTAAAAAATTATTTTACATTTGAGTGAAGGCTTAAAAATCATATTGGTTTTTAATAGTCATGTTGTTGTTGTTGTTATGTGCTGTTGAGTCATTTGTGACTCATAGCAACCCTGTACAACAGCCCTAAATCCTACTCTATCCTGTGCCAATCGCATTGCCTCTGACACACCCATCCTGATTACCCCAGTCTTCCCCTCCTGTGCTGTCCCTCTAACAGTCATAGACACTTTAAATAACATTAATTACCTTGGACTAATATAATTAACTATAATGTCTAATCAACCCCTATTGTTAACTGCTTTTCCTATCATCTAACTTCTCTATTTATTAATTTTATTAATTTTTATTCTCTTCTTCTTTTCCTACCCCTGCTAAGAACCCAAGACCGCTTCTGTTTGTAAACTTTTTCTTAGCTTTTTGTAACAATGCTCTTATGCTGTAATTGCCCTTTTTTGTTTAACTTAAGTTACTCAGCATAATTTGCTATACATTAATCCATTTTGTGCAGTATTTCATGAACTCTTGATAGTTTTTAGTGATGATAATACTAATTGTGTAAAGATACCAGAGTTTCTTTAGTCATTCATCTACTGATGCACACGGGTTGTTTCCTACTCTTTGCTGTTATAAATATTGCTGCAAAAAACATGTATGTATGCATATATATGTCAATTTCACTTGAAGCTCTTATTTTTTGGGGGTTATACCTAACAGTGGGATTATTGGATTAAATGCTATTTCTAGATCTAATATTCTAAAGAAAGTCTAACCTGCTTTCCTTAGTGTTTGCAATATTTTACACTCCCATCAATAGTGTACAGAAGAGTTCAATCTCTTTACAATCTCACCTGCATTTGTTGTTTACTGCCTTACTGAATTTTGCTGTTGTTGCTAGGTGACATACCTTTTTTTTTAAGGTGAGATATCTTGTTGTTTTGATTTGCGTCTTCCTGATAGTTAATGATCTTGAGTCTGTCTTCATGTGGTTGGTTTTTTATTTTTATTTTTTCCATCTAAATGTTTTCTTTGGTGAAATATCTATTAATGTTTTTTGCCCATTTTGTAATTGTGTTGTTTGTAATTTTCTTGTGGAGGTCTTGGAATCTTTTATACATTTAGGGATGAGTCCCTTGTAATATGTGTCACTGAGAAATATTTCCCCCTCCTCCAACCCCATCCCCAGTCTGCAGATTTTCTTTTTGCTCTTTTGAAAAAGTCTTTAGATGCACAAAAAGATTTCATTTTTAGGAGGTCTCAATGGTCCAGTTCATGTATTTTCCAGTATATCTGATAGTCTATTTGTGCCACAGATTAGAGCTCGTAAGTTTGCTCCAATTTTTTTTCTTTGATGGTCTTTACAGTTTTAGATTTTATACCTCTTTGATCCACCTTGAATAGTTTTTGCATATGGTGTGAGGTATGGGTCTTGCTTGCTTCAATTTTCTGCAAATAGATATTCAGTGTTACCAGGACCATTTGTTCAGGAGGTTATCTTTTAAAACTTAATGGATTTCATCTCTTTGTCAAATTGCCCATAGGTGAATGGATTTATGGTTTTAATCCTGTTCCATTTGTCTATGTACCTGTCGCTGAATCAGTACCAAGCTGCTTTCATTACTATGGCTGTGTAGTAGGTTTTGAGATAAGGAAGTGTAAGGTTTACTACTTTATCTTTTTTTCCCCCCCAGGTATCATTTTACCTATCTTTCCATAGAAAGTTGGTGTTTACTTTTTCTGTATCTTTGAAAAGTGATGAGGGGATCTAGATGGGGATTTAATTGTATTTGTAGATAGATAATGTATTTAGTTTTTTGTTTTATTTCTTTAATGCTCCAGCTTTGTCTAGACTAATGTTAAGCTCATCCATTGAGCTTTTATTTTTAATTACTTAAAATTCATTGTTGTTGTTGGTAAGTGCCATCAAGTCGTAGATGAAAGACCTGAATACTTGTTTAACTTTCATCATTTTTCTAAATTCATAGAGTTCCTGGAGGCAAGCTATTTTGGAATTGGATGCCATTCCTGCTTCCAAGCCTGTTTTAACCTTGGAGCTCCATCAAACACAGTCCACCATGGGTAACCATTATCACATTTGACACATCAGTGGCACAGTGTTTAGCATCACAGCAACCATGAATTACCTCTGTACAGTAAATGGACAGACAAGTGCTATACCACTTAGAAGAATGTTTGACTAAAAACAATAAAAACTAGGCCTGAGGGCTGCAGATTAAAATTGCTCACCTTTGGCTTGTAGTTAACTTTTGATGAACTAGGCCAAGAGACCTCTCTCTATGACTCACAACAGTTCTATGAACAACAAATCTAACCTGGCCCTATCATATGCTATTCCTACAATCTGCGACACACTCAAGCCAATTGCTACAGTCACCATATCAATCCATGTGTTAAGGATCTTCTTTTCTTCCTTGACTTTCCACTTCCCCTAGCATGAAACCATTTCCCAAGAAACTGTTGCTGTTGTTAAGTGACTTTCAGACAGGTCAAGTTGGCCAAGTAGTAAAGGACTCATAGCAATCCTATGAATGAAAGCCCTGAACATTTGTTTAACTTTCATTGTTTTTCTAAGTTCATAGAGTTTCTGGAGGCAAGCTATTTTGGAAGTGGATGCCACTCCTGCTTCCAAACCTGTTTTAATATGGGAGCTCCACCAAACACTGCCCATCATGGGTAACCATTATCACATTTGATACATCAGTGTCACAGTGTTTAGTATCACATCAACCACAAGTTACCTCTGTACAGCAAATTCAAAACAAATTTTTAATTTTTCCTATTGATGGTCTCCTTTTTCTCATACTGCCATCTCTTATTTCTTGAATTACATTTAGCATTCCATTTTATACTGTCTCTAACAATTTTTACCTAAGAACTTATCCTAAATCTTAATCTACAAATTGCTTAGTCTGATTGTAATATATATTGCTTTATTTCCTTAGCATTCTTTTTTTAAACTTTGAGCTTCTTGGAATGTTACAAGTGTATATTTTTAAGATCTGGACTGGGCCAATTGGCAGCTTCATGATAGACGAAGAAGAGACTGAGATTATGTGCAACTTCAGCTTTCTTGGTTCCACAATCAAAACTCCTGGCACCAGCAGTCATGAAAGTCGGCTGTCAGGGACCTCTCTAGAGTTCTAAAAAGCAATGATGTCAGTCTGGAGCTAAGGTGTGTCAGATACAGGCTATGGTCTTTGCAATTACTTGTTATGTATCTGAGAGCTGGACAATAACTAAGGAAGATAGAAAGATCAATGCTTTAGAGTTGTGGTGCTGGAGAAGAGTGCTGAACATACTGTGGACTGCCAAGAGAACAAATAGGTCTGTCCTGGAGAGGGTGAAACCAGGTTGCTCCCTGGTGGCAAAGATGATGAAGCTTCGACTCACATACTTTGAGCACATGGCCAGGAGGGACCAGTCCTTAGAGAAGCACATTATGCTTGGAAAAGTGGAGGGACAGCACAGAAAAGGGAGACCCAAAATGAGATAGATTGACTCAGTGACTGGAGAAATGGACTTAGGCCTGCCAGAGACAGTGAGATTGGCACAAGACAGGTCAGGGTTCAGAGCCAACATACATAAGTAGGGTTGCTGTGAGTCTCAGGTGACTCGATGACACATAACAACAGAAGGAATTCTCTTCAAAAAACTTGTGCTTGCATCTAACAAATTCCTGGGGGCAATACTGGGTCTGGACCACTTCAGTTAAAAAGAATTTTTTAAAAAATATTTTTATTTGATAGAGCTCTCTGGTGGAGTAGTCTATAGAGAGCTTCTCTGGTAGAGTAGTCTATAGAGAGCTTCACTGCTAACCCTCAGTTATTGGTTCAAGACATTTCAGACATCCAAGACATCCAGCAGCATATATTTCAGCTCGAAATGCTATAAAAGATGGCTTGTGATGACAAATTCTCAAGGGAGATTTCCCTGCTTTGATAAAGCACTAAAACTAAGGCAGGTAATTTTCCTCATAGACAATGAGGAACTGATTCTAGTTCTCCCTTACACTGAGCATGCAGACTTACCTCTCTGGTGTGTGTGTGTGTGTGTGTGTGTGTGTGTGTGTGTGTGTGTGTGCGCGTGCGTGTATGCATGTGCGTGCGTGCGCTCGCTTGTGAAACCTCTTACTAAACAGCTAACTCCGGGATGGTCCTAGGCTTCACTTCAAGGCTGCCGTCTTAAATAACTATTCTTGAAGCTACCCATTTCAACATTTTCTCACAGATGAAAGACAGGTTTGACACTGCCTATTTCCCCCTTCACTGAGTTAACTTCTGTCTTAACCCTGGTCTGTGTATGCTATACTTGCCTGTTTTTTCATGCTGGACTGATTAAGTATGCATATTCTCCAGTGTTTTTGTAGGTATCTCATTTACCATGCTGTCAGAAACTCACTACTTAGATATTTTTAAAGATCTATGTTCATAGTTGATGTTTATCTTTAATTTCTCACATTGATTTTGTATTAAACAGTAATCTCAAGAAGAATTGCAAAACAGCCACTCATCCTTCCAATCTCCAAAAAGGTTTGTATAGAACAAGGATTACTGGCTCCCTGAAGACTCCACAAAGCTCATCTGTAAACCACCTTGGTCTCATATACTGTGACAGAGTTCAGGAAGGGTGTAGTTTTGATTACTGAGTATCTGTAAGGTTAAGGAGCCCTGGTAGCCCAACGCACTATGAATCAGGTTGCTGACCAGAAGGCTGGCATTTTGAATCCATCCCACAGAGCTACAGACTTGGGAACCTGACGGAAGGCCACCAGGAGTTGGACTTGACTTTGACAGTAGTGGGCTCATCTTAAAGGCTACAGCTTTATTTATGTTTTCTATTTCTTCTCGAGTTAATTTTCATAAAATCTTTTATACATATCTGTATATCTAAAGTGGCCCAGTGGATAAGGAGTTGCACTGCCAACTCAAAAGGGAGGCTGCTTGTATCCGCCAGTTTCTCTGTATAAAGATGGGCAATTTCCTCTCATATGATTGACAGCCTTGGAAAGTCTGCTGGAATTTAATAAAATTCTGTGCTCAGCTCTGCATCCTATGCCTCCTGCTTTCTCTCTGGGTTCCCTTCTCGTCCTGCTGAGCAGAGCAGGCTGGAGATGACCTGCAGAGACACACTGGGACACTAGCGACACTTTCTGACAGGGCCCCAGCTTCTCCTCGCCCTTCTGAACGCGTGGATTCACAGGCTAACCTACTCTGCTTAGGTCATGTCACTTGAGGCCAAAGAATTCCAACGAAAAGTATAGACGTTTGTGTGTTGCTTGCCTAATTTATTCACAGTGAAGGAACCAGAAATATAGCATAGATTTAAATTCTTAGAGAGGAAGTTGATTTTTTTTAAAAAAGAGATGATGATAATAATAAAGAAAATACACAGGATAATGCACCAGAAGAGAAAGATAAAAATGAAGGAACTAAAAATAATGAACGCCAGAAAGCTAATTTCTCAAACTCGTCAGCAGCAGTAGTTAAGAGGAGAAATCTGTTCTTTTTCAGGGGGAGGGTGGAGGCAGATTTAAGGCACCAAACAGACCCTATTAGACCCAAGAGAAGTAATAACTACCAGAAATAATTGCCAATAACATGTTTTTATATTCTGACTATTAAAAACAGCCTAAGGACAATACTTCAATGATAAGCTTTCTACTGAAACTTTTTCTGCCTTTATTAAATTCTTAATTAAATGTAACATATTGATGGTGCATTACTTTATGCTCTTTTCACCAGGACTTACACACACACACAAACACACACATTTATATCAATTTATATAAATAAATATATTTATTGGAATATATATTTATATACATATATAGGAAGCTCTGGCTAGTGCAGAGAAACTCTTCATGGCCTAGCCTAGCTGTAGAGAATTATACCACCAACCCAAAGGCACACAGTTCAAATCCACTAGCTGCTCCTTGAAAAGAAAGAAGGGGAAGCTCCTCCATATGATTTGAAACCTATGAATTGGTTCTGATTTGACTACACACAAGTACAATAACAACAGATGGCAACTGGTTTGATTTCTTGGTTTATATGTGTGTTTTTAAAATCTTACCAAGGCTATCCCTTTGAGTATGATTCTAGAAAGCTCAAATTTAAAGAGCATTCAACTGAAACACAAATAATTGTTTCATCCAGCCAATAACAAAACAATAGCAGAAACAAAAATTCCATTATAACATTCACTTTGAAAATTCTATTCTTCTCCAAATAATAACATACATTATACATACACCCCCTCCAATTTAGGAAAATACCCTTGGGGGGAGGGTATGGCTCGCAAAAACAACTCAAAATAAAAGCTGTAACGTGAGTGACTTTTATAAAAGTATGGCATAATTCTTCAGTGTGATCAAGTATTATCATTGCCTAAAAAGCAAAACCATACACACATTCTCTATAATATAGATCAAGAGGGGATCTATGAATGAAGATACACATTTAGAAGAAAAACAATAACTACCTTTGATGCAAGATTGTCCACTAAAGCAATCATGGAGTTCTTAAACAAGGTGGCGGCAGTCAAGGGTCGCTTGGTCACCTCTGTAATGCTCAGTTTCCCTTCTGGCCACATATTCTTCAGCACAGGATTTGAACTGAGAACGACAGAAAGAGAGATTCCAATGTTATCCCGCAAAACAGCTGACCAAGAACTGCTAAGCTATCATCCTGGGACAGCTGGACCAGAGACCGAGAGCACAGGGCCTTTCCTGAGCACACAACAGCCCCGGGAATGCACGGGACTGTCTAGGCCCCCAGGGACAAATGGAAGCTTCTCAAATCCCCCTCTCCCCAAATCACCACACTCCTTAGCTTTTCCTCCATTGCTTTTTGTTTAGTCTATTCTTTGCCTATTTGTTATCCCTTGCCCTCTACCACAATGATCAATACTTCGGTTTCTAAATGTTTCCAACAAACATGTCACTGGCTGCTACCATTATCTGGTATCTGCTTCTACTTGGGAGAGTTAGAAAAATTAGAAGCAAGACCTTTTGTCTGATCCTTCGGAAGTTATGAGTTAAAACAAACTACCCAATTCTTGGGAAAGAAGGTCCACTCTGCTCTCTGGCACAATGCCGGAAATGTGGACTGTTGTCTTCAAGTCTGCCTGCCACCCTGCAGAGGAGTGGTGGATGGGAACAGGCTCCACTGAAATGGCAAAACTCTCTTAGTGAGATTCAGCAATGTTTTGCGATTGTCCATTCCCCTGGTTATCTTAAGTTTTAATTAATTTCCAGAGTTCCAAAGAAGTGGATTCTGACAGTCTTCACCACTTTATTAGTGGAAGGTAGATAATTAGAGTTCCCTACTCCTCCATTTTCACTGACATCAGGCTACCATTCAAAAACTTTAGAAAATCGTTCCTTTCTTTGCTATTTAATAATATTTTCTTGCACGTCAGGTGTATGTTTACAAAGCAGATGAGTCTGCCCTTTTAGGATTTGTAGGCAGATTCTCCCATGCTGTTGGCTACAAAGTGGCAGCACTGTGGGAATGTCATTCTGTTTGCGCTGCTTCCATTGATCCAGCTTCCCTTGCCCTTCTCATCCCTGCATTTGGGCAAATGTTGCCCGTTTAGTCTCAAAGAGTTAGTTATTTAAGGGAGCATATTACTCACTCATTACAGTGTTTATCATTTTGTTGAAAGACGATCTGCAAAAAGAGTTTGAATTCCAAATTCAAAAGGTATTTTAGGGCAATAGTCTTTGCTCTAAAAGACTATTTTAGAAAATACTATTTTAGAAAAGACTTTTGCCCTGAAAGGCAAAAGAAAGATTTCCTCTAATCTCTATTAATCCAGTAAGTCTGGATTTTTTTAAAATAATAATTTTTAAAAAGATTTTTTTAAAAAAATAATTTCCTCTGATTTTATCTGGGGCATTCCAGTGTGTTAACAGAGAACAGTTAGGAGAAGTGGCTAGGTACAGTCTCGTTCCTTACATCTTAGTTTAAAAGAGACTTTGTGGTTCTTAGTCCTGTGAACTAGTTTCTTCCTAAAGCCTTTGACTTCTTTCATTATCGTTTGATTCATATGAGTAGAGGAAAACCATTTTAATTGGCTGCTTACAAGCTTTTAAGACCCTGAGTGTTATTCACCAAATCAGAATGTGTGAACTAACTTTATTATGCCAATTAACTAAGTTATCCCCTAAGACTATGGTCCCAAGACTTCTGAAGCTCTTAGTTGTTTGGGCAGGGCTAGGAAGTCTCTGAAACTGTGTCCCCTTTGTGTTTGCTATACAAATGGGATAAGCAGCACACACAAACGTGTATGTCCATATGCCTACAGATACACTCAAGTATGCATGTGCATTTACTCACAAAAGCCTAAAACTTGTATGTACATCCATATCTATCTACCTGACCACATAGATTTTTGAATTGTTTTTACTACTATTTAAAAATGATATGTATTAAAGCATTTAGTGAAAACATTTCCTTTTTTGTGTACTTTTTAGTGTGTCTTTATTATAGTGGTCAAACTGTACTGACTTCACCCATATTTGGCTTCAATAATTTTTGATGACATACTAATCAACTAATTTATTCAGCAGACTGAATAACTAAGTGAATGCAGTTCTCTGATTTATAAGAACAGCTGGTCTGACCAAGAAAAAAGTTTCCTCTTCACGGGCCTTCTTTCCAAAGCACACATAGTAGGTTTGAACTTGCTATTAATTGCTTGTCACTGAGTGACACAAAATTTTTGCTGGATTGTTAACCTAAAGGTTGGTGGTTTGAACCCACCTATAGGCACCACAGAAAAGAGTTCTGATGCGCAACTGCTGTACAATTTACAGGCAGAAAACCCTCGGGAGCAGTTCTACTCCACAGCACGCAGCGCTGTCGCCGTCAGGAGTCAGAGTCAACATGGCAGGGAAATAATTTGCTAATCATGCTCAAGAGTTTGAGGGTTCTTAAAAAACATTGTCTTAATTCCTAAGGAGACTCCAGATGCACAGGCAGGGTAGATGATCACTGACTCTAGACACAATTCTGAAAGGTGGTCTCTTAGTTAGGGGCAAAACCACCACCAGGAGAATCAGAGTCTGTCAATGTTTTCAGCTGACAACAGCGGGGCAAAGGCTACCCGGGACTTCTCCCATCACCACTGGACTAGCCTGGTGATTCTACCCCTGGAGTAAGGATGTCAGATGACTCCCTGGGAGCAGTGAATCCAGAAACTGAAGAAAAACAAGAGAAAGAAAGAAATACCAGGTAAATCTCAAAAAGTTTATAGACTCAATGCTCCCAAAGTTATATATTACTTTTAGCTATTAAGAATGTTGAAGCAGAAAAAGAAAATCTGCTGAAACTCTTCAACAGGTTTGTTAAAAACAAACCTGTATGTGTATTTTATATGGATACCCATCAAAGAGTCTAATGCAAAAAAGAAAAACATTCCAATCCTACCTGTTATACATGAGGCGCTTAAAATCTTGAAATAGAGTATCTTTATTTTTGTCAATAAAACCAATGACAGAATATCTAACAGGAAAAAAAGAAAAACACTTAGAAAACACACATTATTCACCAAGCAAGAGTCATATTGAGCGCAAACACTGTATGAGTTGATGTTCAGGGAGCAAGTCTGTAAGGTGTTAGATGTCCCCTCTTTTTTTAATTGAGATTTTAATGACAGTTTATAGAGAACATGGACTTCCATGTATTCATTGTTGCATATTTTCCTCCCTGACCAACCTCCCCAGTTTGCTTTTCTCTCTGAAAAAAAAAAACACTTTCATTGTTATACTATCCCTCCTCCCCCAGTCCACTTTACTATGCAGCTCTTATTCTGAAATGTTTGTCATGCAAATAGTACCTAATCATATATTCTATTTAAGCAGTTCTCTCTCTCATCTGTTTCAATGCAGTGTTCATTATTTATCCCCTCTTTTCTCATAGATGACCCCTCTTCAATATCATGGTGTTGATAAGAGGACCAGAAACGATGGTGCGATGCCAACACTAATGGCCAGTTTGGAAGATGGAGTGATAACTCTAAATTATATTATTTTAAGAGTCTAGAGTTTACATTTAGATCAGAAACATCTATTAAAATGTCTTTTCAGCATTTATAGAGATGACCATTTGCTTTCTCTGGTTTGATTTGTCATGTAACGGGTTGCATTTATAGAACTTCTAATGCAAAGAGGAAGGCAAAAGGGAAAAAAGAATTTTAAATAATAATAATAATAATAATAATAATAATATGAGGAAGGGTACTCAGTGGATGGCCAGAGCAAACTAAGGCAGTTCTGTTTTTTTAAAATTATATTTTCTTGTAAGTTTCTAGTTTTATTGTACTGGGATGAGAAAAGGTATATCCTGTAAGAATTTTAATTTTTCAAATAATAGCTTTTGAAAAATAATACAGTAGGACCCTGTTATTTATTTTCTCATTTTCTACCATCTATGAAATTCAGGGAGTTCTGACGGCATACTTCACATAAAATAATAATTTTTAAAAATTTATACTTTCTTTTTAATTTCTGGGTTTTTTTCCATTCACATTGTTTTTTATATGATTATTCCCATACATCATGTCTTATAAAATTAATCACCATTGATCTATGTCCACTATTACCTTGTCTTTTCAGATGCCCATAGTATCTGTACTAATTCCATCACCCCCTTCCTCCACTGTCAAACTCTGTGACCTTGTCATTTTTTCCCTTCCCCACTCTCTGCTCCCCCAACTCCCATTCCCTCTTTGGATATTTATACACATCTTAGAAGTTATTGTTCTGTGTTTTACAATAATTTCCTATGCAGTATTTGTCCTTATGAGCTTGAGTTATTTCACTCAGCATAATGCTCTCTAGCCTATTCTGTTTTATAGTATTTCTTTGAAATTGTTGCTCCTGGGTGCTGCATAGTATTCCATTGTGTGAATTTACCACAATTTCTCAAATCCATTCATTTGATGACGGACAATTGGGCTGCTCCATGTTCTTCCTACTCTGAATAATGCTGCTATGAACACCAGTGTACAAATCTCCATTTGTGTCTCTGTTCTAAATAGTAACTCCTGCCTCTGAGTCTTTATTCTGTAGTCTCTCCAAATGATATGGCCGTTTTTCTACCCCTTCTCCTATCTTCCCAATTCCGTCCTTTGACTAACCATAGTTATTTTTAAACATTTTTAGAAGTCAACTTAGTCATTACTTCCTCTTGCAGCAAGGCTTCTCTGTGCTTCTTACACTGGGTTAATTATCCCTCCTCAGTGCTCCATAATGCCTTGTACATCTCTATTTCAAACTTTCCCACCATCTGTTATAATGACTTATGTTGTATCTGCCTGTAGACTCCATTAAACCACTGTCTCCTGAAGGGTAAGGGCCATCTTATCCATCTTTCTTCTCCAGTTCTTAACATACTTCATCCCAAGAGCTGTTTAGTCATCAGTCAATTTTTATTGAGTAGCAACTAGGTCAGTAACTGTGCTTGAGCAGAGTGTTCAATGAATGTTAAAAAAGGAAATCAAACAAAAAACAGCCACCAAACAGAAGTGAATGAAGTTGTGCCAATTTTTTTAAAACAAAGTGATTAAAACATATTGACATACAAAATGATTGGAAAATTGCAAATGAATGGGAAAAGCATTTCTATGTGGTCTGGGAATACTTTCTGAGGTGTGGCTGCTCACATTCATTATGCTGTAGACCAAAAGCAGATACTTACACTACGTCCCCTGCATAATGTCGAATGCGAAAATCTCGATCAAATTCCAGCATTTTGTCTGAGGCACAGAGCTAAGAAACCAAGAAGGAGATTGTTTTATTTTGAGTTATAGATAAGTCTATTAGAAAAACTATATCTTGAAGCATAAAATGGACTTCTACTAGGAGCAAAAGTGGAAGAAAAGGAGATTATTTTAAACGAACATTTTCTTTTTAAAAAATTTTTTTTTTTACATTTTCTTTTTCTTAAGAATAAGAATGTACTTCAACTTGAAATGACTGTGTCACAAAACATGATGTTATTATGGATGCAACTGTATGGTGGGGGGCTTGGTTTTCGTGTTTGACTTTTGGGGTCCAGATAGTGAGCTTTCACACGAGTTCTGTTCCCTCAGACGTTACCGTCATCAAGTGCCAACTATCTGCTAGGCACACACACTTAGTCCTCACAGTGGACATTAGAAGTAAGCGTTATGATTTCTAACACACATGGAAAGTTAGTCTCAAAGGTCCTAGTCTGTATAGTAAGTGGTAGTCCTGGGAGAAAATCTGGGACCAACTGCAGTGTCTACAGCGTCTACACAGCAGCCTGGCTCACCTGTCTTCTCATCCTGCATTTCAGCCAGGCCTATCACATCACAGATCAACTTGTTCTCACTCTTTCTTTACTGGAGGCAAATATATTAAATGTGAGGTCAGTTTATTGTAATGACTTGGGTGGCCTCCATAACAGTTTTTCTTATTAAATTAAAACCACTGAGATGGTTTTTCAGTGAATGCTAGACTTTTCTGCCCAAGCTGTAAAGGGTCATTTGCTACTGAATAGGTTCTAAAGAAACATGTAAGAATCCATCAAGCACTGAATGATAAACAACCCCAACTAGGATGGTAGTTTCTATGTAGGTAATTAAGCTGTAAAGAATTTCTGTATTAATTTAACAAATTAAAATCAGAATCAGATTTATGAGGTTCAAATCTTGGCTCAACCATCTCTCTAAGAGTCACTTGATGTAAGGATTACATAATCTATGCAGGCCAAGTGGTCTCCAGGCAAGTTCTTCTTGTCTTCTCTTTCTCTTATTAACTATTTCTACAAAATGGTTTGAGTTTTAAAATGCCCAGAGGAAAATGACATAAGATATTCCACACTAATTGAATACTTAGTATATTCTATTAATACGAGGATAATCCTAATTGCATATCATAGTCTCAAATGATCTGAGCACAGACGGTTTTAGTTTTTTTTCTAACAACAATTTATAATTTAATTTTTATGTTAATAATATTCTAAATAATTATTTTATCATTTGTTGAATTATTTGCAAGCCTCTCAATGATAACTTTAATGTATAAGCAACAATTTACCCCATAATGAAATTACTGTTGCAAGACAGAAGTCATTTTTGTCCCACATGTCAGTATCAATAACTCTACTTAACGAGTAATCAGCAAATGATGGAAGTTGGATCAACATACAAGATTGTAGTATTATTAAAAGAAGTTTTATAGTGATTAAAATATCCTAATGGCATCATTATTTCTACGCTTAACTCAACAGAGATGGGGGGCACTTTAAAAATTAGTCTCCATAAATAAAGTACAACTGGTATTTTCTATTAAGTTAGTAGCAATTGTCTAAAAGTACCATGTAGAGCTGCTACCTTAACACGTTGCTGCAAATGATGGTAATACATCGAAAAAGCACGGTTATCAATTTAAAAGTGTGTGTTAAACAACTTTCACACTATATGGTTGACACATTTAATCCAGGTGTATATATGATCAAGGTTAAAAGTATCAAAATGAAGTGGATCTTGATGGCTCACAAAGAGTTCATAGTTGTAATATATATTAAGTGAAGCCTTGTATATATTTAATTCAATATTCCATAGGCTTCTTTTTAAAAAAGAAAATTTTATTTTAATTGTGATTTTAATTAACATTTACAGAGAAGTTAAGATTTTCATTTATTCACTGGTGCATACTATAGGCTTCTTTGGTATGATTTTTACCAAATCAATTTGATTTTTTGAAAATGGACTGAATGGCCTACTACTTGGGAGAAAAATGCTAGGCAATTCTCCCAAATCTGAATCATGCTTAAAAAACAGGCATTCAGAAACTATCCCACCAAAGACAGGGCCTTTGTCCATGTAGTCATCCCATCTTTAACACTACCAGTTATTATTAATTAGATTGCTTCTACCTGTGCTCACTGCTCTGTCCTCAACATCTAGGGCTGTACCTGGCAAATAAAGGTACTGTGGAAGTACTTGTGGTATAAATGGAAAACAACCTCTAATTGGAGTGCTGTCAAAGTTCAGACTGCAATATCTTTTTTTTTTAAATACAATTTTTATTTTATACTGGTTTACTTACAAAGTTCATACAGACTGCAGTACCTAAAAGCCAACTTGTAGCAGGGGTACCCGTCAGTCCTCAGAAACAAATCAGTATTCTCTAAACTGATTGACCTAAAAGAAATAGCTCAGCCAATAGTCTATTTTCCCCCATGATATATGCCTTTAACAAGTTCACTTCAGCATTTTCTATTCTGATCATATAATTTCAAAGGAGACAGCATGAAAATAGAGATTTGATTGTGAGCAAACACGGCAGTGTGTCCTCGATGCTGTGGAATTCGGAATGCGCAGGCGCATGTTCGCCTTTACGGATGGGAAGAAGCCCCGGAGCTGTTAAACCTTCACGGTACGGCTGCTGCAGGCCAGTATTTGCAGATAAATCTTAGGGAGATGATGGGAACTCCTTCTCTAGCACAGATTCCTTGAACCACGCTAAAGAGAGGCATGCTACATGCAAGGCTCAGCACACAGGTCTGAGCTGATAATCATGACTCCTACCAATTATTAAAAATGTACGCTTTGTTTATGGTATTCATCTATAGAATGTAAAAAAAAGAGAAGCAAAAAATGAAAAGTATCCATTTAAGGAGTAAGTTTCTCTGTGTGGATAAAAAATGAACAGAAATTTTCTTATTTCAAGGTCACCCCATCTGAGGTAAGACAGAACCCGCACCACATTTTATAACTGAGGATAAATAGTAAAAAAAAAAAAAAAAAGGAAAAAGTCAAGGACAAAAGCTATTTTCAGTGCCAGAGTTATCAGATGCAGGAGTAAAATTCTAGCTCAAGAATGAGGACTTGGTACTATTGGTTACAAATGACATCATGCTTTCTTTCCCCACGTCTCTTTCTAGCAAATTAAGTAGTCTGGAGCTCCCTCTGCTGGGCACTTCAGTTTTATCAATCTCGTCATCTTTAAACCAGTAATTTACCCTCAGTGAAAGGCTCACAGCCTTTATTTCTTAGTTGAGTGGGGATTCCTGTAATGTAACATCAAAGTCAGTGATCTTTGTCAGACAAAAGGAAAAGCATCTTACAGATCAAAGCGAGCAGAAGTTCTCGTTTAAACCCGTTACCTTTCGACTAGAGAAATGGCCATGCTTGCCCAATTTACTGTTAAGGGCTTCAAGGAACATCTCATCAGTGACTTTGCCAACGTTCATGCATGCGTCATCCAGGACCGCAATGATGCCTTTGTGCTGTTGCTCCACAAGGTCCACAATGATCTGATTGTTGAAGTAATCAATCTGCAGGACACAGTGAGGAAGCAATACCAGAACTGAGCCCACGTGGGCAAAGGACCACTGTCTTCATTTGTAAGAGTTTAATTAGGCTACTGTGAGGTCAAGTATACAGATGACATTAACGAAAGTTAACACTAAAATGAGCACACGTTCCAATGAGGGCTAATATTCAAATTTCTTTGTTGACGTTATATCATGGAAACACTTACTGTTCTTCGGTGAGTGCAGTTCAAGGCAAAAGATAAGCTAGAAAACATTTCTCAGCACTAGTATGCTTTAATTCTATCTCTGCACCCTACCCCATCATACACCAGTGCCCTAATTTGTGTTTGTTAACCATAAGACCATTCACCTTTCAAGTGTCAACAAATAGTCATAAGGTATATTACTTGATAAAGAGGTTCAGATGTTATATAGAACTTGGATTTCTTTATGTGACTCTGAACAACTGAACTGCAAAAGAGCATTTTTTTTCATCTTTCCCAAGATTAGAAAGCAGAATGGGTCTAAAAAAGTTTACACACCTTC